>NC_090938.1:12091850-12455611 GCF_040938575.1 Ambystoma mexicanum | reverse complement strand
GGCGAGAGAGAGAGGAAGAGTGAGAGAGAGAGAGGAGGGAGAGAGGGAGAGAGAAAGGCCAGAGAGAGAGAAGGAGAGAGAGAGAGAGAGAGAGAGGGCAAGAGAGAGAGAGAGAGGAAGGAGAGAGAGGGAAGAGGGAGAGAGAGAGGAGAGAGAAAGGCGGAGAGAGAGGGAGAGAGAGAGGAAGAGAGAAAGGCCGGAGAGAGAGAGGAGAGAGAGGAAGAGAGAGAAAGGAAGAGAGAGAGGGAGAGAGAAAGGCCGGTGAGAGAGGGAGGAGGGAGAGAGAGAGAGAGGCTGGAGGGAGAGAGAGAGAGAGAGGGAGAGAGAGGAAGAGAGAGAGAGGGGGAGAGAGGGGGAGAGAGAGAGAGAGAGAGAGAGAGAGGAGGGAAAGAGAAAGCCGCCAGAGAGAGAGGGTGAGAGAGAGAGAGAGAGAGAGAGAGGGAGAGAGAGAGAGAGAGAGAAAGGCCGGAGAGAGGGGGACAGAGAGAGAGAGAGAGAGGGGGTAGAGAGATAGGAAGAGAGAGGGGGAGAGAGAGAGAGGCCGGAGAGAGACAGAGAGAGGAGAGAGAAGAAATAAGAGAGAGAAAGTCCGGAGAGAAAGGCCAGAGAGAGAGAGAGAAGAGAGAGAGAGAGAGAGAGAGAGGGAGAGAGAGAAGGAAGAGAGAGAGAGAGGTGGGGGAGAGAAAGGCCGGAGAGAGAGAGAGGGAGGAGAGAGAGAAAAGGCCGAGAGAGAGAGAGAGAGGGAGAGAGAGAGAGAGAGAGAGAGAGAGAGAGAGAGAGGGAGAGAGAAAGGCCGGAGAGAGAGAGAGACAGAGAGAGAGAGAGAGAAAGGCGGAGAGAGACAGAGAGAGGGAGAGAGAGAAAGAGAGAGGAGGAAGAGAGAGAAAGGCCAGCGAGAGAGGGAGAGAGAGAGAGAGAGAGGGGAAGAGAGAGAGAGAGAGAGAGAGAGAGAGAAAGGCCGGAGAGAGGGAGAGAGAGGGAGAGAGAGAGGGAGAGAGAGAGAGAGAGAGGGGGGGGAGAGAAAGGCCGGGGAGAGAGAGAGAGGGAGAGAGAAAGGCCAGAGAGAGAGAGAGAGAGAGAGAGAGAGAGATAGAAAAGTAAGAAGAGAGGTAGAGAGAAAGGCTGGTGTGAGATGAAGAGAGAGAGAGAGAGAGAAAGCCCGGAGAGAGAGGGTGAGAGAAGAGAGAGAAGAGGAGGAGAGAGAGAGAAGAGGAGAGAGGGGAGAGAAAGTGTGGGGGTGTGTGTGTGTATGTGTATATATATATATATATTTATTTCCAGGGCTGTGTGTTGCGGCCTATGGCGTTGGGGTGCCACCGTCGTGCCTGACCACAAGCGTGTGCTTTGTACCCACAGATGTAAGCAGAGTGCATAAGACGCCTCGGAGAGAGAGCCCAACTCCACCTTCTAGACCAGCACCTGGTCCCACACCCCCAGGGGCTGAGCGTGGCGCCCACAGCAGGCCGTGGCCCTCATGACAGGTAACTCAAGAGTGTGGACCTGGCGCGTCACTGCCAGCAGCTGTGTGCACTGGAAGAGGTCGGGCGGGAGAACACTTTCCTTAAGCCCCCTGTTCAATGGCATATAAAATGGCAGGATAACGCATGCTGGCATCTCCTCTGTGCCCCGTGGGTCAGAGAAAAGAGACACGCGTGTATGTGTTCTATGGAAGCTCACCCAGAATACCTGAAAAGCATAAGCCCCCCCTCCCCCCGCCTCCCAACCCCCAACACACACACAAAGGTAGTCTTGGAATGGCTGCAAACTGCTCATGGAAAGCCACCCATCACTGCCCGGATGGTACATTGCGTCCGGGGCACATGTGGAACTACCCCCCATGGTAAGTAGGAGACCGTTTTCCTGATTAGAAGCGCCCCATTTTCAGCAAGGACGTGAAATCGCACAATGAATCATGAATGGACCCCCCCCCTCCCTTTACAATGCCACCTCGCACGCCAGGTAGCCCCCAGAGCAAGAGCGGGCCAGGAAAGGCCCCCCACCCTGACCCTGGCTGTTCACCCATGAGCAGCGTGCGAGCCAGAGTTCCCCAGCACGGGATAGTGGCGGCATTTCAGGTGGGGTACAGTCAGCGAATGACCGGGCATGGCCACTCCCGCCTTCAAGCTGCCCATCATTGCATGACCCGAGCCACTACACACAGCTGTATCACTATATGGAAAAAATCACCGCAGCATGTGCTGGCGTCCACTGAGCTGCTGTCACCAACATAAACATATAACCTCCTTCTGTGTTTTTTCCAGCGGACAGTCCGCGCGGAAGCCGCACGGGCCAGACGCCAGGAGCATTTGCTCACCCTGTGGACCACTCCGAGCACAGCCCTGCTAGTCCAGTACCCAGCAGGTAAGGCCCCGCTCTAGAGCCCTGGGGTCATGCACAGAGCCTGGCCCCAGTCAGGGAGGCGCCCAAATATCTTAGTTCCCTGGTGTGGGGACATGGCACTTGGAGATGTTGGCTGGGGGATCTCTGATAGCAGTTCCAATCTCTTGCACAGGTGCCTCCACTCCTGAGAATGCATGCCAGCATCTTATGCCAAGGGGCCATGTTTAACGGGGAACTTGTAAGGCTATAGGAGCTAAACCTTAGACCGGGGCAGTAGAGGACATCTGAAGGAGACCGCTAGAGATGTCAGAGGTCATTGTTCTAGGTGGGCAGGGTCTAAGGGGTCTGGGATAACGAGGATCCTGGGGGGGGTCAAAGGCCCTGCACCACTCCTGCAAGGACCCCACTATGAAGGGCCATCAGCAAGTCGGACACAGAGGCTGGAGGGTATTCGACAGGTAGACAGCCTGGCCTTGCCACAAAACACAAAGGGTGTTGCAAGGTGGTAGATTTCCGCCCCTCACTACTGGCCTTTTTTGACAGCGACCCTGGGACCCGCGACCCAGTCTGGGGTGTCCTGCGTTGGCTTCTCCTCCTGCTGTTGGTTTCCTGTACGGCCGCGGTCAGCTGCTGCGACAGGATGAGTTATTCCCGCACAGGTAAGGGGGGTGGGGGCATGGTTTCATAATAAGCACGAGCCACAAGGCCTGCGCTGGTCACAAGAACCCCCCCCCCCCCCCTCCAAGGCGGTAGAACAGCACAGTGTAGGGATAGAGGGTAACATAAGAAGTCTGTCACCTGGTCACATGACGACTTACAGACAAAAACAGTCATTATGGCCGGATTAAGAAATTCTCACAGCAACAACAAACAAAACAATTCTTCAGGCAAACAGGTTTTAGGTTACACAAACTGACCTGGCATGTCTGTGTGACCTCAAGGCAGCTAGCAGTATTCTAGCAAACCTCTGAATGAACCCACATACAGTAATAAAAGGCACTCAAATCATCAAAAGAGTCTTTCTGCCAAAAGGTGTAGCTGCCAATATGGACTCAGTGGGCCATATCCCAAAGGTGTAGCTGCCAATATGGACTCAGTGGGCCAGATCCCAAAGGTGTAGCTGCCAATATGGACTCAGTGGGCCAGATCCCAAAGGTGTAGCTGCCAATATGTTCTCAGTGGGCCATATCCCAAAGGTGTAGCTGCCAATATGTTCTCAGTGGGCCATATCCCAAAGGTGTAGCTGCCAATATGGACTCAGTGGGCCAGATCCCAAAGGTGTAGCAGCCAGTATGTTCTCAGTGGGCCAGATCCCAAAGGTGTAGCAGCCAGTATGTTCTCAGTGGGCCAGATCCCAAAGGTGTAGCTGCCAATATGGACTCAGTAGGCCATATCCCAAAGGTGTAGCTGCCAATATGTTCTCATTGGGCCATATCCCAAAGGTGTAGCTGCCAATATGGACTCAGTGGGCCAGATCCCAAAGGTGTAGCTGCCAATATGGACTCAGTGGGCCATATCCCAAAGGTGCAGCTGCCAATATGGACTCAGTGGGTCATATGTAAAGAGCAGGGTCTGGATTCATAGACATACATGCATTTAGGCATTCAGAGGGGAAACCCGCTGGCACTTTATAAAGCATGGAGGAGACGGCTGCATTTAAGGGCAGCTTGCAACATAGTGGTATATGCAGACAGCCCCCAGTCACCAAAAAGGGGCTTGCAGCAGCTGGCCTATGGTAGTACCTCCACCTGTGAACTTGCAAGTGAAGGTGGGATCCCATTTGTGAGTATCCCCATGCCCACTCAGCTACCAAACCTTTACAAGAGGGCCTTTGGGGGCTTCAGGCATTCTCAAAATCCATCTCAGTGGCTTAGCCTCAAGTACAGATCCTGTGGGTTAATGAAAGCAGAAGAGAGGTTTCTTAGAACTTCTGTGCAAAGGTGGCCTGTATTTGATATTAGTCTGCACGCAGGTGTGCCAAGCATCAGTGTTGTGGGTCTCCATGTTTGCAAGCCTGCGCCTATCACTCGCATTACGTGCTAGTGGAGGGTTGTGGTGAGGTGGAAGGGCTGGGTAGCAAGTGTGTGATGCTTGTCTGGAGATGCAGCTGAACGGTTTGCGCCTGTATCGGTTAGTGTGGGAGGTTTGAGAGTTAACCAATAACCACAGATTTAAGTAATAAACAAATTCTCAATAAGGCCTCTGCTTCCATTATATCTTCCAAAAATCATCCCAAGAATTACCAAAGGGGCCCAATCTGTTGAGTCTGACTTGGAGTGGGCTAACATAGATCGCTGCCGCCATCTGGAGACCACAGGGGTTACCCTATGAATTGGCTTGGATTTCTTGAGATGCCCATGTCAGTTGGCGAAAGCTGCAATTCTTTTCCCAAATTCTGCTGCCGCCCCAATTTCCCTGTGTTCTATGAAATGCATTCTCGGGTACAGATGAGAAAGTGCTAACGAGCCGGGTCACGGAATGTAAACACGTAGTAATGAAACTGGAGGCTTCCAATGAGCAATTAACTCTTACCCCCAGCAAGGCAGAACAGGAGCTATTGGAACTCGATTGCATGGAAAACCGTTTCAAATTGATGGGTGATCTGGTGGCGGATCCCGTTACCTGTGCTATTAGCGGTTTTAAAACACTGCCCGCGTATCCTTTTAAACATCCTTCTCGTCTTTTGAGAGCGGACTCTAAGAGTAAAATTGAACCTGGTTTTAACTAAAGACGTTGCTGGGGCCAGGTCTGAGAGACACTGGAGACATTGTAAAGTGGGTATTGGAATCCAGTGCCCTTCTCTAGCGCCATTGAGGCTGGAGTTCTTCTCTGATCTGATCAATTATGAATTGAGTGGGGACTTGGACTCTCTTTGGCATTGTATCTTAAATTCTCACAAACTGCCACTGTGTATTGCTGATTTGAATTTTTTCAAACGTATTTAATGAAACAGACGAGTATGCATTGAATTTGTAAAAGGCTTAGGTCTTGGGCCTAGTGGACCAAGTTAAAAAATCCATTATTTTCATGACCAGGACCTCAGACAATGTTGACAGCTTATTTTTTTTGCAGAAGCAGAGGCATAATCCAACGAGATGACCGCCGCCACCATCTTCGTTCGTTCTACACTAGAAGTCCCCACATGTCCTGGAAGGCATAATCTGATGAGAAGATCCGCCATCATCATCTTCGTTCTACATTAGAAGCACGCACATGTCCTAGGAGGCACTACCGACGGTGGCAGTCGAGACTAGAATCTCCCAGCACCAGTGGAGAGCGAGTGGCTTTCCAGTGCAGCATTTAACCACCGGCAATCAATTGGACAGGCCCAGGAGAGCAGCTCCATGCTTTAATGGTTTCTAGTGGTTGTGTGGCCATTCCTACTTGTAGTGGGCTCCATAAACAGGTCATCGGCTCATCCGTAAGGTTGCTCTCTTGCACATGTGGCACACACCACTGCAAATGTCCTGAAGCTTGCTCACAGCTGGATAATCCAAGTCCTAACTGACCCTCCAGAAACCAGCACATCAGGTTGAACCCGCTATGAAGGCAGCCTGGCCACGGACAACAGGAAGTGTAACATACTACAAGCCAATCATGACGTCACAGAGGAGGAGCTTAGCAAACATTAAAATCCTCGCTTCAGATTGGCCACAGAACACATGGTCAGAGTTTCCATTCAAAACCAGTGAACACATTTGAATAAGCAGGCCATGCACCATCATTTAAAGAGAATGCAGGAGGTTTTATTTGCTTATGTGTGGACCGGTGACACTTCTTCTCGCCAACAGAAGCCTCTTGCATCTGGTTTCCATCCTTTAAAACTCCCTGGCACCGGCAGGGAAACACTAGAACGTTTGCTGGACTTCAGGTTTCTCCCATTCTGCGTTACTGTGTCCCTCCTCTTCATCACTGTACCCGAGTAATTATGGGACAAGAAGTCCAGTTGGTAATTGATTTCTAGAGCTTCAACAATTATTTGCAATAGTTTTAAATGGTAACAGTGTTGGAAGATTGGAAATTGGACCTGGAGAAGGTGGCCTTGTCACTTGTACAAGATAACTCAAGGTTGGAGGTTTGGCTCATTTGATGTGGGGAAAGGTTTTCCCTATGCTTCAAATGGGGAGGTGTAGATGAACGGCAATAAGCTATAAGGGTCTTGGGTATGGGGAGATTATCCTCAGAGGAAAATGGGGGATACCATGTCTCACCCAATGGAGTCATGCCATCTCCCCAGAGGCTGGCTGTCTCCCATGTGATTCCCCCTCATTTTACCACCCCAGGATCAGGTCGTGGCTGCCGTCCACGAGAGGTTACCGCTGTGAGATCAGTGCTGACTCCACTCGATTAGTCACTGGTGCCAGCCCTCTTCAAGTCGCAGGATCGTCCTTTGTTCTGCTCGGCTCCTCAGGATGCTTGGTTCCTTTGTCAGATCTGTTGCTGATCTGCTGGAATGAACACAGGACTCCTTATCCAGTCAGGTGAGGGCTCGCACCCAGCTCATCCAGGGCAAGATCTGTTCATGCCTGCACACCAGCAGTGGACCAATCGGGGACCAAAACAGGCATCCTGGCACCAGTAATGTGGATTGGGACCAGACAGTCTGAGCCCACTTCCTGGGCACAAGCACACATGACCTGCAGGGACCTGTGAAAGAAGCAGCTTTCGCTGGCAACTGCATGTCCCAAATGGGGAATCCCAGTCATGGAACAGCAGGAGGAAGGCCAAGGGACAAAATGGCCAAAGGAACAGACAATACCTTGTGGCACATCCAATGTAGACACTAGCCAGTCACGAGCCATATGTGGTAAACGCAGTGGGGCTTGGTAAAAAGTTACCAAAATACAAGCAAAAGGATACTGCTGCCACCAGTCCATTCCAAGGAACATTGTACAATCACCAAAAAGTCCATAGATGGTGTCCAGAACCATTAAAAATGACCCATTGCACAGCACTGTAAGGTACTGTGCGCAATGATAAAAAGTTACCAACAAGGGGCAAGAAAATGGAAGCGACTATGAGAAACAAAGTTAATCAGCATTTACAGCAGGAAAGAATTGTCAATTTATTCGGAACAATGAGGTCAAGCCCAGTGCAGTGCAGCTGAAGGCTGTGCTCCACTGTAAAAAGTCACGCTCGAATACAGAAACAAAATGCAAAAGGTTTGGGGGGTCATTTGATTACGGAGGAACAGTTGCTTCCAGAGAAATCTTTTCTAGCAGCACTCAACAAATGCACAGCCCATCACGTGCCACAAACACCCCCCCCATTGCAAAGCCAGGTCTGTCTGTAAATGCAAGCGTTACACACCCTGCTCACGCCCAACATGGTGGGTTACGTTGCCACCATACATATAAGGTTCACTTTTTAATGCATCCAGTAAAAATTGACACAAATAAAAGAATATCAGTTTTAAAATATTTAAAACTGGCCGACAGAAAACACAAGGGTTCGAAAAGCTGCAGAGGGCCAGGATGAAGCGCAAGGTGGAAAACTTGAGCTCTGCCTGCAGAAACATGCTTGAAAAAGGAAAACCATGGTGACATTTAAAAAAAGGTCTACATTTGGTGCAAAGCCAGGAGCTACACATTGGGGTGAGGTGACAGGTTATCGGCCATCACAGGATACTGGACATATATTTTTTGATGATAGTCATTGCCATCATCCCAAGTCAATGGGACTCATTTTTCGCCAATTCCCAAAGCGAAAAAGTGAGTGCAAAATGTAGCACCCCATTCTCCCCGCACATAGCCCCTAAACCAAATGCAGCACTGAGAGTTCCCAGTTCAAGGAGGCCCATTCAGCCCACAAGAGCCCCCCCACAAGGAAAACATTTGTCCTTTAAGACGGGCAAATGTATATTCCTCAAGGCCTCGGAAGCCAACAATTCCCAGTCAGATTATGCGACCATCAATGCTACTCAGACACCATTGCAAAGCTCTGAAGACTTCCTGGCCATTAGGCAAACCATCTCCCATTGCAATGCCTCTCGGCCAATCACATCAACCAGGACCACCGACCCACCACCCTGCTCTACTCACTTCACAAGTTCAAGAGCTCCAGTGCTCACAATCCTCAGTCCTTCCGTCTCCCAGTGATGGAGATCACAAACCGCAATTGCCTTGGGTTTCGAGTCCTTCAATCCTCCAAACACCCATTCCACCTGTACACCCCAGCAAACAAAAACTAAAAAAACCTAAACACTGCCTTTGAACAGACAGCTCCAAACCGAGTCAACCTCCACCCCAAAATATACGGCGAGGCGGTCAGTCTCCTTCAAGATGGTCTTCACACGGCCACAACGCTCAGGCTGTCTTCAGAACAATTGCATAAGGAACAACTTCCAACAAGACCTCCACTACAGGGTGCACTGGTGCGAAGACCGCCAAGTCATAACATTGAACCCCTGCCCCCACGATTTACAGAAAAGGCGAGCTACAAAGAATGCCTCAATTACAAGAAAAATGACAATTATTTAAATATATATATATATATATATATTTCCCGATACCTCAGACATTAATGAGAAATGCACTTCAGCCCCACCTAAAAACTTCCTAAACTAGAGTAAAGTACTGTAGGGAGGCAGCCTTGGCACAGTCCTGGTGTAAGTTTTAAAGAACAAAGTGGCTTCGCTGCTTTTAGCTTTTGCAGTCGTACTTATTGCGCTGTGGGCACTGTGGCGGCACAAATCGCTTATCGGGACTATATGGTCTTGTGAATTTGACCCGAAGAAGGCAAAATGCGTTGGCAAACGTAATATGTTACCACCCGCGACATTCAGATCCTGTCACCAGGCCTCACTATTTGAACTCACCATTGAGACCAGGAATAACGATAGGCGAGTAAGACATGCGTGTGTTGTGTACATGACAAGAACTGAGGGGCAAGGGACTTAACTGGTCAGTAGCTTGCAACCCAACCTTTTTTTATCCCTGCAAAAAAAAAAAAAATCCCTGTACTCCCAACTAAATGTGACCTCCGGGTTTTATTTGCAGGATTTTGGCACTACTTGCGTATATAGAGCAGGGGAGTGGGTTGTTCCCGTCCAGATAACAGCCTCGGTAATAATATGGGGCAGCTGACGCTGCTTCTCTCACAAGTCCTTGAATTGGGTGCAAAGTGATTTATTTAATCTGAAGAAGGCTTTTATTCAGGAAAGGTCGATCCGGGTAGTTCATCGTTACCAAATGGAACGCGTGTAACCATATACAATGTAGGGCCTCGGGCAGACATACATAATGACCTTATAATACTACTGTAACCCTTGTAGTGCCCCCCCCCCACTTCCTGTAACTAAGACACATTCTTGAAACAGTGCCTCAATACCTCCAGGCTGCTAGGCGCTTTACAAACAGAAAAAATAAATAATAGTAACTGGTCATCAGACGTTTGCACCCCCCACACCCCCAGGGCCAGACAAAATAAAAAGGACCCCCAATAACGTTCCTTCAGACTTCAGCCCATTCCCCAGACTACATCTCTCTAGCACCATAGAGCGTTCTTCCTCCGCTTATCCTGAACTGTACCACACCCACTACCGGGATCGGCCTTACTCCCGAAATAGCAATACCACGAGAGGCTGGTGGGACAACCAACTTCCACACATCGTGGGGTACCAGTTTTCATGAGCCACTTTGATCACAGAAATTAAACCACACTGCCACCAATACGCACGAGCAGCACAATTATCCAAAGTCAAACAGGATGCCTGAGGGCCAAATAGATACTCCGAGGGTCACCTGTGAGGCGTACATTACATCAGGCACCCAAACTAGTCATGGACAACCTCTCCAATTATTGTACGCTACTCCCCAAACCTTACGTACCCACTGGGGCACAAGAGCACAGAGTTGGACTCCATGATCCCATTTGCACCACCCCGCTCCAGGCTAAAGTCACTTTACAAGCAAGTAACACCAGCAGCCCACAAGGCGTTTAACTTTTATGTTTTGGGAATGTGAGCGTGTGGTTGGCTTTTGGAGGCACTTCTCTGCCGTCTACCAAGGACATTGTCCCCACCTAAAAACAGGGTTAGCTGAGACAATACGGGTCCTGTACTGAATTTCTGCTTGAACTTAATAACCCCCGCCCCATTCCTCACCATCTGCCCCCCGCCCGTTTCCTTCATGGCGGTTGGCATCCTACCCTTTTGGCTCAAGTACTTGTGTCTGTCCCTTTGCCAGTCCTTATGAAGACTGGTTTTGAAGACGTTCGCCTTCTTAGACTTGATCGGCCACTCTTTGGTATGTGCACAGTTCCGTACGGTTGCCCTGTATCTGCCTTTGTAAGCCTACCCGTACCTCTGTAGGGGGTGGGCAGGGGTCACTAGGCCCTCAGTAGATTTGTTATGCCTGTATCCTCGATGAGCACAAGAAAAGCACACAGAAGGCAAGTCTTACAAGAATAAAAAGGTATCTTCTTTACAGGAGCTCGATCCATGCCTAAACACAGGAGCCCGCCCCTCTCGGGTGATCTGCTTTATTCTAGGAGCAACATTATTTCAAGGGTCCTGCCACTGTAGGTTTAGCCCCCTCCGCCCCCCCCCCCTCACACACCTAGGGCAAAAAGGGGGCAGGGGTGCAAAGAATTTCGCAGGCGAAACCCTTTAGTCCAGGTATATTGATAATTCCACGTCTCATCCAATAGGCAAGCTCCCCTCCCCCACCCCTCACAGAATCTTACTCAGTCCCAGCTCACCCGTTCCTGACCAGTCCTCACACTCAGTGGTCCAGCTCTTTGCCAGTCATTGGGTCACCAAGATCGTTTCTCCATTCAGGCATCTGTGGGGACACCCTACTGCCAAGCCCCGCCCTCACCAGAGGTTGAGACTAGCCATCCAAAACCAGCAGGCATTACATCACAACTAGGAAGTACTGTACTGGAACCTTTTCCCCCCCTTCTAGCCCAGGCCTTCGACCATATCCACTGGTGTACACCAGTACAGAAATGCTAGTGCAAAATGAACGTCACCTGGGCTACATGAACACCACTGCAAAAACTAAACCATTGGAGCAACTACCTCTTCTTTAACCAGCAAACGAGGACGATGCCCGCCAAGGCTTCTGTACAACAGTGGTTTGCTGGTAGCTAACCCAGCCAGGCAGCTGCTGAAGCTCAATGACTTAACAGGCACGTACACCAGAGCGTAAATATCGGAAACGTCCAAAAAGTCTGATCAAAAAGACCGAATGGGAGATTTGGCCGAATTTCGGCCGCTCGAAAATTCCAAACTGAAAGGCTGAAATGTTCAGGGGAGAGAAGAACAAAAAATTTTCGGAAAAATAACTTTTCTCAGGCAAACATTTCAGCCGCGGGCTTCCAACCCAGATCCTAAATATCAGCTACTCATATGTTCAGAATAAATTACTTTTGCTATCAAGTGTAATCTACTTTAAAATAGACCCCGTCTCATCCTTCATTGGAACCTAACATTGCCTTTTTCTTCTTTCTGAACAGTTTTTGCAGCCTCCCTAAAACCGTCACACGACATATTTTTCAAAAAGAAACATACACTGAATAGTGCGTGCAAATCAGGCTGCAGACGCCATGCCTCTTTTCTCCGTTCAAAGGCGCTGGCATCTTTTTGCCAGTGCTAGACATGCCAAGAGCTTCAAAGGTGGCAGGATCGCAAGTGAGCGTTAAGCATCTCAATACCCCGTGTGTGTGTGTTGGGGGGGCGCAGGGAGGTGGCAGGGCAAAGATTGAGCTTTACGGACCTTGCACGAGCCAGTAGATGCTGCATGGGCTCAAAGCTCGATGGGTGGGAAGAGTCGCTGTTCAAGACTCCAGGAACTCCCACAGGGCTCACTAGGGACCCCAATGAGCTTTGAGACCACCTTGAATTACAGGGATGATCACGTTTACTGTTAATCTGAAAATGAGTGCCCTTGCATGCCACGTGCAGAATAGAGAGGGGTTGCTTTATATGTCATGAGTGGTCCGGGTGGGTGGTTAGTAGGGAGCAGAGGGAGAGCTGTGGTGTCCCGTTGGCGGCTTCAGTACGGTTTTCACTGTGCACTGAGCTCATGCGCGTACATCAGGTCTGTGGGTGTGCCCATCTGCTGTTGCGATGTTAAGTGCGTGCAGTTTGCTGTGCAGAGAGGTGGTTGTGTGGGAGAGGCGTATGTGTAGAGCCCGAGTTTTTTTTTTTAGTGTGGGAATATTTTTTTAATTTTGTTTTTTCTTACCTCTGACTTTTGTCCTTTCTTCTTCTCCCCGTCATGGGGCATATTTGTTTTAGTGATGCACACAAGTAAAGAACCCCAAGAAAGCAGACTGTTAGAAATAGCACTTTATTGTCATTAGCTGGTGATGTACACAGTACTTACAAATACAGCTAATTTACACATTGGAAAAGAAAAGGCCTCATAAAAAAACTATTTACAAATGTTTTGCTTATTTAACACAAGAGCTCCTGCCCCCCACCCACCCCACCCTGGGTTCCTTGCCTACCCACAAAGTGACAGGCTTGTGGTAAGGCTTGGAATGGATTACGTCTCGACAGCTCCTCGCACCCAGACCAAGCAGCCAGCCGTGCGACTTCCATTGAACCCATTCAAGTGCTGTATTCCTCAGTCGACCCCAACATACAACTGTCTTCAAAAACAAAGATACACACACATCCAACAAGTAACATCTGGTCAACAAACCAGAAACAGCACCCCTAAAAAGAAAGAAAAAACCTCAATACTGAAGAGCACGGATCACGAATGGTAGTGTCCGTCCAGGCCAAAGCTCGCCTACGGAAAGAGTAGTAAGCCTTCCACAGAACGAACAGTGCAGTACTGGCCCCAACAGGAATTAAAGTCAGTGTAAAAGGATGCCACACTTATCAGGCTTCCCATGAACTTTCAAGAACACAAACACGTTCTACTCCAAACACAACAAATGATCCACCTCCCCGGTAACCACAAAGCGATCCGGCGACGGGACTTCTTACCACAAGCCCCCTTCCCTGCAAAGACCTGGCCATAATGCATATGTCAGTTACATAACAGACAACCCCAAAGTGGCGCCACTGCATTAAAACAATGGGAATTCAATTTAAAAGTAATCCTCCTCGGCCCCCAAAACAGTCACCCACAATGTGTCAGGGGCGTCAGCATATAGTTCAGGTTTTGCAGCCTTCCCATAAAACTCCAGGGCCCTTTCCTACTGGGAACTGGACCAGTTGCTGCAGCAGTTGTGTGAAGTGCTGAGAGTTGACAGCCGCAGGCCAGAGGGACGGCATGTAGCCAGAAGCAGACTACAAGGCCAACAGCAGGATTGCTTTCACTGGCATCTAAAACGCATCAATTCGACACTTTCATCCGGGATGAACAATGAAAAATCCTGGATCAGAGAGTGCACTAAAGTCACAAGTGTCCCCATTTCTGGAATCCAAACACTGCTCCTTGTGGTAGATGGCATGAGGGTGGGGCATCACAGTGCCACAGCAGAGGTAAATGCTTCCACCCACGCCTTGGCTACCTAACAAATTCACCCAAAAAAACACTACCAGGTTTGCTTTGCTTTCCAGCCGATGGGAGCCACTCGCGCCTTAAAGTCCAAATGGCAAATAGCCACCAATGTGCAGAGTCCAGCACGCACCCGGAGCAACAGTTCAAGGTGGGGCGACGGGCTGCTACTGGGTACAGAGGGAGTCAGCCTCGGTCAGTCTGATCTTGGAGGTTGGGAGCCATTAAGATACTCGGATCATCGTCGTCATTCCGTCGTCACTTCCGTGAGAGTCCTGTTCAGATACAGAGACACAAGTATAAGACAAGGAAACTGTGCAAACTACATCGTTTGGGTGAACACCCACCTTCACCACAACAGAACACCAGTGATTGTGTCCTCGCCAGAATAATGGTGATATCCGTGCCTACCCAGTGTGAAAAATACCAGACTTCCAATACCCCAGGAACGCCAACACCCCACCGGGCACAATACACACCTCTGCCTGTACGGATCGTGTGTCAAATGCACACCCATTAACACTGTGCAATACAAGTAACCACCCCCAATGCATACGTAGTAAGTGGGATCCACAACCCTCCCCCCAATAGCAGGTGGTCAGTTTCTTCCTACACCTCTCCCGTCGTTCCATATACCTGTGGTCCAGCTGGTCATCTGCTCCCTGCACCCTCCCACAGTCAGAAAACACTCCTGCGATACTTCCAGCTGTCCATGAAAAACAAAACACTCAGGAATATGCACCCCAGGAAATGGGAACGCATTCACGCAGTAATCATTATACGCAAAGGTAACAGCAGCACCGACCACACCGCAGGCCAGGAACGTGCCACACAGTGCGGCACAACAAAGTAACCTACTCCACAAGCAGAGCATTAGGAGGAACTGGGAGGGGCCTCAACGTCCAGTGCTAGAGAGGAACCAGGTACACTCAGTCAGGCCACTGAGGGCTGGGTCCACTCCAGCAGGACCATCTGCGACAAGTCCACTGGGAATGCTGGTACAGGCTGCAGAGATGTACACAGTACACAGTACGTGGCCTTGGCATAAGCCCCTGGATGACTGCTGTGGACCTGGTAAAATTAGGATATACATGCTGCCGAAAGAATAACCTCCAAAGCCAATAGGATGTGCGCAGAATATTAAGCATTAAGTCGTATTACCTAATGGTTCACATTACTCGGAGGGAATACACAAAATGCATCAACTTGAATGAATGTCAGTAACTTTAGTAATTTTGGTTTGATTTAAGAATGACTTGTATTATTCTACATAGTAACAGAAAACAGCTGTCCTGATGAAGGGCTTACTACGATTGGAGCAACAATATGTTTAGTTCAAAGGCCAAAACAGTGTTGGTGCTGTAGACAGAAATTGGTTTAAAAAGATTATTATTGTGCAATTCTTAACGGGGGAAAGTTGGCCCACAAAATTAAGTGGAATTTTCTCAACTAAGACAGAATTTTGTTGGTTTCAATGTTAATATTGACTATTCACATGTAATAGTTTTAAGGAGAAATAATGCGATGTGAACTGTACTTTGATTGTGTGCGCACATGTAATGTAATTAGCAAAGCATCTGCAGGTACATAAACCCGCTGAGCCAACTACACTGCATATCATGCCTATAGCCGGCTGTACTGGGAAAGAGGAGCGATTTGGCATTGATACAGAGTTGGGTTTTTCCACCAGAATTGTTTTTGGACTGAAGCCTCGAGAAAAGTACATCCCCTTGAGGGACAGACCCCTCTCATAAAAGGTTTGCACCCAAGGCTGGGGCCGGTGGAGGGCGGTAGGGACTCATCTGCGGGTCGTACAATGTGTGGAGTGCCCAGAATCGACAGCATTCTCCTGTGTATAGGTTCCTAGCCTGCCATATCTCACCTATACACTGACTGCTGCCCACAAAGGGGGGGGTGGGGGGGGGGCTCAGACCAGTGCCGTCCAGAAAGGAAGAGGGGCCAAGCACGAGGATCGACAGCTCCTTGATGTGGCGCTTAAGCCCGATTATCTAGGAACACAAGCTTTTGTGCTCTGTGTATTTGTGATCTATAACCTGCATTCTTCCCATTTCACTAAACTGCTGCTCACTCATGTTATACTCATTGTCAAATAAACGCAAGTATATTATGGCCTGGCCTGGCTTTTTCTAGAGTGGGTCATCAGGTGCCACAAAGTTTGAACCTGCAGGGCAGAGGGAGGGTGTTATTTTGTGTTTGGGCTGGTCCCGGGAACAAGCTCACACCCTTCATGTTCAGCCTTAATAGGACTATAAATAATTTGGTGGCCACATGGGCCCTTTTGGAACAAGTAGAACCAGCCTAGACCATGCCGTTGCTTGGTTGTGCACAATGCGCTGTACAGCAGGCACCAAAGATCTCATGCAAGAAAGCCACCCCGCCTCATACTGTCATAAGCAGAGGCTCCTAAACAGTTCACAATGTCAGGGTGCATCCTAAAAGCTGGTAATACATTGCCACTTAATGTATGTCAAGTGTTAGTAGAATAGCACTGAGAGTGGGCTATTACATGCATATCGGAGCCATCCTTCTCCTTGGGCGAGAAGAAGCGACCACCATCTCCTCGTTTGCGGGCCATGGCGTGCCGGTGACGCGACTCGTGGAGGTATTTCTGAAAAAGATAAACTCGGGGGTCAGTGCAAGAAACAAACACCCCTGTAACTAACACAGAAGATGGAAATCACAGAGCAAGTGTTAACAGAGCATGACATGCAAGTATAAAGCTGGCACTGAACAGCAGCACCGCAGCCAAGTACTAAGGTTAGATGCCAAAAGCAAAAGGCAAAATCTAAAAGGCCCACAACTAGCTTATGGGTTCAAAAACCCCTCCCAAAACACCAGTCTGAACAACTAAAGCAAGGCAGATATTAGCAAAACCCCAAATGCAGGTAGTACACAGCTAGAAACCAGACGAGAGGGCAGAGCTCGACCAGACACAGCCAACGAGGCGATACCAGGAGGCAGGGGTAAGGAAGAGGCGAGGGAAGGTGTGGCTCAAGAACACAGACAAACATGGCTCGAGAAGGGAGACAACATCTGGCATAAAAACAGATACACCTACTCAAAAAGCTTACAGGAGAGACATGCTTTTTCAGACATTAAAAAAAAAAAAAAATGAAACAGTACAGCACAAATTCACAGTAAGTTTATGATCAGCCAACAGTAGTACAGGTCAATTACCGGAAGCCTTCTTCTGCCCAATATTCCAACATGCCATGGTCATATCGCAGCTTTATACAACTGCTAACCCCCACCTCACCCCCCTTACAACCCAAAGTCAGTGTAGAATATATGGATTGGCTGCACGCGGCATCTCACCCCTTGTCTCACCCTTCTCTCTTTCGGGATCTTGCCTTCGGCCTCCAGTTTGGCACGGGCCTGCCGCCTCTTGAGTATCCGGTGATACTGTTTGGCATTCACGTACAGTGGCTCTTCCTCCAGCAGTTCCGCCCCCGGCAGAGGAATCCGCTGGATGGCGGGTACAGAACCCGCACCGGGAACCATCTGTGTGTGAGAAGGGAACATGCTACCATCTGCGCCAGAGTGCAAGTAGGCTCATAAGGGACTGCAGAGGTTATTTGAGAAGATTGGGGGGGGGACTAGCATGTACCGCTATCCCCAAAGCGGTCCAGAGGGGATGCTCCGACTGCACACCAGCAGCTACAGAGGCCGTATTAGCAGCATACGGAGCCCACCTAACACGCTACCCGAAAACTGGATTAAGCAAGAAAAACACTAGACTGCAAAGTGCTAGACTCCCCATTCATAGAAGGGTTTTATAATGGTGCAATCCCATAGGAAAACGTTCCATGAATCAGGACCTTCTGACAAAAGGCAACTTGTAACATCTCACAGCACCTGCCGCTGTGCCAATTAAAACAATGGATGTGTGCCTTAGATCTGGAGGTGGCCTAGATTACATACCATCACCATGCCGCCAGAATTCACCATGTTGCCAGAGACGGGTAACGTTACGGTGACCGTGCCCTGCCCACTGCTGGTCGTGTTCGTGTTGGCTCCGGCTTGAACAATCTGTGCTCCCGCCAAACTCGACGCTGGAATGGTGATCATGCCTGTAACAGGGACCGAAACTTTACACAACAAAGCAGGGGGAACACACAGAAAGAACAATCGCACTACTAATCCGGGGCCTGCTCCTGGGTCACGCGGCCGTGGATGCATAATTGCTTGGAAGATGTCCCCCCCTGCCCCGCCCCGCCCCACCCCACCCCACAGACAAGCTACATTCTGCAAAGCAACCCATTATTCGGGGTAAGTTCGGACAAGGCCTACCTTGTTGTAAGATGGTGCCATCAGCATTCACCGGCTGGTATACGATGGTCTGCCCTTCTGCCGTCTGTGCCACTTGCTGTCCTTGCACCGTTATCTGCTGCTGGCCCTATTCAAAGTAAAAGCAGGGCTTACTGAGCGGGAGCCGCGTTGGGCAGTTTCATTAAAGACATGGCGGTACAGGGGGCATTCTCTGGGTATACTCTACAGGGAGGGTACAGAGGGCATTTTCTGGGTATACTCTACAGGGAGGGTACAGAGGGCATTTTCTGGGTATACTCTACTGGGAGGGTACAGAGGGTATTCTATGGGTATACTCTACAGGGGACATTCTCTGGGTATATTCTACAGGGAGGGTACAGAGGGCATTCGCTGGGTATACTCTACAGGGAGGGTACAGAGGGCATTCTCTGGGTATACTCTACAGGGAGGGTACAGAGGGCATTCTGTTGGTACACTCTACAGGGAGGGTACAGAGGCCATTCTGTGGGTATACTAGGCTACGGGTATACTCTACAGAGGGCATTCTGTGGGTATACTCTACATGGAGAGTACAGAGGGCATTCTCTTGGTATACTAGTCTATGGGTATACTCTACAGGGAGAGTACAGAGGGAATTCTCTGGGTATACTAGTCTACGGGTATACTCTACCGGGAGGGTACTGAGGGAATTCTGTGGGTATACTCTACGGGGAGAGTACAGAGGGCATTCTCTGGGTATACTCTACGGGGAGGGTACAGAAGGCATTCTCTGGGTATACTCACTGGGAGGGTACAGGGGTCATTCTCTGGGTATACTCTATGGGTACACTACAGGGAGGGTACAGAGGGTATTCTCTGGGTATACTCTACAGGGAGGGTACAGAGGGTATTCTCTGGGTATACTCTACAGGGAGGGAAGCGTACATCAGGCTGGGCAGGCAGGTGAAAGCCAAGCAGTGGCCATCAGACCCCACACACAGAAGAGCCAAATGGGACCCCTGGGTCTTCCTTCATCACCTGGTTCTGGCCGGCAGTGACAGCTGTCTGGGGCTGCTGGATTATGATCTGTTGGGTCTGGCCCTGCTGGCCCTGCACCTGGACTGCTTGCCCGCCCTGGATCTGAATCTGGCCCGGCTGAACCAGCTGGATCTGAGAAAACAGAGAAAGGACACAAGGAAAAAACTAAAGCAGCCGCATCATCTGCCCTTTAGCTCTAGACCTGCAAGAGCAGCCGGCGATGGAGGAACTGGACCGAGGGCCTTTTCTCACCTGCTGGAGACCCTGCCCTCCAGATACGGGAACCTGCATGATGGTTTGTCCCTGCCCGCCAGTCATTGCCTGCACCATGATTGGCTGTCCTGTGGATGTGATCAGCTGCCCACCGCTGACCTGCACCATGAGCGGCTGACCCTGGACCTGCAGGTGGAAGGAAGAACAATGATAGATCAAGAGACGACCCGGGGGGGGAGCGAGGGGGGATTATTGCTTCAGGGCGAGGACTGCACAGGCAACGGAAAAGGCAGTGCCCAGGGCCAACCAGGAGAGCACAGCAACTGGAGCCATCGGCCGCCTTCTAAAATCCATTGGCCAGTGCCTGCAGAAATCGCCACATTGCTATTTCTAGCTGTAAGTTGGCGTTGGCAGCAATGTACAGACCTTCACCACACTCAGATTTACTCAAGACAAAGGCAACCAACGCCAAACCCTTACCTCGGGCTGATTGTACACCACCCAGTACCCTCAAAAGTTGGAATATCTCAGACTCATCACATGAATGGTTGCGCTTCGTGCCATTTACATCAGCTGAGCACAATCTGTTAACTAAAAGGGCCCATCAGGTGTCAGGACATAGAATCCAACAGAAAAGGGAGCTCTGGCTTGATCACGGCAAAGAAGCTAGGTCTGTGCATGGGCTCCTGTCGCTCGTGCGCATGGCAAGCAGGCCACTGCCAAACCCTTGCATGTGCAAGCCCTTTTACTCAACCAGTGAAACATTCATTCCAGTTAAGTTTCTACTTGCACCCTGGCTCTGCTTCTCAGGGGATTAGACCCCCTTACCCCTTTGTACCGTACCCCAACTCCCCTGTGGCACTAGAAATACATTGGGATACTAACATACATACTTTGCTCTACCATGCACCAATCTGTGCAGGTTCTGCTTACCAACTTGCAATGCCCCACTCTCTCCAGTTCTGAAATCCTAGAGACACAATACCTTCCCAACGCGCTGGTGTAAAGCTCCACCTGCATGGCCAGAGAAGGCAGGGCCGCAGATTCACAGCAGCTCAGACCCCGCTGTGCTGACGTGTATTCCCCCAGGGAGAGTCAGGTCCCACCAATCATAAGATTCACTGAACTGTACGAGACGTCTAGAAAATGAAGGCCAAGAATGGCAAGTCCATGCAGAGGGTCTTTGGAATGAGATGTGCAATGGGTGATCCAAACAACACCAGGACAAATGGAGTGGGTGTGGCAGAGGCTCAGGCACAGGGAGATGACCACTACCTGCAGAGTCTGGACCTGCTGGCCTGGGGCAGAAGCCACCTGAGCATCGGTCTGTAACTGGACAGCAGTGACCGCAGTCTGCTGCGGGGAACAGGAAGAAGAAGAGCAGGAGAGAACAGAGTCAGCAAAAGAGAAGGCACCGCCAACCTGGCTGGGAAGGTTTGAGGTGCAAAGGGGGGCACGCGGTACAGAGCAGGCATTGGAACAATATTGGGGACAAGTGTATGGAGAAACCGATTATGTCCGGCAGTACTTCAGGCATCTCACCAAGTCCTCTGCAGCACCTAGAGATTTCAAGAATGCCCTCCTTTCTAAAGCAAATTAGAAAACATTTGAAAAAAGAAGTGTGAGGAAAGCTTTGCCGTAAGACGCCCCAGTGGCAAAAGGAGAATGGGTCATTCGAATAGACAAAAAGCAGGAAGCGCATTTCTCTAAAGAATTCAACCAGTGTCTGAATTGGAAAGCAAGAAAGGGCCTTACTCGGAATGAAGCAAAAACATGGATATCCCCCCCCCCCTATATAACTGGAGGTCCGCCACCCAGCAGAACCAAAAGGCAGCCAATGTTGCAGAGCTCCACAAACCCCAGGCATGCGCCACCCAAGCCATTTAGTCTGTAACCTAGACTAGCAGAAGCACTGCTCAGATGACAGGGCCCAGAGCGTCTCACCTGCTGCTGGAGCTGGCCGGTCTGCACCACGATCTGCTCTGTAGAGCCGTTGCTGGTGGTCGTGTACTGCTCCATGGCCCCCGTTCCTCAGCTTCACCCGTGCACACAGTTACTCACAGCCAAGCCTGGGGAAGACAGAAAAAGCAACATGAAGAGCGGCTGCTGCTGCAGGGCGCTGTGCAGACAAGCTCACTGCACAAGGACCTTGGCCACAGTGGCCTGCGTGCACCAGGAACCCCACAACTCAAGGCGAAAGCAAGGCTTGTAGACTGCAACGGTTTTGCAAACCTTGACTCTCCAGAGGTTTTAGACTTCAGATGTTTTCGACTGCAACTTCCATCAACCGGAGCCTGCATAGTTAATGGTGATGCATTATGGGAGTTGCAGTCTAAAACATCAGGAAACCGCAGGTTGCAGACCCTTGATCCGAGGCTGCTCTCTCTTTTTTTTTTGTTCCAGCATCTGACACTGGCGCACAGTGCTCCATAACAACAGTTATTCTGCAAGTCTGTCAAAAGACCCCCAGGCAACAGTTCTGTGGTGACGGTAGACCATGAAAAGGCAATGCACCACCACTCCTCACCTGTTACCAAAGGCAAAAAAACACATCTGCGGAGGCAAAAATTCCTGAGAGCATAAAGCTGTGGAAGCCCCTCTACTGGGAAGGAGACAAACAACCTCTTATAGGGCCTCTTTAGCTCAATGTACCACCCGGAGGCGAAATATACAACTGCCCATCAGGCTGGTCCCACCCACTTAAGACAGTCCAGCACAGGAATGCTAGGCAACTCTCTGAACAGGGGTAGAACAGCGACCCCCTCAATGTGTTTTGGTCTTGTTGGGTGTCGCCTTTCAGGAGGTGTGCCTTCCAGTACAGCAAGCAAGGGGTATTGCTCCTCTGAAGGATAGCGAGCTTCAGCTCCGCAATGCCCAATGGCTGTATGTGCACTATACAAATGTAAAAATAAATAAAATATAAAAAGGTTGCAGTAAACCCTCCCGAGTGGAATGGGAACAGATCATGTTAGTGCTGACTGTAGTTTTCTGGGTGCTTTTGGCTTGAAAGCAGGAGAAATGTATAGATTCCTGGTTGAGTCCGTCTCCCTTCCATATGGTTTTGAAAACCACCATATGCAAAACCTTCTGCTGCCTTAGCTCGTTTTTCTTTCCACCCCACAACTGTGTTCACTCGAGGCCATTGGAGTGGTCAGCTTGTTTACATGTCACAAGCAGGATGCCCTAAGCATCAGCAGAAAGCGCAATTAACGTTCAGTCTTGCCCTAGGCACCCATCCGTTCTCACCCCCCTCGACCCCACCCAATCTAATACCAGAAAACGAGTCCAGCCCAACTGACATTCAACCCAATCTGTCAAGCTAGAGTCTTGCAGTGTTTTAAATTTCCCCAAACACAGCCAGCAACATCACCCGGTTCCCATAAGCAGGCACCCACTGCCCCACGGACACCACCATCCACCCAAGTCTAACTGTGAGACCATGTGGGGCAGTTTAGAAGAAATCATAACCTCTGGCATTGCTCTGGGCATATCCGCAAAGCATCATGTTTCATCTTGACAAACAATTACATAAGGGGAAAAGCCTAATGATGACTAGAATGGGTCCCACCCCAAAAAGGTACAGCCAACGTTCACCTAAAGCTCTGAGGACCGCCTATGGGAGACACTCAAGCAGCGGCAAGAGCGTACCCAAAACTCCCTGGACACCACCCCCAGCAGAGAGCATTTCACCCTATATGGGCCCCACAATCAGACGAAGCACCTTGGACTGCAGCACTTTCCCAGACTGCATTTCACCCCACAAGGGTCACCCCGTCAGGCAAAGCTCACTAGAAGCCACCAGCCTAAACTGCCTTAGACCCTATATGGGTCAAAATCAGGAAAAGCTCAATGGAACATACCATCCTAGACTGCCTTGGACCCTAGAAGGCAAGGCTCCCTGGAACCCTGCATCCTAGACTGCCGTGGACCCTACATGGGACCCACCATCAGACAGAGCTCCCTGGAACCCTGCA
This sequence comes from Ambystoma mexicanum, assembly GCF_040938575.1. Classification (NCBI taxonomy): domain Eukaryota; kingdom Metazoa; phylum Chordata; class Amphibia; order Caudata; family Ambystomatidae; genus Ambystoma; species Ambystoma mexicanum. The sequence goes on along the minus strand of NC_090938.1, from coordinate 12,432,318 downwards.
TCCTAGACTGCCCTGGACCCTACACTGGATACACCATCAGGCTGAGCTCCCTGGAACCCTGCATCCTAGACTGCCTTGAACCCTACACTGGGCACACCATCAGACTGCCCTGGACCCTACATGGAACCCACCATCAGGCAACGCTCCATGGAACCCTGCATCCTAGACTGCCTTGGACCCTACACTGGACACGCCATCAGGCAAAGCTCCCTGGAACCCTGCATCCTAGACTGCCTTGGACCCTACACTGGACACGCCATCAGGCAGAGCTCCATGGAACCCTGCATCCTAGACTGCCTTGGACCCTACACTGGACACGCCATCAGGCAAAGCTCCCTGGAACCCTGCATCCTAGACTGCCTTGGACCCTACACTGGACACGCCATCAGGCAAAGCTCCCTGGAACCCTGCATCCTAGACTGCCTTGAACCCTACACTGGACATGCCATCATGCAAAGCTCCATGGAACCCTGCACCCTAGAATGCCTTGGAGCCTACACTGGACACAGCATCATGCAGAGCTCCCTGGAACCCTGCACCCTAGACTGCCCTGGACCCTACACTGGACACGCCATCAGGCAGAGCTCCCTGGAACCCTGCATCCTAGACTGCCTTGAACCCTACACTGGGCACACCATCAGACTGCCTTGGACCCTACACTGGACACGCCATCAGGCAAAGCTCCCTGGAACCCTGCATCCTAGACTGCCTTGAACCCTACACTGGACACACCATCAGGCAAAGCTCCCTGGAACCCTGCATCCTAGACTGCCTTGGACCCTACACTGGACACGCCATCAGGCAGAGCTCCATGGAACCCTGCATCCTAGACTGCCTTGGACCCTACACTGGACACGCCATCAGGCAAAGCTCCCTGGAACCCTGCATCCTAGACTGCCTTGGACCCTACACTGGACACGCCATCAGGCAAAGCTCCCTGGAACCCTGCATCCTAGACTGCCTTGAACCCTACACTGGACATGCCATCAGGCAAAGCTCCATGGAACCCTGCACCCTAGAATGCCTTGGAGCCTACACTGGACACAGCATCAGGCAGCGCTCCCTGGAACCCTGCACCCTAGACTGCCCTACACTGGACACAGCAACAGGCAGAGCTCCCTGGAACCCTGCACCCTAGACAGCCCTGGACCCTACACTGGACACAGCATCAGGCAGAGCTCCCTGGAACCCTGCATCCTAGACTGCCCTGGACCCTACACTGGACACAGCATCAGGCAGAGCTCCCTGGAACGCTGCATCCTAGACTGCCCTGGACCCTACACTGGACACGCCATCAGGCAAAGCTCCCTGGAACCCTGCATCCTAGACTGCCCTGGACCCTACACTGGACACGCCATCAGGCAGCGCTCCCTGGAACCCTGCACCCTAGGCTGCCCTGGACACAGCATCAGGCAGAGCTCCATGGAACCCTGCATCCTAGACTGCCTTGAACCCTACACTGGACATGCCATCAGGCAAAGCTCCATGGAACCCTGCACCCTAGAATGCCTTGGAGCCTACACTGGACACAGCATCAGGCAGAGCTCCCTGGAACCCTGCACCCTAGACTGCCTTGAACCCTACACTGGACATGCCATCAGACTGCCCTGGACCCTACATGGAACCCACCATCAGGCAACGCTCCATGGAACCCTGCATCCTAGACTGCCTTGGACCCTACACTGGACACGCCATCAGGCAAAGCTCCCTGGAACCCTGCATCCTAGACTGCCTTGGACCCTACACTGGACACGCCATCAGGCAGAGCTCCATGGAACCCTGCATCCTAGACTGCCTTGGACCCTACACTGGACACGCCATCAGGCAAAGCTCCCTGGAACCCTGCATCCTAGACTGCCTTGGACCCTACACTGGACACGCCATCAGGCAAAGCTCCCTGGAACCCTGCATCCTAGACTGCCTTGAACCCTACACTGGACATGCCATCAGGCAAAGCTCCATGGAACCCTGCACCCTAGAATGCCTTGGAGCCTACACTGGACACGCCATCAGGCAAAGCTCCCTGGAACCCTGCATCCTAGACTGCCTTGGACCCTACACTGGACACGCCATCAGGCAAAGCTCCCTGGAACCCTGCATCCTAGACTGCCTTGAACCCTACACTGGACATGCCATCAGGCAAAGCTCCATGGAACCCTGCACCCTAGAATGCCTTGGAGCCTACACTGGACACAGCATCAGGCAGCGCTCCCTGGAACCCTGCACCCTAGACTGCCATACACTGGACACAGCAACAGGCAGAGCTCCCTGGAACCCTGCACCCTAGACAGTCCTGGACCCTACACTGGACACAGCATCAGGCAGAGCTCCCTGGAACCCTGCATCCTAGACTGCCCTGGACCCTACACTGGACACAGCATCAGGCAGAGCTCCCTGGAACGCTGCATCCTAGACTGCCCTGGACCCTACACTGGACACGCCATCAGGCAGAGCTCCCTGGAACCCTGCATCCTAGACTGCCTTGAACCCTACACTGGGCACACCATCAGACTGCCCTGGACCCTACATGGAACCCACCATCAGGCAACGCTCCATGGAACCCTGCATCCTAGACTGCCTTGGACCCTACACTGGACACGCCATCAGGCAAAGCTCCCTGGAACCCTGCATCCTAGACTGCCTTGAACCCTACACTGGACACAGCATCAGGCAGAGCTCCCTGGAACCCTGCACCCTAGAATGCCTTGGAGCCTACACTGGACACAGCATCAGGCAGAGCTCCCTGGAACCCTGCATCCTAGACTGCCTTGAACCCTACACTGGACACAGCATCAGGCAGAGCTCCCTGGAACCCTGCATCCTAGACTGCCTTGAACCCTACACTGGACACAGCATCAGGCAGAGCTCCCTGGAACCCTGCATCCTAGACTGCCTTGAACCCTACACTGGACACAGCATCAGGCAGAGCTCCCTGGAACGCTGCATCCTAGACTGCCCTGGACCCTACACTGGACACGCCATCAGGCAAAGCTCCATGGAACCCTGCATCCTAGACTGCCCTGGACCCTACACTGGACACGCCATCAGGCAGCGCTCCCTGGAACCCTGCACCCTAGGCTGCCCTGGACACAGCATCAGGCAGAGCTCCCTGGAACCCTGCACCCTAGACTGCCCTGGACCCTACACTGGACACGCCATCAGGCAGAGCTCCCTGGAACCCTGCATCCTAGACTGCCTTGAACCCTACACTGGGCACACCATCAGACTGCCCTGGACCCTACATGGAACCCACCATCAGGCAACGCTCCATGGAACCCTGCATCCTAGACTGCCTTGGACCCTACACTGGACACGCCATCAGGCAAAGCTCCCTGGAACCCTGCATCCTAGACTGCCTTGAACCCTACACTGGACACAGCATCAGGCAGAGCTCCCTGGAACCCTGCACCCTAGAATGCCTTGGAGCCTACACTGGACACAGCATCAGGCAAAGCTCCCTGGAACCCTGCATCCTAGACTGCCTTGAACCCTACACTGGACACAGCATCAGGCAGAGCTCCCTGGAACCCTGCATCCTAGACTGCCTTGAACCCTACACTGGACACAGCATCAGGCAGAGCTCCCTGGAACGCTGCATCCTAGACTGCCCTGGACCCTACACTGGACACAGCATCAGGCAGAGCTCCCTGGAACCCTGCACCCTAGAATGCCTTGGAGCCTACACTGGACACAGCATCAGGCAGAGCTCCCTGGAACCCTGCACCCTAGAATGCCTTGGAGCCTACACTGGACACAGCATCAGGCAGAGCTCCCTGGAACCCTGCATCCTAGACTGCCTTGAACCCTACACTGGACACAGCATCAGGCAGAGCTCCCTGGAACCCTGCATCCTAGACTGCCTTGAACCCTACACTGGACACAGCATCAGGCAGAGCTCCCTGGAACGCTGCATCCTAGACTGCCCTGGACCCTACACTGGACACGCCATCAGGCAAAGCTCCCTGGAACCCTGCACCCTAGGCTGCCCTGGACACAGCATCAGGCAGAGCTCCCTGGAACCCTGCACCCTAGACTGCCCTGGACCCTACACTGGACACGCCATCAGGCAGAGCTCCCTGGAACCCTGCATCCTAGACTGCCTTGAACCCTACACTGGGCACACCATCAGACTGCCCTGGACCCTACATGGAACCCACCATCAGGCAACGCTCCATGGAACGCTGCATCCTAGACTGCCTTGGACCCTACACTGGACACGCCATCAGGCAAAGCTCCCTGGAACCCTGCATCCTAGACTGCCTTGAACCCTACACTGGACATGCCATCAGGCAAAGCTCCATGGAACCCTGCACCCTAGAATGCCTTGGAGCCTACACTGGACACAGCATCAGGCAGCGCTCCCTGGAACCCTGCACCCTAGACTGCCATACACTGGACACAGCAACAGGCAGAGCTCCCTGGAACCCTGCACCCTAGACAGTCCTGGACCCTACACTGGACACAGCATCAGGCAGAGCTCCCTGGAACGCTGCATCCTAGACTGCCCTGGACCCTACACTGGACACGCAATCAGGCAGAGCTCCCTGGAACCCTGCATCCTAGACTGCCTTGAACCCTACACTGGGCACACCATCAGACTGCCCTGGACCCTACATGGAACCCACCATCAGGCAACGCTCCATGGAACCCTGCATCCTAGACTGCCTTGGACCCTACACTGGACACGCCATCAGGCAAAGCTCCCTGGAACCCTGCATCCTAGACTGCCTTGAACCCTACACTGGACACAGCATCAGGCAGAGCTCCCTGGAACCCTGCACCCTAGAATGCCTTGGAGCCTACACTGGACACAGCATCAGGCAGAGCTCCCTGGAACCCTGCATCCTAGACTGCCTTGAACCCTACACTGGACACAGCATCAGGCAGAGCTCCCTGGAACCCTGCATCCTAGACTGCCTTGAACCCTACACTGGACACAGCATCAGGCAGAGCTCCCTGGAACCCTGCATCCTAGACTGCCTTGAACCCTACACTGGACACAGCATCAGGCAGAGCTCCCTGGAACGCTGCATCCTAGACTGCCCTGGACCCTACACTGGACACGCCATCAGGCAAAGCTCCCTGGAACCCTGCATCCTAGACTGCCCTGGACCCTACACTGGACACGCCATCAGGCAGCGCTCCCTGGAACCCTGCACCCTAGGCTGCCCTGGACACAGCATCAGGCAGAGCTCCCTGGAACCCTGCACCCTAGACTGCCCTGGACCCTACACTGGACACGCCATCAGGCAGAGCTCCCTGGAACCCTGCATCCTAGACTGCCTTGAACCCTACACTGGGCACACCATCAGACTGCCCTGGACCCTACATGGAACCCACCATCAGGCAACGCTCCATGGAACCCTGCATCCTAGACTGCCTTGGACCCTACACTGGACACGCCATCAGGCAAAGCTCCCTGGAACCCTGCATCCTAGACTGCCTTGAACCCTACACTGGACACAGCATCAGGCAGAGCTCCCTGGAACGCTGCATCCTAGACTGCCCTGGACCCTACACTGGACACAGCATCAGGCAGAGCTCCCTGGAACCCTGCACCCTAGAATGCCTTGGAGCCTACACTGGACACAGCATCAGGCAGAGCTCCCTGGAACCCTGCACCCTAGAATGCCTTGGAGCCTACACTGGACACAGCATCAGGCAGAGCTCCCTGGAACCCTGCATCCTAGACTGCCTTGAACCCTACACTGGACACAGCATCAGGCAGAGCTCCCTGGAACCCTGCATCCTAGACTGCCTTGAACCCTACACTGGACACAGCATCAGGCAGAGCTCCCTGGAACGCTGCATCCTAGACTGCCCTGGACCCTACACTGGACACGCCATCAGGCAAAGCTCCCTGGAACCCTGCACCCTAGGCTGCCCTGGACACAGCATCAGGCAGAGCTCCCTGGAACCCTGCACCCTAGACTGCCCTGGACCCTACACTGGACACGCCATCAGGCAGAGCTCCCTGGAACCCTGCATCCTAGACTGCCTTGAACCCTACACTGGGCACACCATCAGACTGCCCTGGACCCTACATGGAACCCACCATCAGGCAACGCTCCATGGAACGCTGCATCCTAGACTGCCTTGGACCCTACACTGGACACGCCATCAGGCAAAGCTCCCTGGAACCCTGCATCCTAGACTGCCTTGAACCCTACACTGGACATGCCATCAGGCAAAGCTCCATGGAACCCTGCACCCTAGAATGCCTTGGAGCCTACACTGGACACAGCATCAGGCAGCGCTCCCTGGAACCCTGCACCCTAGACTGCCATACACTGGACACAGCAACAGGCAGAGCTCCCTGGAACCCTGCACCCTAGACAGTCCTGGACCCTACACTGGACACAGCATCAGGCAGAGCTCCCTGGAACCCTGCATCCTAGACTGCCCTGGACCCTACACTGGACACAGCATCAGGCAGAGCTCCCTGGAACCCTGCATCCTAGACTGCCTTGAACCCTACACTGGACACAGCATCAGGCAGAGCTCCCTGGAACCCTGCATCCTAGACTGCCTTGAACCCTACACTGGACACAGCATCAGGCAGAGCTCCCTGGAACGCTGCATCCTAGACTGCCCTGGACCCTACACTGGACACGCCATCAGGCAAAGCTCCCTGGAACCCTGCATCCTAGACTGCCCTGGACCCTACACTGGACACGCCATCAGGCAGCGCTCCCTGGAACCCTGCACCCTAGGCTGCCCTGGACACAGCATCAGGCAGAGCTCCCTGGAACCCTGCACCCTAGACTGCCCTGGACCCTACACTGGACACGCCATCAGGCAGAGCTCCCTGGAACCCTGCATCCTAGACTGCCTTGAACCCTACACTGGGCACACCATCAGACTGCCCTGGACCCTACATGGAACCCACCATCAGGCAACGCTCCATGGAACCCTGCATCCTAGACTGCCTTGGACCCTACACTGGACACGCCATCAGGCAAAGCTCCCTGGAACCCTGCATCCTAGACTGCCTTGAACCCTACACTGGACACAGCATCAGGCAGAGCTCCCTGGAACCCTGCACCCTAGAATGCCTTGGAGCCTACACTGGACACAGCATCAGGCAGAGCTCCCTGGAACCCTGCATCCTAGACTGCCTTGAACCCTACACTGGACACAGCATCAGGCAGAGCTCCCTGGAACCCTGCATCCTAGACTGCCTTGAACCCTACACTGGACACAGCATCAGGCAGAGCTCCCTGGAACCCTGCATCCTAGACTGCCTTGAACCCTACACTGGACACAGCATCAGGCAGAGCTCCCTGGAACGCTGCATCCTAGACTGCCCTGGACCCTACACTGGACACAGCATCAGGCAGAGCTCCCTGGAACCCTGCACCCTAGAATGCCTTGGAGCCTACACTGGACACAGCATCAGGCAGAGCTCCCTGGAACCCTGCATCCTAGACTGCCTTGAACCCTACACTGGACACAGCATCAGGCAGAGCTCCCTGGAACCCTGCATCCTAGACTGCCTTGAACCCTACACTGGACACAGCATCAGGCAGAGCTCCCTGGAACGCTGCATCCTAGACTGCCCTGGACCCTACACTGGACACGCCATCAGGCAAAGCTCCCTGGAACCCTGCACCCTAGGCTGCCCTGGACACAGCATCAGGCAGAGCTCCCTGGAACCCTGCACCCTAGACTGCCCTGGACCCTACACTGGACACGCCATCAGGCAGAGCTCCCTGGAACCCTGCATCCTAGACTGCCTTGAACCCTACACTGGGCACACCATCAGACTGCCCTGGACCCTACATGGAACCCACCATCAGGCAACGCTCCATGGAACGCTGCATCCTAGACTGCCTTGGACCCTACACTGGACACGCCATCAGGCAAAGCTCCCTGGAACCCTGCATCCTAGACTGCCTTGAACCCTACACTGGACATGCCATCAGGCAAAGCTCCATGGAACCCTGCACCCTAGAATGCCTTGGAGCCTACACTGGACACAGCATCAGGCAGCGCTCCCTGGAACCCTGCACCCTAGACTGCCATACACTGGACACAGCAACAGGCAGAGCTCCCTGGAACCCTGCACCCTAGACAGTCCTGGACCCTACACTGGACACAGCATCAGGCAGAGCTCCCTGGAACCCTGCATCCTAGACTGCCCTGGACCCTACACTGGACACAGCATCAGGCAGAGCTCCCTGGAACGCTGCATCCTAGACTGCCCTGGACCCTACACTGGACACGCCATCAGGCAGAGCTCCCTGGAACCCTGCATCCTAGACTGCCTTGAACCCTACACTGGGCACACCATCAGACTGCCCTGGACCCTACATGGAACCCACCATCAGGCAACGCTCCATGGAACCCTGCATCCTAGACTGCCTTGGACCCTACACTGGACACGCCATCAGGCAAAGCTCCCTGGAACCCTGCATCCTAGACTGCCTTGAACCCTACACTGGACACAGCATCAGGCAGAGCTCCCTGGAACCCTGCACCCTAGAATGCCTTGGAGCCTACACTGGACACAGCATCAGGCAGAGCTCCCTGGAACCCTGCATCCTAGACTGCCTTGAACCCTACACTGGACACAGCATCAGGCAGAGCTCCCTGGAACCCTGCATCCTAGACTGCCTTGAACCCTACACTGGACACAGCATCAGGCAGAGCTCCCTGGAACCCTGCATCCTAGACTGCCCTGGACCCTACACTGGACACAGCATCAGGCAGAGCTCCCTGGAACGCTGCATCCTAGACTGCCTTGAACCCTACACTGGGCACAGCATCAGGCAGAGCTCCCTGGAACCCTGCACCCTAGACTGCCCTGGACCCTACACTGGACACAGCAACAGGCAGAGCTCCCTGGAACCCTGCACCCTAGACTGCCTTGAACCCTACACTGGGCACACCATCAGACTGCCCTGGACCCTACATGGAACCCACCATCAGGCAACGCTCCATGGAACCCTGCATCCTAGACTGCCCTGGACCCTACACTGGACACGCCATCAGGCAAAGCTCCCTGGAACCCTGCACCCTAGGCTGCCCTGGACACAGCATCAGGCAGAGCTCCATGGAACCCTGCATCCTAGACTGCCCTGGACCCTACACTGGACACAGCAACAGGCAGAGCTCCCTGGAACGCTGCATCCTAGACTGCCTTGAACCCTACACTGGGCACAGCATCAGGCAGAGCTCCCTGGAACCCTGCACCCTAGACTGCCCTGGACCCTACACTGGACACAGCAACAGGCAGAGCTCCCTGGAACCCTGCACCCTAGACTGCCTTGAACCCTACACTGGGCACAGCATCAGGCAGAGCTCCCTGGAACCCTGCACCCTAGACTGCCTTGGACCCTACATGGAACCCACCATCAGGCAACGCTCCATGGAACCCTGCATCCTAGACTGCCCTGGACCCTACACTGGACACAGCAACAGGCAGAGCTCCCTGGAACGCTGCATCCTAGACTGCCTTGAACCCTACACTGGGCACAGCATCAGGCAGAGCTCCCTGGAACCCTGCACCCTAGACTGCCCTGGACCCTACACTGGACACAGCAACAGGCAGAGCTCCCTGGAACCCTGCACCCTAGACTGCCCTGGACCCTACACTGGATACACCATCAGGCAGAGCTCCCTGGAACCCTGCACCCTAGACTGCCTTGGACCCTACACTGGACACAGCATCAGGCAGAGCTCCCTGGAACCCTGCACCCTAGACTGCCTTGGACCCTACACTGGACACAGCATCAGGCAGAGCTCCCTGGAACCCTGCACCCTAGACTGCCTTGAACCCTACACTGGATACACCATCAGGCAGAGCTCCCTGGAACGCTGCATCCTAGACTGCCTTGGACCCTACACTGGACACAGCATCAGGCAGAGCTCCCTGGAACCCTGCACCCTAGACTGCCTTGAACCCTACACTGGATACACCATCAGGCAGAGCTCCCTGGAACCCTGCACCCTAGACTGCCATACACTGGACACAGCAACAGGCAGAGCTCCCTGGAACCCTGCACCCTAGACAGTCCTGGACCCTACACTGGACACAGCATCAGGCAGAGCTCCCTGGAACCCTGCATCCTAGACTGCCCTGACCCTACACTGGACACAGCATCAGGCAGAGCTCCCTGGAACCCTGCATCCTAGACTGCCCTGGACCCTACACTGGGCACACCATCAGACTGCCCTGGACCCTACATGGAACCCACCATCAGGCAACGCTCCATGGAACCCTGCATCCTAGACTGCCCTGGACCCTACACTGGACACGCCATCAGGCAGAGCTCCCTGGAACCCTGCACCCTAGACTGCCCTGGACTCTACACTGGACACGCCATCAGGCAGAGCTCCCTGGAACCCTGCACCCTAGGCTGCCCTGGACACAGCATCAGGCAGAGCTCCCTGGACCCTACACTGGGCACAGCATCAGGCAGAGCTCCCTGGAACCCTGCACCCTAGGCTGCCCTGGACACAGCATCAGGCAGAGCTCCCTGGACCCTACACTGGACACGCCATCAGGCAGAGCTCCCTGGAACCCTGCACCCTAGGCTGCCCTGGACACAGCATCAGGCAGAGCTCCCTGGACCCTACACTGGGCACAGCATCAGGCAGAGCTCCCTGGACCCTACACTGGGCACAGCATCAGGCAGAGCTCCCTGGACCCTACACTGGGCACAACATCAGGCAGAGCTCCCTGGACCCTACACTGGACACGCCATCAGGCAGAGCTCCCTGGAACCCTACACTGGGCACAGCATCAGGCAGAGCTCCCTGGACCCTACACTGGGCACAGCATCAGGCAGAGCTCCCTGGACCCTACACTGGACACGCCATCAGGCAGAGCTCCCTGGAACCCTGCATCCTAGACTGCCTTGAACCCTACACTGGACACAGCATCAGGCAGAGCTCCCTGGAACCCTGCATCCTAGACTGCCCTGGACTCTACACTGGACACAGCATCAGGCAGAGCTCCCTGGAACCCTGCACCCTAGACTGCCTTGGACCCTACACTGGACACAGCATCAGGCAGAGCTCCCTGGAACCCTGCACCCTAGACTGCCTTGAACCCTACACTGGATACACCATCAGGCAGAGCTCCCTGGAACGCTGCATCCTAGACTGCCTTGGACCCTACACTGGACACAGCATCAGGCAGAGCTCCCTGGAACCCTGCACCCTAGACTGCCTTGAACCCTACACTGGATACACCATCAGGCAGAGCTCCCTGGAACCCTGCACCCTAGACTGCCATACACTGGACACAGCAACAGGCAGAGCTCCCTGGAACCCTGCACCCTAGACAGTCCTGGACCCTACACTGGACACAGCATCAGGCAGAGCTCCCTGGAACCCTGCATCCTAGACTGCCCTGACCCTACACTGGACACAGCATCAGGCAGAGCTCCCTGGAACCCTGCATCCTAGACTGCCCTGGACCCTACACTGGACACGCCATCAGGCAGAGCTCCCTGGAACCCTGCATCCTAGACTGCCTTGAACCCTACACTGGGCACACCATCAGACTGCCCTGGACCCTACATGGAACCCACCATCAGGCAACGCTCCATGGAACCCTGCATCCTAGACTGCCCTGGACCCTACACTGGACACGCCATCAGGCAGAGCTCCCTGGAACCCTGCACCCTAGACTGCCCTGGACTCTACACTGGACACGCCATCAGGCAGAGCTCCCTGGAACCCTGCACCCTAGGCTGCCCTGGACACAGCATCAGGCAGAGCTCCCTGGACCCTACACTGGGCACAGCATCAGGCAGAGCTCCCTGGAACCCTGCACCCTAGGCTGCCCTGGACACAGCATCAGGCAGAGCTCCCTGGACCCTACACTGGACACGCCATCAGGCAGAGCTCCCTGGAACCCTGCACCCTAGGCTGCCCTGGACACAGCATCAGGCAGAGCTCCCTGGACCCTACACTGGGCACAGCATCAGGCAGAGCTCCCTGGACCCTACACTGGGCACAGCATCAGGCAGAGCTCCCTGGACCCTACACTGGGCACAGCATCAGGCAGAGCTCCCTGGACCCTACACTGGACACGCCATCAGGCAGAGCTCCCTGGAACCCTACACTGGGCACAGCATCAGGCAGAGCTCCCTGGACCCTACACTGGGCACAGCATCAGGCAGAGCTCCCTGGACCCTACACTGGACACGCCATCAGGCAGAGCTCCCTGGAACCCTGCATCCTAGACTGCCTTGAACCCTACACTGGGCACACCATCAGACTGCCTTGGACCCTACACTGGACACGCCATCAGGCAAAGCTCCCTGGAACCCTGCATCCTAGACTGCCCTGGACCCTACACTGGACACGCCATCAGACTGCCCTGGACCCTACATGGAACCCACCATCAGGCAACGCTCCATGGAACCCTGCATCCTAGACTGCCCTGGACCCTACACTGGACACGCCATCAGGCAGAGCTCCCTGGAACCCTGCACCCTAGACTGCCCTGGACTCTACACTGGACACGCCATCAGGCAGAGCTCCCTGGAACCCTGCACCCTAGGCTGCCCTGGACACAGCATCAGGCAGAGCTCCCTGGACCCTACACTGGGCACAGCATCAGGCAGAGCTCCCTGGAACCCTGCACCCTAGGCTGCCCTGGACACAGCATCAGGCAGAGCTCCCTGGACCCTACACTGGACACGCCATCAGGCAGAGCTCCCTGGAACCCTGCACCCTAGGCTGCCCTGGACACAGCATCAGGCAGAGCTCCCTGGACCCTACACTGGGCACAGCATCAGGCAGAGCTCCCTGGACCCTACACTGGGCACAGCATCAGGCAGAGCTCCCTGGACCCTACACTGGGCACAGCATCAGGCAGAGCTCCCTGGACCCTACACTGGACACGCCATCAGGCAGAGCTCCCTGGAACCCTACACTGGGCACAGCATCAGGCAGAGCTCCCTGGACCCTACACTGGGCACAGCATCAGGCAGAGCTCCCTGGACCCTACACTGGGCACAGCATCAGGCAGAGCTCCCTGGACCCTACACTGGACACGCCATCAGGCAGAGCTCCCTGGAACCCTACACTGGGCACAGCATCAGGCAGAGCTCCCTGGACCCTACACTGGGCACAGCATCAGGCAGAGCTCCCTGGACCCTACACTGGACACGCCATCAGGCAGAGCTCCCTGGAACCCTGCATCCTAGACTGCCCTGGACCCTACACTGGACACGCCATCAGGCAGAGCTCCCTGGAACCCTGCACCCTAGACTGCCCTGGACTCTACACTGGACACGCCATCAGGCAGAGCTCCCTGGAACCCTGCACCCTAGGCTGCCCTGGACACAGCATCAGGCAGAGCTCCCTGGACCCTACACTGGGCACAGCATCAGGCAGAGCTCCCTGGAACCCTGCACCCTAGGCTGCCCTGGACACAGCATCAGGCAGAGCTCCCTGGACCCTACACTGGACACGCCATCAGGCAGAGCTCCCTGGAACCCTGCACCCTAGGCTGCCCTGGACACAGCATCAGGCAGAGCTCCCTGGACCCTACACTGGGCACAGCATCAGGCAGAGCTCCCTGGACCCTACACTGGGCACAGCATCAGGCAGAGCTCCCTGGACCCTACACTGGGCACAGCATCAGGCAGAGCTCCCTGGACCCTACACTGGACACGCCATCAGGCAGAGCTCCCTGGAACCCTGCATCCTAGACTGCCTTGAACCCTACACTGGGCACACCATCAGACTGCCTTGGACCCTACACTGGGCACAGCATCAGGCAGAGCTCCCTGGAACCCTGCAGCCTGTGTGCCCCCCCCTCCCTGATCCACAGGTCCCGGACTGCCTACCCTGCCCTCCCCTCCCGCGAGCATAACCCCCCGGATCCCTCGTGGCACCGGCGCTGCCTCCCTGTGCCCCTGGCGCGGGCTCTCGCGCCCCTCCCCGCCCTCCTCCCTCCGGCCCTCCCCGGGCGGGGGCGCGCGAGCAATGTTCTCGCCCTGCGCTCTCCACCCCGGGCTCTGACTGGTCCCCCGGTCCCTCCAATCGGGGCCCACGCTCCCCCACATTGGCCGCTCGCGCTCACCGCTCCCGGTTTCCTTCCCGCTCTGATTGGCTCCACAACCGGACTCCAGAACCCAATCAGAGGCCGCTCACCCCGCTCAAGATGGCGCCCGGGACAAAGGAGGCCAGGCTCGGGAACCCGTCGCGAGGCAGTGCGCGTGCGTGCGCGTCGCGAGTCCCCGCCCACTCAGCTTGCGACCCACCTTCTGCGCATGCTCCCCGGCCGGCTACTCGTCCCTGGCCTGTAGTAGTGGCTAGCTCTGCGGACTAATCTGGTGGCCATTTTGACATTTGTTTTTCCCTGCCATGATAAAGGAAAGTCCCTTATTTACGAAATACAACAAAGGGCGTTTTTCAGAAATCGAATTGCAGTATAGTTTCGAAGCAATACTTACACTTTCAGAAAGAGAAGTAGCATTAACTCGTTCAGCGATCCTGAGCGAGACCGTTCCAAGATGGCCGCCGTACAGGAAGCGAAGATGTGTCCTCCATGCCTGTGCTGACGTCACCAGCCACGCACACAGAATGTTCTCGATGAAAGCATTGAGCCCCTGCTGTGGTTACAAATAGCCTTCTGTGTTCAGATGTCCTCGCCCTTTTTAAGTTTAATGTTTTATTATGGTTTTTACTTAATATTATTATGACGTTTATTATATATGATATTGTATGTAGTCAACTACAGCAGCATCAATTATCTTGATAACTGTGCTGTACCTCACGTTTCATGCAACTTGCTGTAACATAGCTCTCAACTCACCCGCTTTTGGCGGGTGTCACCCGCCTTGTAAAGGGCTGAATCACCCGCCAAGCCTCCTGCACGCCCATTTATTCCAATGGACGTCTCACCCGCCAAAAACAAAATCGGGTGATTTCACCCGCCTTTGCAACACAAATGGTTGAAAGCTATGGCTGTAATGTCTGCATAATTATTTTTAACTTTCAATAAAAATCATTTAACTAGTAAACATTTTAGACGACAATTCTAAAACAGTGCCAAATGGTACAGTGCTATACGGTTGAGGTATACAGTCTAATAGAAATACACACAGTTTTCACTACAGGTCAAACAGATTTAAAACTGATCCTTCATATACATTACATTAAATTACAGCCTTGTTGCAAGTTCTTGACTAGAGTAAGTTCCGTCTGCTATTGTTCAGAAGTGATTTTCAATGAAGTTGCTATTACATTACGCATTCGTATATATGAGCTCCATAGTGTAAAGTGCGCTCTAACCTTTTGGCTTTTGCTCCATATGTTGTTTAAGGTAATAGGGGCGGAGCAATAGTGGCACTAAGAGATAGTACGAAGGAGGGATCGAATTAAAAGAAGCACAGCGGTGCAAGAGTGGATCTCGTGAAGAGCACTTCTGATGAGCCGGCAGTGCAATTGTAATATTATTAAATTGATATTTAAAATGATTTACGATAAGGACAATAAGTTCTGTGATGTGTTCGTTAGTCACATACGACTGACTGGATATTTCATTATTTGTGACAAGTCGATCAAGTGACCGAATATGACTAAGTACACATTTATTCATTATACATTTTGGCTATTCAAGGGTATTGTTGTGGGGCAGTCCATGAGCCATCTTCATCAGTGCTGGGGGCCCGAGCATTATCTCCATCTGCCATTGGGGACTGGGTCATGGGAACATGGGCCAGCCCGATGAGTGCTGGGTGCTCCCAGCATACACTTACAGTTGCTGTGGACACACAGCTGATATCAGTTGCCACGGTATCCAAGGCTCTCAACTGGACTGTGGTCACAAAGCTTGACAGTGGCCTGGGTGCTCCCAGGTCACACATGCAGCTGCTCGTAGAAAGGAAAGGCTTGGCAGCTTGTCGTGGCTGAGGTGATGGCGTTGACCTATTTGGTGAAGGAGAGGGTGGCGTCTAGGTAAAGGCCTAAAGTTTTGACTTCTTTGGCTACTTTGATTGGAATGCCATTGACAATGAAGCTGTAGTATTTATGGCCTAGTTTGTTGAGATTGGGGTTGGGCCGAGGATGAGTTCTGTCTTGTCATCATTCAGGCATAGACCATGGGCAGCCATCCATGCCTTGATGATGAGGTACGCCTTGTTCACCAAGGCCAAATCCTTGTCATAATCTCCCAAAAACGGTATGAGGATCTGAGTATCATCTGCATAGTTAGTGTAGGTGACACCAAGATCGTCTAGATCATCGAAAAAGGGGCTTCTTGAATATGTTGTACATGGTGAGTGGAACGCAGGATCCCTGAGGAACTCCGCATGTGATTGGAATGGGGTCGGCGGAAGCTGAAGGCGAAAAGACACGCATAGTCCTGTTGTTTAGGAAGGATTGTATCCAACCTATTGCTTCATGCGAGAAGTGTGCAGAGATGTCTAGATGGTTGCAGGGGACTTTGTGGTCTACCAGATCGAACGCTGCTGATAGGTCGAGCAGAAGTAGTAGGGCAGTTTTTCCATTGTCCCTAAGTCGATTTTGGGCTTTAAGGTCTTATAAGCACTGTTTCAGTCCCGTGTTGTTGTCATGCACAATAGGTCAGTTACACGCCCGTACAACACCTTGCATAACACTCCAACACACAGTACTGTCAAGCTCCCCGGTTCTCAGCCAAACCCACCAGTTGTCCCATCACCTAGGGTGCAGGGGAATCGCCATCACCGATGGTTTCAAATCAGACGCAGAGGACAGCGTTGTTTGTTTCCTCGTCTCCAATGGCAACTGCCATGGAGATTGCGATCGGGCTGGAACAGCCGATCGCGATTGCTTCCGGGTTTCACATCAACTTCCCGATCACGTGCACGGAGCCTCGCTCACGTGATTAGGAGGCGGCTCGCATAAAACCCGGGAGCTTCGATTCACTCGCCGCTTCACAGCTGTTTTCACAACACTGTTCGGCGTCTCGACTCTTGTTATTTTGGTCTCATCGGATTTCGACTTCAGGCTTCCACTTAACCGATTGGTTAAACTCTTGCTCCTTGGATACGTTTGCTGGAACTTTGCATAGATACTGGTACTTTGGACCTTTGGCTTACGCATAACGGACTGCTTTGGATTTCCCTATCTGCTCGCTTTCTACAACCTGGATTTAGATCTTGAGATTGTTTACGACCTTCATTCCGCTTTCTTGGAAAATCATTACGTTTAACCTAAGGGTTACAGGTGGTCAGCCCGTACCTGCCCCCAGGTACTTGACTGTTGGAATCATCGGCGCTCCCCTGCACCAAATCCTCAGGCTCCCTTCCACGGAACTTAGGTAAGAGAGTATCATTGATTTGCATTTCACTACAGCACTGTCTTTGCCTGTACTAACCCTGATTTCCTCCCAACAGCCTCTGGGGTCCTCGGCGCCATCCGATTCGGTGAACCATCAACCACCTGTGGCCTCAAGGCTCGCACAGAGAGTGTTAATCTTTCTCTCCCTGTGGGTGATTTGTGGACAGAGGCTCAATACTCTTCACTACGTGGCAAGTCACGACAGACTGTGAAGCCGTTGCGCTGTGTCGAGTATGGAGCCCGTAGCCGAAGACCCCGTGGCTGCTTTGGTGCAGGCACTCACAGTACTGAGGGCAGACATGACAGCAGCCAATGCGGCTATACATCAGAGATTAGACATGATCCAAAGTATACAACATCCGTTACCCGCTGATGTAGAGTTCTGGGAAGCCGCCGCTCAACCCCCAGTTGTCCGACCTATTGTTCCCCCTGTAGCACCACAAGTTCCTGTACTCATGCCTACGCCCTTTCCCTTGGCCGCCCCAGAAAGATTCCACGGAGACCCTAGAAAGTTTCGCACTTTTATAAATCAATGCAAACTCCATTTTCTTTGTAGACCTCAGGCTTTTCCCGATTCCACCACAAAGGCGGCTTTCACCTTGTCCCATCTGGCCGGTACTGCTGCTGCATGGGCCAATCCCCTACTGGAGAGCAACAGTCCTGTCTTATATGACTTTGAGTTATTGATCACAGAATTGTCTCACGTATTCGACACGCGTCATAAAGCCCAATCCCGGGATCTTGAGCTGTTAGATCTGACTCAAGGAAAGGGGTCACTCATAGAATACATTGCCCGATTTAACCAACTGGCTGCTGAAACATCTTGGCCCGAAACCAAAAAAGCAGTAGTGTTCTACAGAGGGCTCAGTAACACCATGAAAGATGCTATGGCGTCATTCCTTCTTTGCCCACATCTCATACTGACTTAGTGGACCTCGCCTTACAGATCGATGCGAGGCGTTCCGAACGCAAACTCGAAACAGGTTTCCCTACTACTAGTTTGGCCTCCCCTTCCTCCGAGACAGGGGGTGAACCCATGCAAATAGGAGGTATTCGTAGCCCGATCACACAACTAGAAAGGGACCGCAGAAGAACAGACCACGCCTGCTTCTACTGTGGCTTGAGTGGGCATTTTGTAAAGTCCTGTCCCAGACGCCCCAAGTTAAAGAATCCGGTTTTTCGGAATGCTCGACCCTAGATCCGGGGGCCGGATCGGGCAATCCATCAATTCCCTCGGACAAATTCCCCACCTTTGGCAGGATCAGGCCGGTGATGGTAAAGGCTACGTTAAAACCCACACCCGACATCGTTCATTCTGTTTCGATCTATATCGATTCCGGTGCCACTGGCAATTATGTTGATATAAACCTGGCTGGGTCATTGAATCTGCCCCTAATTACCAAACAGCATCCGGAACCAGTACAGGCAGTGGATGGCACAGCACTGATTTCTGGCCCAATACGACAACAAACAGCCCCGATCACTCTGACTATACAGAAAACACATCAGGAAGTGTTATCTTTTGATTTGATAACGATGCCCCAATTCGGGAATATACTGGGTCTCCCATGGTTGCATCAACACAACCCTCTGATTGACTGGAAGTCAGGGCAGGTTCATTTCGAATCCGAAATCTGTCAGAACTTTTGCCTCACTGCACCTGACGACACTGAATCTCCCTCACGTGCCTTGGGGGCCATTGCACAACTTACACTACACGAGGACGCTTCCACGTCCTTAGAACCTCACATGGTAGGGGCAGTTGCACCAGGTATCCCTCTGGAATATAAGGACTTTCAGGAGGTCTTTGATAAGGGTTCTTCGGAGGTGCTACCACCACATCGTTCTTACGATTGCCCTATTGACCTCATCCCTGACTCCAGCATCCCTTCGGGACGTATTTACTCCCTGTCCCCCTCAGAGGAACAGGCATTAAAAGAGTACATTCAAGCGGCGCTTAAGGTCGGCCATATACGCCCTTCCACGTCTCCGGCAGCTAGCCCTATATTTTTTGTCCCCAAAAAAGAGGGCGACTTACGTCCTTGCGTGGACTACCGCCGCTTGAATAATATCACCATTAAAAACCGGTATCCAATTCCCCTGATTACACCATTGTTGGACAGGTTGAGTCATGCCAATATCTTTACGAAGCTCGATCTCCGCGGAGCCTATAATTTAATCAGAATACGCCCCGGAGACGAGTGGAAAACGGCCTTTTGTACTCGCTACGGACTGTTTGAATACGTGGTCATGCCCTTTGGGCTTTGTAACGCCCCCGCTACGTTTCAACGTTTCATGAATGAGATTTTTCACGACTTGTTGGACATCTGTGTAGCAGTATATCTCGATGATATACTGATATTCTCACAGGACCTGAGACAACATGTACTACACGTCCGTGAGGTATTGTCTAGGTTACGCAGTTTTTCACTCTACGCTAAGCCAGAAAAATGTCAGTTCCATACTGAGAGTGTGGAATTCTTGGGATTCCACATTACCCCTGGGGGTTTAGCAATGAACCAATCCAAGGTTCGGGCAGTCTTGGATTGGCCAAAGCCCTGTAATATTAAGGCATTACAATCATTCCTTGGGTTTTCAAATTTTTACAGGCGCTTTATCCAGGATTTTTCATCTCTTGTAACACCTCTTACTACTTTAACCAGCCCCAAGTCGCCTTTTATCTGGTTGGAAGAACACCAGACAGCTTTTGATGCGCTAAAAGCCGCGTTTACTACTGCTCCTGTACTGAAGCATCCCGAACCAGAACTCCCATTCATTGTAGAGGCGGATGCATCCTCCTTTGCTCTTGGTGCGGTGTTATCCCAACATTGTCCTGGTTCGGGTCAGCTACACCCAGTGGCGTTTCATTCTCGAAAGTTCACACCTACAGAAACGCACTATACGGTCACGGAGAAAGAATTGTTGGCCATCAAGGATGCCTTTCAGGTCTGGCGGCATCATCTGTTGGGGGCAAAACATACAGTCACTGTATTCACAGACCACCGTAACATCCAAGACTTGGCCTCACTCAAGTGCATCAATAGTCGGCAGGTGCGATGGCATTTATTCTTTGCCGCCTTTGACTTCCAGATCAAACATCGGTCAGGTCTATCCCACGGGAAAGCAGACGCTTTGTCTCGTTCTCCTGGAGGAGTGTCCTTGCCTGTTTTCCCTGAAAAACTACTAGATCAGCATGTCATTTGCCTCTGTACCCCTCCTTTGCCACTTCTAGAGTCCATTCGCACATGGGTTTCCTTACACCCCGAACAGGCCTCCGAGTGGGATCCGGTGTTTCATGACGGGTTGCCATTCATACAAAACAAGTTATGGTTACCAACAACCGACACTCGCAATCTTGCACTGGAATGGTCCCACGACAGTGCCATTAATGGCCATCCTGGACAGAAGCGTACGCTGGACCTCCTCAGACGGTGGTGTTGGTGGCCCTCCATGAAACACGATGTTGAAGGATATGTCAACACGTGCGCTGTATGTGCCCAATGCAAGCATCGCCGAGGACGTCCGGTGGGACTCTTACTCCCATTACCTATACCTCCTAGGCCCTGGCACACAGTGTCAATGGATTTTGTGACAGACCTACCTCGAACCAAGGGCTTCGACACCATTTGGGTGGTGGTTGATTCCTTCTCCAAGATGGCCCGTTTCGTTCCCTGTTCTGGCATCCCATCAGCCCCGGCTTTGGCCGACCTTTTCTTTAGATCAGTCTTCTGCCTTTTCGGGTTACCCACTGTTATAATCTCGGACAGGGGTCCCCAGTTCACTTCTAGGTTCTGGCGGGCGCTCACAGGCCTCTTGGGCATTGATTCCCGTTTTTCCTCCGCATACCACCCGGAGACGGATGGCCAGACGGAGAGGGTGAACCAGGTCATGGAGCAGTATTTACGTTGCCTTATTCTACAGCACCAACAATCCTGGCTGAGTGTACTGCATCTCGCTGAATTCTCATATAACAATGCTTTGCATACTTCTACTGGCTTTTCTCCCTTTTTTGTTTTGTATGGCCAACACCCCCGCACCTTGCCTGTTCCAGATCTTACACATTCTGCCAATCCTGCCGCTGTTTCCTGTGCACGTGACCTATCGGCCGTTCATGCCCAGACTCTCGCTCACCTTCGTGAATCCCAAGTCTCTGCGAAGTCTGCGGCTGACCGGCGGAGGGCTGTGGCACCTTCCTATGTGGTGGGGGATAGGGTCTGGCTTTCCTCTCGCCACCTCCGGTTGCCTGGTTGTCGCAAATTGCTACCCCGGTTTGTGGGTCCATACAGGATATCTGCTGTAATCAACCCTGTGGCTTATCGCCTTTCTGTTCCCGCCTCATGGCGCCTTCATCCTGTATTCCATACATCCTTGTTAAAGCCTTGTCCTGCCCCTACCCGTCTCAGGTCTACGCCTAGTCCCATTTCTGTGGGTAGCTCTGTGGAATATGAAGTGTCGGGTATACTGGGTTCCCGTATGGTTCGGGGTTGTCTCCAGTATCTGGTGGACTGGGCGGGTTTTGGTCCGGAAGAGCGATGTTGGGTCCCTGCGGAGGATGTCCATGCCCCGAAGCTTGTCTCCCGTTTTCATTTCGATCATCCCTCCTGCCCACGTGGACGTGGGCCATTGAGGGGGGGCTCTGTCATGCACAATAGGTCAGTTACACGCCCGTACAACACCTTGCATAACACTCCAACACACAGTACTGTCAAGCTCCCCGGTTCTCAGCCAAACCCACCAGTTGTCCCATCACCTAGGGTGCAGGGGAGTCGCCATCACCGATGGTTTCAAATCAGACGCAGAGGACGGCGTTGTTTGTTTCCTCGTCTCCAATGGCAACTGCCATGGAGATTGCGATCGGGCTGGAACAGCCGATCGCGATTGCTTCCGGGTTTCACATCAACTTCCCGATCACGTGCACGGAGCCTCGCTCACGTGATTAGGAGGCGGCTCGCATAAAACCTGGGAGCTTCGATTCACTCGCCGCTTCACAGCTGTTTTCACAACACTGTTCGGCGTCTCGACTCTTGTTATTTTGGTCTCATCGGATTTCGACTTCAGGCTTCCACTTAACGGATTGGTTAAACTCTTGCTCCTTGGATACGTTTGCTGGAACTTTGCATAGATACTGGTACTTTGGACCTTTGGCTTACGCATAACGGACTGCTTTGGATTTCCCTATCTGCTCGCTTTCTACAACCTGGATTTAGATCTTGAGATTGTTTACGACCTTCATTCCGCTTTCTTGGAAAATCATTACGTTTAACCTAAGGGTTACAGGTGGTCAGCCCGTACCTGCCCCCAGGTACTTGACTGTTGGAATCATCGGCGCTCCCCTGCACCAAATCCTCAGGCTTCCTTCTACGGAACTTAGGTAAGAGAGTATCATTGATTTGCATTTCACTACAGCACTGTCTTTGCCTGTACTAACCCTGATTTCCTCCCAACAGCCTCTGGGGTCCTCAGCGCCATCCGATTCGGTGAACCATCAACCACCTGTGGCCTCAAGGCTCGCACAGAGAGTGTTAATCTTTCTCTCCCTGTGGGTGATTTGTGGACAGAGGCTCAATACTCTTCCCTACGTGGCAAGTCACGACAGTTGTGGTCTGAAGCCAGACTGTCGGACTACTAGGAGGTGGTTATGTTCAAGATATTTCTGAATTTGGAGGTATGCAACCCTATCAAGGATGTTAAGCAGGAAAGGGACTGTGGTGATGGGTCTTTAGTTAGTAGGAATGGAGGGGTCTAATGATTGTTTTTTAAGGAGTGAGAGTACCCAGGACTCCTTGAGGTTTCTAGGGATGGTGCCAGTGGAGAAGGAAGCATTGATTAGTTTGGCTATGAAGGGGGATAGGTCTCTGGCAGCATCTTTAATGATTGGGGAAGGGCAAGGGACTCCATGGCAGTTGGACGGTTTTAAGGTGAGGATGATTTTTTCCACCTCTAGGATGGACACTTTGGAGAAACTGAAACAATGTGTTGCTTTGTGGGTGGACGTGAGCTTGCATGGTTGTGTGATAGGTATGTGGAGGAGGTATTTTCTTTGGAGATCTTATCTTGTAGGGTAGCTACTTTGTTAGGGCTTTTGAATGCTGGTGCATCAGTTCTTGTCCTTCACACAATCATGTGGTACAGGCATTGGCATTTCAAGTTCTTTAAGAATTATGAATAATTCTTTTATAATTGAGTTGGCTTGCAGAATTCTCTCTTTGCATGTGTCTTGCTTTGCTAGTATTATTTCCTTTTTCTAGTGGGTAGATATTTTGTTATGGTTAGCTCTATTATCTCCATTATCTGATGGGTGGTGTCTCCATGTGGATTCACACTTCCTTTTTTCCAGTCTCAATGATTTGAGGTATGGAGAGAACCAGGAGTTCAGGTGCATTTTTGGTTTACTCTTTCTTATTTTTAAAGGGGCGATGGAGTCTAGTGCTGCAGACATGATTTTGTTGTATTCCTCGACAAGGGTCGGTGGAGTCTGCAAGGGAGTGCAATGTTGGTAGTATTAGGGGAACACGTTTCTCAGCTGTAATGTTTTTTTTATTCCTGGTGGGAATGGCGGGGCCAGTGGGGTGTTATTCGAGGCTGGAGTTATGGCTTCTAGAGAGAAGGCTAGGAGGTGGTGGTCCGTCCATGATTGTGGGGTGATAGCTGTGATAGTGGCATTGCAGTTGTAGTCTGCCACCCAATCAAGAGTTCTTCCTTTGATGTGGGTGGGACCCGTTACTCTTTGGCTGAATCCTAATTCTGCAAGAGTGCCAGCGATTAGTTTGGCTTGCTGATCTTTTGGGTCTTGAAACCCCGGGTTAAAGTCACCTAATAGTAGGGCTTGTGAGCTATTTTTAAGGTTATCGGAAGAGGTAATGGGGCCAAGTGGTCTGTATATTAGGTGGATAGTGAGCGTTTTGGAGCTGGAGATCAGTAGTTTGGCAGTTAGCGATTCGCATGATTTAAAGTCGGGTGAAGGTGCTAATCTCAGGTTTAAGTTGGTTTTGGCTTTTATGGCTATGCCTCTGCCGCAGTCTCCGTTCTGTCGGCTCTGAGTATTGTATAGTCCTCAGGGACTGCAAGCGTGAGGGCTGGGCTGGCATGCCATATGAAGCCATGATTCTGTGATGGCCATAAAGTCTAACGTTTCTATCTATATAAGGTCCGCTATTTCTGTTTCATGTGCCACTAAAGAGCGGGCGTTTAATAAGGCTCCCTTAAGGTGTGGAGTGATCTTCCCTATGTGTGATTTTAATGGGATGTGGGGGTTAGTGTTGACTGTGAGGGGTGTATTAGATGGTTTGCTGTGTTGGTGGTTTGCATTGTTCGGATGTGGTGGGGTGCGATGGGTGTTATTAAATAAAGTGATGGTTAGTTTAGTAGATGGGTCTGTCTTTCTGGTGTCTAGGTTTCTGATAGTCCTGGCAAGAGGCTCAAATTGCTTGGATAGCCTGGACCAGAGTCTGCGGTTTCTGGCAGTGGTGCTGCATGGTCTAACCATGAAATGAGCATTGGGGGTTCGTGAGCATGAGTGGCTCATGTTGTTTGGTGAAAGTGAGATCTATCATGGTAGGGCCAGGTGCCGGTGGGGGGCAGGGGTAAGAGGTGCTGGTTGTACAGATCAGGTCTAGGATGGCCCTTAGTAGGACAGTGTATATGCTGGTCATATGCATAGTGGGTCAGCTTGGTCTGAGTATCTGGCTAGTTACGTGATGCTGACGTGGTTACTAGAATCAGGCAGAAGGTGAGATTACTAGACTGTGCATGGAGTAGGCTGAATTCGAGATAGCTAACAGTGCACAAGAGGTAGGCTGATTCGAGATTGCTTACAGCGTGCAAGAAATAGGCTAGTTTGACGTTACTAACAATGTGCCAAAGATAGGCTGATTCAAATTGTTGACCATGTGCAGTAATTAGGCTGAATCTAGATCGCTAGCGGAACGCGAAAAGACTAAAGTAGGCTGAGTCAAGTTGCTAAGGAATTAAATAGTCTAATTCGGAGTGCTAGCAGTGTACTGGAAATGTGCTGAATCGAATTTGCTGACAATGCGCAGAGTGAGTTTAAAATAGGCTGATTCCAAATGCTTACAATGTGCAAAAAAATAGGCAGATTCAAAATGCTTACGATGTGCAAACAAAAGGCAGATTCGAAATTACTAGCACATGCAAAAATAGGCTGGTATGATGTTACTAACAGTGTTCGATACGGTGTCCAGTCAACTGGTCGACAACAAACTGGTCGACTGCAATTTGGTCGACACCATTTGGTCGAATGCCAAATGGTCGAATTTTTTTTTTTTTATATAGATATATGTGTTTTGTGGGTTTTCGTGTGGGGAAAAAAAATAAAAAATAAAAAAAGGGGGTTGGGGGGGACCCCCCCAAAAAAAACCAAAAAATGGGTAAAAAAAAAAAAACAAAAATTCATACATTTGCTTTGTTAGTTGTGTCCAGTGGCGATAGCTTGGTTTCGATTTGCTCGGCACACTTTGGTTGCTGTGTGATAAATCAGGGGCTCGCTCGTAGTGGTCGGGTAAGGTGCACCTAGTGCAATCATTAATGTTACGAAGTCAAGGCGCTAGACACTTCTAATGGAAGTGGTTTGCTGGGCGGCGGCCAAGCGAATCATGTGCAGATGCACATAAGCTTGTAACGAATGTAAAGTAATACAGCACAGTAATGCAGTGAGTCAACTTAGAGGGCAATGTATAATTTTGGCATACCAAGGAGGGTAGGCGAAGGGGGTACAGTACTCACAAATATCCACGGTATGTTGAGTCGGCGGTGATGTCCGGCGGACCGTCACTGACAGGCACAGACAGTTCAAGTGCCATAAAGGGTGCCTTGATGAGGTGCCGGCTCACGCCTTCCGGCGGAACCGCACAAGCATCATGCCTTATGTGCTCCAATGAACTTCTGCAAAGGTTGCTAAGCAGCCAACAACAACAGAGATAGGGCGGCCATTTTAGAACGCTCCTCGTGGTTTCTGGACGCGGAAACGGCATCCCACAGCTGCAATCAGGCAAATAAAGCAGATTTGGAGAGCGTGGCTTTAGATTGCTAAGTCGTGCAGGTCAGATTCTTACTTGCTTCATGCTTCGGTATCGAAGCAGTAAGGAATCCACTTCAAAGGTGCTGCTGCTGCCTGGCGTCATACGTGGCTGCAGAGGAGATAGTGAGGGATGAGCTCCTGCCCATTCCCATTGGAAACTTGAGCCAATGGACAACACCATTGTCAGTTCCAGGAACCATATTGAGCATGCCAAAACTCTGCGGGATCACAGCTTCTCACACACTTAATAACTGGGACCACTTTAAGCCCATCAATGACATACAGGCTCACAGCCTCAAAAGTACATATTGACTGAATCCTCTTTGAGCATTTGCAGAGCTGCAGGAAACCAGTTTGACCTTGCACTTTTATCAGTCCAGGATAGTTGAGAGTACATTTTAATATGTTGGCAAAGCCGCACTCGGGGACTCGTTGGCTGAAGTCCCTTGAAGGTGGGGTAGGCTGCAGCGCGACACAGGTGGAAGTGTGCTGGGGCAGCACCACGTTCAGGCTCCCCCAGTAGGGAATGCCTCTGGATGTTGACAGGGCATGGGGTGGCAGAGTGTAACCCCCCCCACCCCTTTATAAGCCCAGTACGCACAAGCACACTCTCAGTGGAGGGCTGCAGCTAGGATAGTGCCGACACGATAGTGGGCCAGCTTCGGAGAGGCAGCACCATGCAGCAACAATGCTTCCCCAGGCAGGAGTCAGCTCCTTGTGGCAGCGGCGCGGCTGACCTTGATGGGCCATGAAGGCCAGTCGTTGAGGAACTCACTAACAGAGCCAGTGGGACCAGTGTCAGGTCACGTGCATCTTTCTCACTTTACAGATGGCCTCATGCTTTTCTCAAGGATACGCTTGCTGTGCTGCAAAGGATGCATTGGCTTGTTCCCACTGCTCTGCAACTCGGTGATTTCAACATGTTGGAAACTGAGACACTCCTGCCACTGGAAGGGCGCCGGCTGACACTTCATTCATCTTTCCTTTCTTTATTCCAACTCCTGATCTGGGAGCACATCTAATGCACTGCCCTCACTTTATTTATTTTTGAACGTTCCGGAGCACACCCCACCCACTCTCCTTTTGTTTTAGCTATGACACAGAGTGCAGCACATTGCAGGCTTGCACTACTGCTTGGAGGGCTGGACCGCGCACTCACCTTCCTTCCTCCCAGCTCCATATTATGGAGCAAACTTAATTCAGTGTTTTTTTTGTGTTTTTTTGACCAGGTAGACTTCACCCTTTTTGCGCGGCCTTGAGTGCACACCAAAGGAACGCTCACTGGCTGAGGCCTGTGTCGGCTTCAGCGCCTAGCAGGGCCTCTCCTCACTTCACCACAGCTCTGACCACGGAACACTCAGCACAGCCACACCCACGTAGCAAGAACCAGCTGATGAAGGTGCCTTCAGGCATCTTCAGTCCTGCAGACCTGGTGGGTCTCTGCACCCTCGTCACCGTTGTTGTGGGGCGGTCTGTGGCCACACAGGCTGTCTTCTTCCATTCTGGGTGCCCCCAATATTATCTTAAGCTGCCATTGTTGTGGTCTGGCTCACAGGCCAGCCCGATGGGTGCTGGGGGCACCCAGCATACACTTACAGTTGCTGTGGTTACATGGCTGACATCAGTTGCCAGGGGCTCCCGGGATCGCAGCTGGGCTGTGGTCACACAGCTTGACAGTGGCCGGGGGGGCTCCCAGCTTACACACCCAGATCAGTGGTGGCTGCAGTACTGTGATCACATGGCATCAGCCTGCAGGCCCAATAAATGAGACACAAGGCAGAAGTGCCAATCATGGAGCCTGCCGCACGTGCCGGCTGAGGCACCTTTTATTGACAGTCAGTCATGACACATATTCTAAAAGGTGCAACACCACATGTATTTTACTGAAATGTCCGTAGGACGTTTTACAAACCTCTTTATTATTGATTGGTTTGGTTGCTATGTTTTGGGTGCAGCCAAGGAAAGTCTCTAGAGGAAGAGATATTTGATTGAATTTATCCAGAGAGAAGGCAGTCTTTAGCTAAGTTCTTACAAGTTTATATATAAGACAAACTGAGTTCTGCCAAGCCTTATGAGAAGGGCCATTGTGGTCTTTCCAGTGAGTCATAATCTGTACAGCTAATGTCATTAGTACATCCAGGAGTTTGGTGTACATATCATAATGTGTATGTTTTGCATTCAAAGTGCTGAGTATATATACTCCCATCATATGTCAGACCAGTATTTAGTGATTCATGGGCAAAAGAAGACCATGTGAATTAGTGAACCTATTGTGTCAGGTTTGTTACATCTCCAACAGATTGGGTCTTTACTTAATTAAATTGGCCTTGTGCAATTTCTCTGAGCACTACAATGCTCTAATATGCAAGGAAAGGGTTTGAGATTTGCTAGCAGATTGGGCGCTGTGAGGGGTCAGAAATTATAGGCAGACAACTTTGTGAAGGTTTTTCAAAAGATGCAATTTTTATTAACTCAAAAGGTTGGATAAACGCCTCACTAGCCCTACCCTAACGAGAATTTCCATGCATAAAACAAACGAAAGGAAAACACTAACAAAAAGGTTTCTGTCCCTCACACTATACACAACAAATCAATAAGGAAACATATGTCACTTTAACAACAACAAATTAAACAGTATAAGTACACCACAATAGCTGCTTCTTCTGATAACCTGGGCGAACTGCCATTCCCCAGATTCAAGCAGAATTTTCTTTGAATGTTCAAAAATGATATGGAAATCCTGACAACACCACACGCTCCAACCTGGATTCCAAGGATGGTTCACAATTGTTTAACGCAGCTTTCCTCTTTCCACTTGTAATCATGGGCTTGAGACAGCTTCTTGTCATCAACAATGAATATTTCAAAACATCATTAACTTTAAAACAAATGTCTTTGTCAGGATGGATATTTTGGCACCACTTCGACATAAGCTTTACCCCGCCATAGTATGTTATGAGTTTCCACCAGGTTTAACACTTCTGCAACACACTGCTCCGTTGTATTTCTGCTAGAAAAGAACCAATGTGTGAAGACCTGAGTGTTGTGCAGAATATAGGACCTCCACCCCCAAGTACCGAACAGAGATGTAAAGCAACTCGCTGTTCAGTCTTTAGGGTCACAGGTGGCAGGTATAGGAGCACAGGAAACCCAAAGAGCTAAGTATTGGGAAGTAATATCCTGGATGGGAGCAGTGTGTGGCAAGGAAAGAAAGACTCCCCCTGAAAGCGTACGCTGTACCCTTAGTGAGAAAGCAGCGACAGGTGGTGGTACAATGCTCTCACTGGAAGCCCCTGAGAGATGGCAAACTGAGCAGTTCACTTGGTGGGTTATTGAGTCAGTTCTAAACCAATCCTGGAAGCTTATGTGAATTCTGGAGCTGATCCAAGTGAGCCAAGTCGTCATAGCCAAAACGTGATCCAAATAGCAGTCTGTAATGCAGAGCAGAGGTCAAAGATTCTGGGAGATGCAAAGACCAAAATCAAGGGTAATCCAAAAAATGGTCCAAGTACGTAATCCGAGGTCAAGGAAAAAGTTCGGAAAACAAACGTGAATCAGAACACCAGTAGCGCCAGAAAAACAGCTGTGAAGTACGGGAAAGGCATAATCTTTAAGGGGGTTGCCATGGAAATCCGGACACGTGATCGGAATCCTCATGTCACGTGACAAGGATTGATGAGTGGTATCATGGCAATGCTACCCCTTTTCGTGCGCGGTGAAATGCGCCATGGAAGCTGCCAATGAAGGAATGGGCGCAGCTGGCTGCCGCAACCCTGTGCCTGCTGGAACGCCCTGGAGCATCGGCGAACCTCCCCCTGCTGCTGTGAGGGTACAGGACGTGAAATACAGGTGGGCGTAGTTGAAGGTACTGGTGGGGCATTCAGGGAAATGTAGTGCTGTGGGCTTGAGTGCTGGGGAATGTAATGCTGTGGACCTGAGTGCATGACACAATGGTTACAAATGCTCTTGGTCTGGTATACTTCTCTACCAGCCAAGATAAACTACTGCAGTTCTCTATGCAGGTATCCTCTCCTGTCTGGCGTAAGGAACTCATGGTGGCAACAGTAAAGACAGACACAGGTGATCACAGTTCAAGGGTGTTTATTAAACTGTAAATGCAGGGCGGAAAAACACCTAACATAAACCTAAATCTAAGACGGAGCAAGTGTAGACCATCAAATGAAAAATAAGGCAGTCCTTGTGGTGTTTCAAAAATAAAAAGGCCTATACTAAAAAAAAACTATTGCCAATTCCTTACAACTAATTAGCGTAGAGGAGGAGCCAAAAGCTTCTACAGAAGTCCCGCCCCTATTCTGCCTATATGTTGGAAGCCAGAAATTGCGACATGCGCAACACCGGTAATGATACCTATAACGCGAAAGATCTTCGAAATAAGGTATCCATTGAGAAAGCCCTATAAGATGTACCCGCAGAGAGATGACGTTCTCCTGAGAGAAAGCCCTGAAGAAGTGTGAAGCAGTGAACAAAAGAGGCTGGTGACGTCACAAGAGATGAGAGTGACACACTGAGAAGGATGATCAGAGAAGAGAATGCATAGACCTTGTGGAATCGGATGATGAAATAAAGAATGGAGTAACCTTTCATGTGCGAAATGAAGATTGCATGTGCGAAGAACACTAAAGAAAATATAAGTCGTTTTTATAACTGTACAGATGCTGCAACCCAAGTAGACTAAGTAATCATGAAAGCTGGCTATACGTAGTGAATAGACTGCAGGGGGTGCCGTGTGTGCGCGTGTGCGCGTGTGCATATATATATATGTATGGAGTCTGGATGTTCGATGTCACAACGTTAGTAAGCTAGGACCCATGAAAGAGAAAGGGCTGAAACTGTGGCGCAGTAGAGATAAGCAGCTGAAAAACCAGGAAGGATCGAGAAGGCGTGTCTGTCCCAGTGTCAAGGGTTGGGGCAGCCAAGAACTGGTTATCTATTCAAGGAGATACAAAGAACGTGAGAAGCAAAGCGAGGCGAGCTCCTGTTAAGGTGCGACAGAAACACTACGAGTGGCAAGTTTTATTCATTTAATATCATTAAATATGAAGAAGGAGCTCAAACACAGTCTCCTCTCACATAGGATGGATGGAAATAGAAAATGGGCAAGCTGCATCAAGACTTGAAGATAAGAACGTGCTCGCACATCCTTCTATTCTCAGGTGCAAGGCCAAGTTCAAAGACAATTCGAAAGGCAAACGGCATGAGTGATGATGGATGATGGGCTATTTGGGTGGGGAGGCATGGTCAAGTCCACCCACAAGCACTTGCGGTACCTGCTTGTGTGCTGCTAGCGAGTCGAATGTTCCAGAAGGGAAAAAGTGTGGCAACCAAATGTAGACGGCCATGTATTGAAGAGCCCTATAGTTTGAGAGCCAGTGGTGTGTTGTGTATCTAACAAACATTGAGGATGACTTGCACTAGGGGTGGGCATGGGTTGTCCACTTGACTATAGAGACCCAACCACAATCCAACCCCATACAGAAAGTATACCTAGATGTTCCCCGTAGACCTGTCATAATCCCAAGTAGGTTTTCTTACTTTGCCACATAGTATGGCGTCAGGTATGACACATTTTTACTATATAAATGTGATTTTCTATGAAACGTGTTGAGATTATGCTGTGAGACGTCCATTGATGTCAGTTGTACTCCCTGTTTTAGATAATTGATGTTAGGAAAGATTTCGTAATTGTAGGTAATTTTCCTTCCATGTGGCAACCCCTAAACGTTTTGCTGTTGTTTTTCACCTTGTTCTTGACTTTGCCAGAGAAGTGCAGCCTTCTGCCGCACTCCTCTGGGCTTTCGCTCCTTTCTTACGGGGAAACTGACATGCCCTTAAGACAGTCAGTACCGGGGAACGCTGTTTCCCGTAGTTTCTTTTATCATGTTGCGGCTTTCGTGCAACATGACACAAGAGGGCACTGTAAGCTAAGT
The DNA here is from genome assembly GCF_040938575.1 of Ambystoma mexicanum. Classification (NCBI taxonomy): domain Eukaryota; kingdom Metazoa; phylum Chordata; class Amphibia; order Caudata; family Ambystomatidae; genus Ambystoma; species Ambystoma mexicanum. The sequence goes on along the minus strand of NC_090938.1, from coordinate 12,400,041 downwards.
TACAGCTCTCTTGGGTCTCTAGCCTTCTACAGGCCCTAGATACTCGTTTAGGATTGTATCTGATCGGTGCAAGTGATTCAGGGACGGGAATGGTGGCAGCGATCGTTTCTTGTGTTTTGAGCTCCTTTTGGCGTTCTAAGCGCGTTTCTCGCGCTTAACCCAAAATGGTGGCCTGGCTCCCAAAATGGCCAGACCACGAGGCTCCTTTGTCCTGTCCGCTGACCGTCTTGCTCCCTTCACCTTCCCCAGGTCGAGCCGACCCGGGGCCTTCCATATTTGGGCATGTACTTTCCCACGAAACACAGATGCTTTCGCAGGCTTCTACATGTCTTGTGTGTGCCTCCAGGATGTGGGCTGGTATGTCTGGTCCCAATACACATCCTGGGTGCCAGAGAGTCTAGGGTGGTGTGAATGCCTGGGACCACCGTGGTCCGTGATTGGTCCACGAATGGTGTGAGTGTTGATGAGTGGATCTCCCATTGGGTCCCCTCAGTTTTGGCGCGAAGGGAACCGTGGATAAGAGGGGGCTGGAAACACCACTACCATGTCGATCTCCTGAGTTCTCACGAACAAAGGAATACAGGAGCCAAGTATCCTGCAACCAAGAGGCTGGACCGAGGAATCGCTGGTGACCCGCTGAAGGACTTCTCCTCTGCACTGCTGTCGCCTTGTGAAACGCTTTTCACCTTTGATCGAACCAGAAGGCCTGTACTGGTACTTCGACCCTTGGAATAGCGGGAACAGCTATTCTCGGCATCTTCACCATCTCCTGCCAGTAAGCCTTCGGAAGCGTCTCTGGGCCATCCAGCTGACTGACCAGCTTACACAGGAGTCTTGCTCTGTAACCGCCACCAGGTTGTGGAGTATTTAGAGTCCTTGTCACTCTCACACGCTTCGTACACTTGGCGTTCCCAGGTTTGAAGTGAGTAGTGTACATTTGGCTCAGATACACTCGGCCGCTCCGTTGCCCTGCTGTGGTAACAAACTGTGTGGGCTTCTTCGATTGGGACGTCTTTTTACTCAACACGACGACGAGGCTTTCCCTGCTCTTCTGAACCTGCCAGCTGCTGAAACGGATGAGGAGAAGCCTGGGTCTGCTTGCATCGGGGACCGGTGAGTAGCATAGCTAGGATCTGGTCGCCCTCCTGCAGGAGCCCATTGCTTTTCCCCGCTGTGTCAAACAGCACCCTTTTCCGTACTCGCGCTCTGCTTCTGCCCACTGTGGAGGCTGCGCTTGAGTCGCGGAACTTGTTCTTCTTCTTTTGTGCACTAAACTGAACTGCCTGATTTCCCTCGAAGAGCTTCTCCTTTTGCCCGTTGGCACCAGCGCGTTCAGGTACTTTTGAGCACAAGGCTCCACTCTTCGCAGGGCTCGGACTTCCATCTAGTTAGGTGCCTCTGAAGGCGAACTGGGTCTAAGCATTATTGCGCACTGCCTGTTTTCCCTCCCTTTTAGGTGGACTACACATTTCGTGCATATAACGCTTGAGACTTGTTGTATTTGTATATATATTGTGTTGATATGGTATGTGTTGGTTTACTATCGTTATATTGTGATTTTCTCGCTACGGTCATTGTTTTAAAGGCCTTGAAATAAATGTGTATATATTTTTAATATAACAACTGTTTGGAGTAGTTTGTAAGTGATCTTGCTTTGTGTGCTCATTGCGGGCTTTCAGTCACCCTCACCCCTCTTGAGACCTAGTCTTGACCGCCGCGATCGCTACCTTGATTGGTCTGGCTCGTCCAGAGGTTACCCTGTTCCAAGTAATTAGGTTGGCCTTCTGAACTTCTGCGCCACCAGGACAGAGTTCAGAAATCCGTCTTAACAAATTGGTGTACAGCGGTGGGATACGACTGAAGGTATCCAGTGTTGCGCACGAACTAAGGCATTTCAGGTTATTCCAACCAGGACACGTAGTGAATTGTTGTAGTATAACTTTAAAAAGGCCATAGTCCTATCTAACAGTATGGAAACAAATACCTTGTTAACTTGAAATGCTTCCAAATCAGAAACATTGAAAAAGATGTGTGCGGAGAGAGGTGTTTCCTCTCAAGGCATGAAATTGGAAATGATCCAAAGAATCGTGGCGTGGCAAGAAGCGCAGCTTGACGCTATAACTTCTGAGGACAGTGCGGAAGGAGGGGGGCTGCTCTCACTGGTAGAACCGACGGTTCTGCCGCTGCACTGATCCATCGCGACCACGAGGACAGGGAGGATGAGATGTCTAATGTTTCCTCTGCCAGTGCTGATGGGGAGGCTATGCTTGAATTCAAGAAGCAAGAGCTGCGGTTTAGGCAGCAGGAGCTTGAATTCAGCATAGCCAAACTAAAAATCGAACAGGCAGAAAAACAAAAAGACAGGGATCACCAGTTGGAACTGGCCAAGCTTCAGTTTGCAAATGGGTCCAAGGGTCCTGGACATGGGTCTGGGGCCTCCTCTCATCCACGGTTTCCGAAAGATCTGCTCAGTGTGTATGAGGAAAAGAATGACATTATGGACTGGCTGAATGCGTTTGAGTATGCATGCGAAGTTCAACAAGTTGACAATGCTGATAAGATTGCCTGGTTACTCAGCAGACTGCCCCATTCTGGCTGTAGTGCCATTATGGAAATGTCGAAGGCTGAGCGAGCTGATTTCGCAATGTTAAAGCAAACTCTCATTTTAAAGTTTGGGAAGACTCCAGCCCAATATTTGAAACGTTTCAGAGAGTATAAGAAAAAGGAAGGTGGTACTTGGGTATCTTATGTCACTGAATCCTTGAAAAACTTAACTGGCTGGGTCGAAGGTTATAAGGTTTCTACCTTCGAAGGCATGATAAATCTTGTCATGCTGCAACACATTTTTGCATCTTCTTCCCCGGAGCTTAAGCAGCATTTGGCCGATTCGAAGGAGATAGATCCTAAGAAGCTGGCCATTGCAGCCGACTTATGGGTGTCACATCGAGTGTCCCATAAGGACAAAACTCATCCTGGTAAGCAGGAGGAAGGGAAAAAGTCCAAAGATAAGGAGGGTGGAGAATCTGATAAATCTTCTTCTCAAAAGGGCCACAAAAATAAAAATAAGGGTAAGACACAAGAGAACTCACAGGGTAGTGGAGGTCAGCCTCCGAAACAGAACTCAGGTTACAATAAGCCTCCCTATGTAACCAGACCCAATGGATCTTGTTTTGCTTGTGGAGCAACTGACCACGTGAAGGGGGATCCCCGGTGTAAGGTTAGACCTTTGGTGGTCCACTCCGCTAATCTGGCCTTCTCCTCCTACGAGGAAGAAGAGATTACAGGAGCATCCTTCTCCTCAGACTCATTTCCCAGCGGGATAGAGGCTGAGGTAGTTTTAGTTTCCCTGGGTTCCTGGGAGCCTAAAGTCGCAGAGGCTTATGCTAGGATTCCGGATAATACCAAGCACTACTTTAAAGACAGTGTGCTGATCAATGGAGTAGATACTCCAGCTCTTAGGGATAGTGGGTGCAGTCGCACTGTAGTGGATTCTACCTTGGTAGACTCAGAGGAAGTTGCCAGAGCTACTCTGATGCCCACTAAGTTGGCTGACGGCCCACTCCGTATGTTCCCAGTAATACCTGTAAATCTTACTTTAAATGGTACAGCAGTCAGGATTCCAGTGAGCATTCAGAGAAACGTCCCGGGAAAGGTCTTGTTAGGTAATGATCTCAGAGCTTTAGGGCTCGTAGGAGACACTGCCGAAAGACCCTACACACGGTCTCAAGCACGGGCAGCATTGGCCAAGACCAATACGCTGCCCCAGCCGAAGGGGAAACCCAAGGCGAAAGGAGTCGACAAGTCAAGACGAGGGAAAGAGAATATTCCCCCCGAGCTCGCCTACCACTGCGGTGGAGGAAGTTGGTCAATCGCCCGGGCCTGACGAGGAGGTGGCGATGCCTGAAGTATTTGACCCCAACGATCATCCTGAACTAAAAGACTTGTTAGTTGACGGAGGTCCTGATAGGGACGAATTCAGTAAAGGCCAACGTGAGTGCCCATCTCTGGAAGGCCTAAGGAGACAGGCCTGCTCCCAGCTTGAGGGTGAACCTCCTGGGACGCATAGGATTTATTGGGAAGGTGGACTCCTGTATAGTGAGCCCACAGAGTCTACAGAAGGAGACCATAGGAGGTTGGTGGTTCCCCTTGCTGTTAGGCCCTTCCTCCTGCAGTTGGCGCATGAAGTTCCCCTTGCTGGTCACCTTGGTATGAAGAGGACCAAGCAAAGGTTATCCATGCACTTCTACTGGCCCAAGATGGGGGTGCAAGTAGAAAGTCACTGCAGGAGTTGTGCCTCCTGCCAGTTGTCTGGTAAGGTTGGCGCGACAATCCAAGCTCCGTTGGTACCGCTCCCAGTTGTGGGGGTACCATTTGAAAGGGTAGGGATCGACATCGTTGGTCCCCTTGACCCGCAAACATCCTCGGGCAATAGGTTTATCCTGGTGCTGGTCGACCATGCAACCAGATATCCTGAGGCCATCCCATTGAAAACTGAAAACTGTAACTGCCAAGTCAGTTGCAAAAGCTTTACTTGGCATATTTACTAGGGTTGGCTTCCCTAAAGAAGTTGTGTCGGATCGTGGCAGCAACTTTATGTCGAAGTATATGCAGGCTATGTGGAAAGAATGTGGGGTCACCTACAAGTTCTTTTCTGCGTACCACCCCCAGACCAATGGTCTGGTGGAACGTTTCAACAGAACGTTAAAGAGCATGATTGGGGCTCTGGAGGAACCTCAGAGAAGAAAATGGGATCTTCTTTTACCATGCTTACTTTTTGCCTACCGAGAGGTACCACAGGAGGGTGTTGGCTTCAGCCTCTTCGAACTCCTGTTCGGTCATCCCGTACGGGGACCCTTAGCCATCGTCAAAGAGGGATGGGAGATGCCCACTCCCCCTGTTACTACCAATGTAGTTGATTATGTGCTAGGGCTCAGAAAACGGATGGTACTTCTGATGGGCTTGGCTAGTGATAAATTGAAGGCAGGACAAGCGCTGTTGAAACATTGGTACAACCAGAAAGCTTCCCTCATCAACTTTACACCTGGTCAGCAAGTCCTGATCATGAATCCCATAAGGCCTCGAGCTTTACAGGACAAATGGTCAGGTCCTTACACAGTGGTGGAGCCCCTGGGTGAGGTTAACTATTTAGTGGACCTTGGAAGGCCTGGACAGGCTCCCAAAGTGTTTCACGTGAATAGGCTGAAGGCTTTCGTCCCAAGAGTCGAAATCGCAGCACTGCTACTGGCTTCAGATGTTGAGGAAGAGGAGTCTGAACCTCTCCCCGACCTGTTCCAAAGCGGTCCTTCAGATAGCTCCTTTGAGGGTGTCCGAGTGGCCCCTCACCTGACTTCTGATCAGCAGGCTGAGGTGAAAAGTTTGCTTAGGCAGTTTTCCCCCCTGTTTTCACAGTCGCCTGGTTTGACACCTTGGTGCAAACATATAATTGACACAGGAGACAGTGTACCTACCAAAAGTAGGGGATACAGGATGTCAGACAAAGTACGGTCTTATATTAAGACCGAGGTCAACAAGATGTTAGACCTTGGGGTGATTGAACCCTCTAGTAGTCCTTGGTCCAGCCCTGTGGTTTTGGTTCCAAAGGCAGGCACTTCTGAATTGAGGTTCTGCGTGGATTACAGGGCTCTGAATGCTATCACCAAGACAGATGCACACCCCTTGCCTCGAACAGATGAGCTGGTGGATACTTTGGGTGCCTCCAAGTACCTCAGCACGTTTGACCTCACTGCTGGCTATTGGCAAATAGCTTTAGCAGAACATGCCAAGGAGAAGACAGCATTTTCTACTCCTGACGGCCTTTACCATTCCGGGTAATGCCGTTCGGGTTGAAGAATGCACCTGCCACTTTCCAGAGGCTTGTGAATCATGTGTTGAATGGGTTGGACGAATTCTGTCTTGCATATCTGGACGATATAGCAGTTTTCAGTGCCACCTGGGAAGACCATGTGAAACACCTCGGGATTGTGCTCCAGGCTCTTCAGAAAGCACACCTGACCATAAAGGCTAGTAAATGCCAGATTGGACAAGGCTCAGTGGTTTACCTTGGACATGAAGTAGGTGGAGGGAGGATACAGCCTCTTCCCAGTAAAGTACAAGCAGTACAAGACTGGCCTACCCCCACTACGCAAACCCAAGTGAGAGCCTTCTTAGGACTCACAGGGTATTACCGCAATTTTGTGGCAGACTATGGCACCATAGCTGCCCCTCTGACTGCCCTCACAACTCCGAAGAAACCCAAGAAGGTAACTTGGACCGACGAGTGTGAGAAGGCCTTCAATGGCTTAAAAGACTCCTTGTGCCAGGCCCCTGTCCTCAGGGCCCCTGATTATCAAAGACCTTTTATCGTGCAGACGGACGCCTCTGACACTGGGATAGGAGCTGTACTATCACAAGTAGATGAGAAGGGTAAGGAACACCCTATTGGTTTTATTAGCCGCCAGCTTAAGGACAGAGAGCTCAGATGGTCCACGGTAGAGAAAGAATGTTTGTCTGTTGTGTGGGCCCTAAGGAAGCTGAGGCCCTACCTCTATGGGACCCACCTCACTGTGCAAACTGACCATAAGCCCTTAAAGTGGCTAATGAACATGAAGGGGGAGAATCCAAAGTTGCTTAGGTGGTCCATAAGTCTACAAGGCTTCGACTTCACTATTGAGCATAGGCCAGGTGTCCAACATCGCAATGCTGATGGGTTGTCCAGAATGTTTAACCGACCTGAACAAGAGACTCATCCAGGGGTGGATTAGTTCCCCCTGTCCATAGTCTGGGAAGGGCGAGTGTTAGGAAAGATTTCGTAATTGTAGGTAATTTTCCTTCCATGTGGCAACCCCTAAACTTTTTGCTGTTGTTTTTCACCTTGTTCTTGACTTTGCCAGAGAAGTGCAGCCTTCTGCCGCACTCCTCTGGGCTTTCGCTCCTTTCTTACGGGGAAACTGACATGCCCTTAAGACAGTCAGTACCGGGGAACGCTGTTTCCCGTAGTTTCTTTTATCATGTTGCGGCTTTCGTGCAACATGACACAAGAGGGCACTGTAAGCTAAGTTACAGCTCTCTTGGGTCTCTAGCCTTCTACAGGCCCTAGATACTCGTTTAAGATTGTATCTGATCGGTGCAAGTGATTCAGGGACGGGAATGGTGGCAGCGATCGTTTCTTGTGTTTTGAGCTCCTTTTGGCGTTCTAAGCGCGTTTCTCGCGCTTAACCCAAAATGGTGGCCTGGCTCCCAAAATGGCCAGACCACGAGGCTCCTTTGTCCTGTCCGCTGACCGTCTTGCTCCCTTCACCTTCCCCAGGTCGAGCCGACCCGGGGCCTTCCTTATTTGGGCATGTACTTTCCCGCGAAACACAGATGCTTTCGCGGGCTTCTACATGTCTTGTGTGTGCCTCCAGGATGTGGGCTGGGATGTCTGGTCCCAATACACATCCTGGGTGCCAGAGAGTCTAGGGTGGTGTGAATGCCTGGGACCACCGTGGTCCGTGATTGGTCCACGAATGGTGTGAGTGTTGATGAGCGGATCTCCCATGGGGTCCCCTCCGTTTTGGCGCGAAGGTAACCGTGGATAAGAGGGGGCTGGAAACACCACCACCATGTCGATCTCCTGAGTTCTCACGAACGAAGGAATACAGGAGCCAAGTATCCTGCAACCAGGAGGCTGGACCGAGGAATCGCTGGTGACCCGCTGAAGGACTTCTCCTCTGCACTGCTGTCGCCTTGTGAAACCCTTTTCACCTTTGATCGAACCAGAAGGCCTGTACTGGTACTTCGACCCTTGGAATAGCGGGAACAGCTATTCTCGGCATCTTCACCATCTCCTGCCAGTAAGCCTTCGGAAGCGTCTCTGGGCCATCCAGCTGACTGACCAGCTTACACGGGAGTCTTGCTCAGTAACCGCCGCCAGGTTGTGGAGTATTTCGAGTCCTTGTCACTCTCACACGCTTCGTACACTTGGCGTTCCCAGGTTTGAAGTGAGTAGTGTACATTTGGCTCAGATACACACGGCTGCTCCGTTGCCCTGCTGTGGTAACAAACTGTGCGGGTTTCTTCAATTGGGACGTCTTTTTACTCAACACGACGACGAGGCTTTCCCTGCTCTTCTGAACCTGCCAGCTGCTGAAACGGACGCGGAGAAGCCTGGGTCTGCTTGCATCGGGGACCGGAGAGTAGCATAGCTAGGATCTGGTCGCCCTCCTGCAGGAGCCCATTGCTTTTCCCCGCTGTGTCAAACAGCACCCTTTTCCGTACTCGCGCTCTGCTTCTGCCCACTGTGGAGGCTGCGCTTGAGTCGCGGAACTTGTTCTTCTTCTTTTGTGCACTAAACTGAACTGCCTGATTTCCCTCGAAGAGCTTCTCCTTTTGCCCGTTGGCACCAGCGCGTGCAGGTACTTTTGAGCACAAGGCTCCACTCTTCGCAGGGCTCGGACTTCCATCTAGTTAGGTGCCTCTGAAGGCGAACTGGGTCTAAGCATTATTGCGCACTGCCTGTTTTCCCTCCCTTTTAGGTGGACTACAGATTTCGTGCATATAACGCTTGAGACTTGTTGTATTTGTATATATATTGTGTTGATATGGTATGTGTTGGTTTACTATCGTTATATTGTGATTTTCTCGCTACGGTCATTGTTTTAAAGGCCTTGAAATAAATGTGTATATATTTTTAATATAACAACTGTTTGGAGTAGTTTGTAAGTGATCTTGCTTTGTGTGCTCATTGCGGGCTTTCAGTCACCCTCACCCCTCTTGAGACCTAGTCTTGACCGCCGCGATCGCTACCTTGATTGGTCTGGCTCGTCCAGAGGTTACCCTGTTCCAAGTAATTAGGTTGGCCTTCTGAACTTCTGCGCCACCAGGACAGAGTTCAGAAATCCGTCTTAACAATTGATAATAAAACAGCTTTCGTTTGCCAACTTCCTGCGTCGGTCTTGTTAATGGTTTAAAGAGTTATTCTGCAGCCCCATCCATGTAACGACGCGATTCCTCATTTAAAAGGATCTTGCGGTTCATTAAAGAAAGAGTGTGGAATAGGGTTTCAATAAAGAAAGAAGTGTTCACAAATAATAAGTCAGGATGTCATTGCCAGGGTTCTCCCTTCCCCACATTTTCAGCACGGGACAATGTGGGTCTCCTGAGCACAACACACATTCAAGCTTTCCCAGTACAAGCCGACAGTTCTGCATCAGCTATCAGGTTCTCCGATGGTTAAAGTCTCTTTTCAATAAAAAGTCTCTTGCCTTCGAGGCCTGATGAAGCAGAACATTGTGTTTGTTTGTTTGTTAGATACAAGTATACCTTGGGTGATGGTTTCACCCCTCGGTCCCCCTCTTCCCAAAAAATCGATTCAACAGTCCCTTTTCAATGAACTTTGGGTGGTAACTTTCAACCCCTGGATCTCCCTCCTTGGGGCTCAGACTCCTTTTAGATGTCAGCCTCCCTCTTCCAGGTTCACTATGGCTTTTCCTACTTTCATAAATCTTAATGTCCTTTCATGTAATGTAATGTGACTTTCGCTCGATTTAGTTTACTTTTGTCAACACACTGTTCACAGAGACTTCAGGCCTCGCCCCTTTTCATTTGCCTCCCTCTACCGGGTTCACCCTTGCCAACTTTACAAAACACAGTTCCTTGGGCCTTGCCCTTAGTTGTCGGCTTCCCTGTGCTGGTTTCACTCTCGTCGATCTTTACTAACAATTCCTCACAGGACTTTTATACTTCGCCCCATTTTATTAGCATCCCTATGCCAGGTTCACTCTTGCAAATCTTCACCATGTGGGATTCACTTCCTCTTCTTCACAGTCATCTTTCGGTCAAATACTTTTGACGGTACAGAGGATTTTACAAGACCCCTGTATGACCACTTTGACCTCTTCTCACCTCTTCCCAAGGGCTTCTGGTTATGGTAGTCTTTCTACCATCGGGTAATCGCCCAGAGTAATCCTGCTTGAGCACCCATGTGGCGCCGACCTCCTCTGTTGCCTGTTTTCCCGCTCTTTAGCTTTTCAAGTTCAATTTAGCTGTTGGCTACTTTTCGTTTAACATAGTTAGGTTTCTTATCGATATTCCCCTCGACTCACCGGCTGTGATGAACAGCTTTACTTTCTTCTTGGAGTCAAGGTTGGTACCACAGAGACAAGCGTCTTTCCCAGTTTACCAATCAGCAGAGGAGAGTCTTGTGTACCTTTGACATCTGGTGCAAGACACGCTGGCTATTTTTCGCAGACTTATCATTCCCTCTACAGAGGTTTTACGGGCTTTCGTCAGAAAGGGCAAGGTCGACTCTCTCCTTGTCACCCTCTCAGTCTGCGCTGTATTTCTCCTCCTCTTGAACTGCTGTGCTGTGTTAGCCCTTATGGCGTGCGGTCTGCCTTGCTAGTCTTGTGCTCCTGTCATAAAGCACCAAAGTATTGACTGAAAAGGATACGGTACTCAAAAGGATACAGATGGTAGGGTCTTCCGGATCCCTGTTCACACGATTTGATAGTTGTGAAGTCAAGTTTAGACCTTCCAAATGATACAACTCTCTGACTGATGAAACAGGCAGAGAGATGGATCACTGGAAAGGGCGTGGTTAAAGTATAGGAAGTCAGCCTAGAACAAAATAAAGTATCATAAGAAACTGCCCCAAATTGACTCTCTATGATAGAACAGTATTTGGCATTGATTCACACACTGAACTTATGACTGGTGTAGAAGGATTCACGCAGTCCAGGCCAGCCGTGCTTGAAGACAGCGTGTGCGTGTGGAATTACACGCGAACAGGATTCACGCAGTCCAGGCCAGCCGCGCTTGAAGACAGCGTGCGCTTGAGGAATTGCACGCGAACAGGATTCACGCAGCCCAGGCCAGCCGCGCTTGAAGACAACGTGTGCGTGTGGAATTACACGCGAACAGGATTCACGCAGCCCAGGCCAGCCGCGCTTGAAGACAGCGTGCGCTTGAGGAATTGCACGCGAACAGGATTCACGCAGCCCAGGCCAGCCGCGCTTGAAGACAACGTGTGCGTGTGGAATTACACGCGAACAATATTCACGCAGTCCAGGCCAGCCGCGCTTGAAGACAGCGTGCGCTTGAGGAATTGCACGCGAACAGGATTCACGCAGCCCAGGCCAGCTGCGCTTGAAGACAACGTGTGCGTGTGGAATTACACGCGAACAGGATTCACGCAGTCCAGGCCAGCCGCGCTTGAAGACAGCGTGCGCTTGAGGAATTGCACGCGAACAGAATTCACGCAGCCCAGGACAGCCGCGTTTGAAGACAGCGTGCGCTTGAGGAATTGCACGCGAACAGGATTCACGCAGCCCAGGACAGCCGCGTTTGAAGACAACGTGCGCGTGTGGAATTACACGCGAACAAACAGCTCCAGGAATCAGCGTGTGGAAGAAAACACACTATAGAAGGCCCAAGAAGCAGCTGAGGAAAACTGCAAGGATGCAGATCGGAGGTTCAGCTACACAACGCCAAATGATTCGATCAGAAGCAGCGAGTGAAGTTTCCACGCTACTTATATACGTAATGCCGTAGATCACGTGATGAAGCAGAATTCACGTGAATTTAGCGACGTGAAAAGTGCAGACGTCGCTTTCCCGGCAATGAATCGAACAACCGCCATTTGGAATAGAACGGTCTAGCTGTTCTATGAGCGTAAGAGGTAGAACCACGTCCAGCATGCAAGACAGTGCCATCCCCCAAAGGGGCAACCTCTCCCCTTTTCGAGTGAAAACGTTTCAATAAAGCAGGAGCATGTATATTGGAAAGAGGTTCCCAGGACCTATCTTCGGGACAGTAGCCCTTCCAATCCACCAGATAATACGGCCTACCAGAACGTAGCCTCATATCCAGTATGTCCTGTACCTCATACTCATCTGAACCCCTCACAGAAATAGCAACAGGCCGTACAGGCAATCTGGTAGCTGCAGAACACGGCTTAATGAGTGACACGTGGAATACGGGATGCACTCGCCATCGTTGTGGCAAAGCCAGACGGACAGCCGCCGGATTAATTACTTGGAGTACAGCATACGGACCAATGTATTTAGGCAACAATTTCTTTTTTCCTGGTATCCTCAAGTTCTTAGTGGACAACCATACTTTCATACCAGCCTTGTAGACAGGTGCAGGTACTCTATGAGCATCGGCATAGAACTTGTCGTGTCTTTTGGCTTGTTCCAATTGCTGCTTCACTTTCCTCTGTAGATTCTTAAGATCACGAAAAGTATGGCCTGCGGCAGGAGTATCCAAAGACAAACTGGAATCCAAAGGTATTGATCGGGGGTGTTGTCCATAAAGAGCATAGAAAGGTGAAGTGCCTATGGCACTATGATAGGAGTTGTTGTAGGCGAATTCTGCTGCCGGCAGGACCTTGAGCCAATCTGATTGAAACTGCAGACATAAACACTGCAGATATTGTTCCATAGTGCTATTGACTCTTTCGGTCTGTCCATCAGTTTGAGGGTGATAAGCACTGGACATTCTGTCATCAATCAGTAATGCTGAAGTTAGTGCTCTCCAAAAGCGTGACGCAAATTGTGAGCCCCTGTCCGTAATAATTACTGACGGTAGACCAAAGAAACGGAATACATGTCGAATGAACAGGTCGGCCAGAACAGCAGCTGTTGGTAGACCAATACAGGGTATATAAAGAGCCAATTTAGTGAAGTAATCCACTACAACCCATATGGTATCGTATTCCTGGTTTTGTGGGAGTTCCACCACAAAGTCCATAGATATCATGTTCCATGGTTTGTTAGGGACAGGTAGGGACTGGAGTAAGCCCACTGGTTTACCGGGAGTGTTTTTGCATTGGATGCATACAGAACATGTTGATACATGATTTATGACATCTTTTGTCATGGATGGCCACCAACACCATCTTTTAAGCAGCTCTAGTGTTTTCTTCTGTCCAGGATGGGCTGCGATCAAGGAATCATGATTCCACTTGAGGGCCTTATTCCGCGTTGAGAACGTTGGTAAGTAGAGCACTCCTTGTGTGAAAGGTAAACCGTTAAGTACGTCCAGCTTCATATCCTGGATCACTTGGGGATGATTTTTCACCCACTCCTGTACTTCGCTTTTTAAGGATGGTTGAACAGAACAACTACATATTACATGATCTGCCAATAACTGATTGCGCACCTGTGTTTCCTCCTTCGCCTCCTCACCAATGCGAGACAAAGCGTCTGACTTAACGTGTTCTCTGGCAGGACGATATGTGACCTGGAAATCGTATTGAGCAAAAAAGACATGCCATCTGGCCTGTCGAGCCGTAAGACATTTCATAGATTTGAATGCTTGAAGATTTCTATGGTCAGAGAACACCAACACCTGATGTTTGGCCCCAAGAAGATGATGTCGCCATTCTCGGAAAGCATCCTTGATTGCCAGTAATTCCCGCTCAGTGACGGTGTAATTTCGTTCATATGGGGTAAGTTTGCGAGAGAAGAAAGCCACTGGGTGCTCCTCCTTGGTTTCTGTGCAAACTTGTGAGAGCACCACTCCAGTAGCGACACTGGATGCATCCGCTTCAACAATAAACTGGCGATCTGGATCTGGATGCTGAAGCACGGGTGCGGTGGTAAATGCTTCCTTTAACATCTCGAATGATGCTTGGGCATTCTGGTTCCAACAGAAAGGAACTTTGGAACTAGTTAAAGCTGTCAAAGGAGACACTGTTTTGGAGAAGGAATGAATAAACCTGCGATAAAAATTCGCAAAGCCTAGGAAAGACTGTAATGACTTGACATTGTGCGGAACAGGCCAATTCAATATGGCCTTCACTTTGGAACGGCTCATTCGAGCACCTAGATTGGTAATGTCGTAACCCAGGAATTCCACTTCCTGTGAATGAAAGACACATTTCTCGGCTTTCACAAAAAGAAGGTTCTCCCTGAGTCTTTGTAAGACTGCAGAAACGTGTTTGACGTGTTCTGAAAAAGACGATGAATAAATCAGAATATCATCCAAATAAACGACCACGAATTGGTCCATTATATCCCTGAAAATATCGTTCATGAAGAACTGAAAAGTAGCGGGAGCGTTGCACAGACCAAAAGGCATCACCAAATATTCGTAAAGGCCATACCGCGTCTTGAAAGCGGTCTTCCATTCATCGCCCTCACGAATGCGAACTAAATTGTATGCTCCTTGCAAGTCCAATTTAGTGAAGAACCTGGAAGTACCTAATTGATCCAATAGAACGTTTATCAGCGGTAAAGGATACTGATTTTTTATGGTGATGTCGTTAAGTGCCCTGTAATCAATGCAAGGCCTTAAATCTCCCTCTTTCTTCGGAACAAAGAATAGAGGAGACGCAGCAGGCGATTGCGATGGCCGTATGAATCCTATCGCTAGAGCTTTATCGATGTATTCTTTCAACACAACGTCTTCTTTTGGAGTCAATGAATATACACGACCTGTAGGAATTTTAGCTCCAGGAATCAGTTCAATCGGACAGTCATACTGTCGATGTGGAGGCAATTGTTCTGCCTGGCCTTTATCAAAAACATCAGCGTACTCAGTGTATTCGCATGGTATGGTTGTATCACTTTGATGCACCACACTAATAGTTGAAGCTCCCCCCATAGAGGCCAATATATGTGAATTGTTTGACACCTCCTGACTGGTAAAGCAATGTTCATTGCAATAAATTGAAGGATACTGGAGCAATCCCGAAACCCAGTCAATAGCGGGATTATGAAGGGTCAACCAGGCAAGACCAAGTATTATTTTGTACTGCGGAGCAGCTATGACATCGAAGACGATTTCTTCCGAATGACTATTAGATAATGTCATCTGAACAGGTACCGTCTCCTGGGTTACCATACCAGAAGTCAAAACAGATCCGTCCACGGTATTAACCGTTTCAGGTTTGTTCTTGTTTACAAGGGGTATGGAACAATTCTTGGCATATGTGATGCCTATGTAATTGTTAGTGGCTCCGGAATCAATCATGGCCTTGGAAACCAATTCTTGGTCATCACAACGTAACGTCACCTCGACAGCTATAGGTGCGTGATTAGGAATGCTACTGGAGTCCGATAAAACACTCGACACAGGGACTCCTGCTACTGTCGAGTTTTGGCGTTTCCCGAACGCTTGACTGGTTTCTTAGGACATGTCGCTAATAAATGCTCGGATGAACCGCAATACATACATAAATGGTTCTTTCTTCGGTTCTCTCTTTCTGTATTGGACAACCGGCCTCTCACAGCGCCAATCTGCATTGGTTCAGGGTCGTTCGAGGGAACTGCCGGTGCCTCCGAAAGAACCGATGCTTTTAAGAATGGTTTTTTCTCTCCTTTCCGAGCATTTCTTCGGGCATCGATTTGTAGAACCAAATCGAGCAACTCTGTGAATCCCGTAGGAACCACCGGAACCATGGATAAGGCATCTTTCAGTTCTTCTGAAAGACCCTTGTAGAAAACAGCCGTTTTCTTGCCTTCAGGCCATTGAGTTTCGGCTGTTAGTTGATTGAATCGGGCAATGTAAGGCAAAAGAGGTTGACTGCCTTGTTGTAAATTAAGTAACTTCAGATCCATAGCTTGAGTAGCATAACGCATGTCAAAGACTTTACTCATAGCAGCCAATAGATCATCACAGTCGTATAACAAAGGGCTATTTGATTCCAACAAAGGGTTAGCCCAAGCAGCAGCTGTACCCCCTAAATGGGAAAGCACAAATGCAGCTTTTGTGGTTAGGTCAGGGAATGATGTAGGACGGCAAAGAAAATGGAGTCGGCACTGATTAACGAAGGTTCTATAGGTTTTGGGGTCACCTGTGAACCGTTCCGGAGGAGCCAAGGGAAACTGAGTGGGCATAACCACATTGATAGTTTCCTGTGGGGATGTCATAGTCCCAGATCCAGATGCAGTGGCCATCGGATTCTGTGCTCCCTGAGGACTAGCGTGCATGGCGTCTTGCATAACGTCCATACGGTGCCGTAACATGTCCTGTGCCGTAACCATTTCATTTCTCAAATCGCTGATCAACTGAGTCAAAACAGTTAAAGGATCCGTACCCTCCATGGCTTCTGATTCTGTCATAAAGCACCAAAGTATTGACTGAAAGGGATACGGTACTCAAAAGGATACAGATGGTAGGGTCTTCCGGATCCCTGTTCACACGATTTGATAGTTGTGAAGTCAAGTTTAGACCTTCCAAATGATACGACTCTCTGACTGATGAAACAGGCAGAGAGATGGATCACTGGAAAGGGCGTGGTTAAAGTATAGGAAGTCAGCCTAGAACAAAATAAAGTATCATAAGAAACTGCCCCAAATTGACTCTCTATGATAGAACAGTATTTTGCATTGATTCACACACTGACCTTATGACTGGTGTAGAAGAATCCAGCAGAAGTCTCTTGAGGAAAATCCGGAATTGGAACAAACGACAAGGAAGGGAAGATTAGTAAGGGAGACTTATCCCGAACGGCACGAGGCGCACGGTAGATACCGGGTTGCTCCACCACAGGATAGCGTCCAAAGTACTGTTCACTGTCACCTTCCAACAGTCCTTGAAAAGCTTCCTTCCCACGTAGAGAAAAGTATAGAAATGAATAAATCCACCTGTTAGTATCACAGATGCAGGAGTCGGAAATATCGCCCTTTTGTGGAATAAACAAAGTACACGCGGTTTTGAACAGCCGCGGAGAAATAGTGTGCGCGTGTGGAATTACACGCGAACAGGATTCACGCAGCCCAGGCCAGCCGCGCTTGAAGACAGCGTGCGCTTGAGGATTTGCACGCAAACAGGATTCACGCAGTCCAGGCCAGCCGCGCTTGAAGACAACGTGTGCGTGTGGAATTACACGCGAACAGGATTCACGCAGTCCAGGCCAGCCGCGCTTGAAGACAGCGTGTGCGTGTGGAATAACACGCAAACAGGATTCACGCAGTCCAGGCCAGCCGCGCTTGAAGACAGCGTGCGCTTGAGGAATTGCACGCGAACAGGATTCACGCAGCCCAGGCCAGCCGCGCTTGAAGACAACGTGCGCTTGAGGAATTGCACGCGAACAGGATTCACGCAGCCCAGAACAGCCGCGTTTGAAGACAGAGTGCGCTTGAGGAATTGCACGCGAACAGGATTCACGCAGCCCAGGACAGCCGCGTTTGAAGACAACGTGTGCGTGTGGAATTACACGCGAACAAACAGCTCCAGGAATCAGCGTGTGGAAGAAAACACACTATAGAAGGCCCAAGAAGCAGCTGAGGAAAACTGCAAGGATGCAGATCGGAGGTTCAGCTACACAACGCCAAATGATTCGATCAGAAGCAGCGAGTGAAGTTTCCACGATACTTATATACGTAATGCCGTAGATCACGTGATGAAGCAGAATTCACGTGAATTTAGCGACGTGAAAAGTGCAGACGTCGCTTTCCCGGCAATGAATCGAACAACCGCCATTTGGAATAGAACGGTCTAGCTGTTCTATGAGCGTAAGAGGTAGAACCACGTCCAGCATGCATGACAGCTCCAACTTTTATCCCTGTGGGGAAAGGAAAGTGCTGTCCGGTGTGTGTGGTTCTGGTCAATTGCGTGACCCTTGCATGGGGACATGTCAGGTCAACAGCTGGAGTGTTAGTCCATTGTCTGTGGTGTGTGAAAGTGTACGTGTCAGAAAGGGGGGGCAGTGTTTTTGAATATTCTACGTGGTAGTATGGGGAAGAGGTGTTATAGGGAATTACAACCCTCCTATCAGAAGGGTTGGTGACCTTAGAAGGGAGAGATTTGTAGGGTTTGGGAAACAAACAGGGATGACCGGAATCGTCATCACAAGATGAACAGGGGGGATTGTGGGGATGGTAGTGTTTTATTTGAGCAGTTTGGGAGCATGGGAAATGACAAGCAGAGGGATGTGGAAAAAATGACTGGGAGTATTCAGATATGTAACAGAAAGACAGGGTTTTGGTGGGGGATGTAGTTTCCCACAGCACTGAGGTTTGGGTTTTTACAGGGTTTATGGAAGACGGATGGGTTGTTGGCTTCTGATAAAGGAGATTCCTTGAGAGGGGGGTAGAATTGAAGTAGCCTACAAAAGTTTATGGACTTCATCCTCCTCACCTCCTTCCTCTGTATAATACAGCATCTCACCTGGGTTATTTCCCCAAGCACAACCGCAGATTCCCCTACCCAGGAGGTCTTCTCCCGCTCGTCTGTCTTGAGAGTTAGGTTAAGAGAGAGACAGTTCTTCCCTGGCCATCTGAATAAGAGACTCCTGGGATCTACTCGGGAGAATACCCTCTGTTTTCTCACACCAAACAGAACCCATTGGCACAAAGTTCTAGGGCCTGGTATACTCCCTTGCCAGGTCCAACTACCACCTCTAAGTACTTCTGTGTTAAGGGTCAACTTCAAAGGTTTTAACAATGTCTTCTGCTTCAGATAATTAGGTTTATGGTTTTCTTCAAGTGATACAAGAATCACACTGGTGCTATGTATTACACCTGAGAGTTTGCAACATGCAAGACAGGCAGTGTATCCTTCCTCCTGAACCTCTTTATCAGAAGGGCAGCCCTCCAGCCAGTCTTGGTCCACACTTGTATTATTAACTAAATGCTGATAATAAGGCTTCCCTTCCTCACACTTCTTTGGCTTTGGCAATGTGGGTTTAAGACTTTCTCTACACCTGGGCAAAGTTCTTCAAACACACTGTCAGGCTCAGTTGTCTTCTTTTGGCTTGGACAGCCCTGGTTGTTTCTCAATTGCCTTAATGTGAGTCCCTTTTGGCTTTGGCAACAGTAGTTTATATTCCCTTTGTGAGAAACCGCTGCTTTGTGTGATTGGCTGTTATAATGACACACTATATCACAATCATCTAATTCTGGTGGACCTTTAAAGTCTCTTCATGACATCTGCCTTGTTTTATTTCAGTTTGGTATGTGTCATAATCAGTAATTTGTTTTACATCAGTTCAGTATTCAAAGGCAAGTCTGGATTCAAGGAACGGGTAATCACTGAGCATTCTGGGGTCACTGCTTAGTAGTGAACAAACCGAGTTTGGCCTGCACATCCGTATACCTCGCTGCTCCCAGCTCGTCTGCTACAATTCTTCTGCGCAGCACAGCAACCTCACCTGCACGGTTTCCAACATCTCACGTCTGCTACTTCCAGAGCCCTCGCTGCTCCCCCAGCGATCCGGTGCTCGCCTGCCACTGCCGAATGCTTTACCATGGGGAAAGTCACAGAAAGGTTTGCTTTCCATTGCACAGCCTCTGCAGCTGAAATCTCTCCAGCGATCCGGTGCTCGCCTGCCATCGCTGAACGCTTCACAAATGTGCACTTTCCGCTGCGCAACCTCTGCAGCTGAAATGTTGAGCCCATGCGACCCTCACAGGACCGGCCTCAATTTTACTCGCCACTCTGGTCCCGGCGTCCTGGCTCTTTCACAATTTCTTCCTCTGTTGTTTTGTGGGGATTCCAAAACTGCTCCACAAACCACTACTTCTACTGCTCTCCTCCTGCTGCCTCACCATCTTCCATCTTGGTCTTATGGCCTGCACCTGAGGGGGCCTTGTATGCCTCCCAGCCATCCTCAGGTGTGGGTCATTAGCCTTAAGGGGCGGCACTCTGAAACCTTGTGCCTCTGCAGCCCTCTTCCTCATCCCAGTACTCTGTGAATTCTGGGACTTGAAGTTCCTAACACAAAAGTCTGTTTTCTGAATAATAATTCCCCCACCAAGTTCCTTTTCCTCTTAAGCATATTCCTTAAAATAGTACAGTAAATAACAGTGTGTAACAACCACTTCAAGTAAGTACTTTGCATTTTACTGTTTAACCCAATAGATGTAGGACTTACATTCACCAGTAGCAAATTGCTAGTTGATTCTTGGCAATTAAGAAATGGTGAGCTGTGTGTATGTGGAGAATTTAGGGGGCGAGTGACTTTTTATGCCTTACTAGTAGATTGCAATTTGACGTTGTTCTCCCTCGTGTATGTATTAAAAAAGAGCACCCTGTGCCTAAAGATAGGACTTCTACCTGGTGCTACTCTGTAAGGTTAAGGGCTGGGGAGAAAAAGAAACCCCCGCCATTGACTAAACTAGATTCCTACATTCCTAATCAAGGGGGCCCACAAATGCAAGTACATGAACATAAGCAAAACTGAAGGTTGATTGCTGAAAGGAAGGGTATGAATTAATGTTGAGCGCTGGCAATGGCTCTGTCTAAAGCTCCAGACAATTCGCTTTTCAACCTGCCGGTCCATTTCGTTACAGATGGGTGCACTCCATGTGCAAATGGAGCATGGTCGCACCTCAAAAGGAGCAGTCCAAGCTGAAAACGGTTGCTTGTGTTGTGTGTCCGTGCAGAGGTGACATGGCCTAGCAGTTCAACCTGGAACGATTGCTTGGTAGCAGGCCAGAGAATGCTTTGCATATGGCTGTTCCTCTTCTATAATGTTGCAAATGGTCTATAAGCAATGGTGTGGACGATTGCCCAGAGTAATGGCAGTGGTCGATTTTAAATTAGAATCTTCCACCCATCACATGACTTCCTTCTATCCCACCTATTATATAGCAACCCCAGGTTATACACAGGTAGACCATAAACTAACCCCCCCCTAGACGGAGAGAAGGGGGTCAACAGTTCCTGATAAGATGGATTTTCAGAATCCGCGCTGTGGACCTATTCTGAGGGGCCGGGGTTCAGTTAACAACACACAGGGCACTCTTAATACAAGTTGGGATAAATGTATAAAAAGGTATTTTAGTCCTTAGACAAAATCTTACCACAGAAAAAACACTGGGAAATAACACTAAAACAATCACACTGTTATATACTCATTCGCCTTCATGTGGTCTGCTAAGAGCACAAGCACTTGGCTTTTAAATAGTTTTCAGAATATTGCAAGTGTAATTAATAAATGGAACCAAACATGTAAGCAATTTGATAGGCTTACAATAAAGGAAAACCTATTAAATGATTTGGGGTTTAATGCCCGAAGCGGAAATGTTCAGGGGAGAAAAGACTGAAGATAATTTTTTCGAAATAATCTTGTCCCAACATTTGACTCTGGAGGACGACTGCTGCAGTGGAGTAGCTTAGGAGAATGTCTGGCTTTCTTACAGGAGGATTATGGACCCATCTGAGCGATTCCAATGGCTAGAACTTTGAAGCAGTGGTTGTTCCCACTGGAAATGGGGGTTGGGGGGGTGTGTTAAAGCACAGAGTGACAGGACTATGCTGCGCGAGTGCAGAAAGTGCTGCTGGCAAGCTTCAAACTCCAAGGTGCTTAGCACGGCACATTGAAGTGTGTAGCGAAAGCTCCCATTGAGCCGGCAAGGGAGAAAGGCTGTAAGAGGCCTGCGGAAGGGAGCAACGGAAAGGGGCACTAGGGGAGGAGAGAGGTTGGAAAGGGGAGAGTGGAGAGGGTGCGAAAAGGGAGAGTGAAAGAAAAAGAAGGAACGAACAAGGGTGTTGTAAGCAGGTCCATGGGTAAAAAGGTGGATTTGGGCTTTCATGGCTGGTATTGGGTTTTAATTAGCGCTCTCTATAGTGAAAAGCTCCTAGGCGCTACACTTCATATAGATGCAAATGGTTAAATCCCTTTCGTGGTGACTGAGAAGGGGATTCAGGGTGCAGTGAGTGGAGGGGGATCAGGAGTGTGAGGCGGGATAGAGCGTGCAACAGGAACCTGAAAGCAAATTGCCGAAAGATTGGAAGCCTTGGGAGGTAGGCAAAGTGTGGAAGCCAGAACACATAAGGGAGGACCAAGCACTTGGAGAAGGAGAGCGCAGATACCTTTTACAGGGTACGAGGAAGGGTATGACAAACAGGAGCCACCATGATGGAGATGATCGGCTAGAGTCTCACATCTGCTGTGCCCCTGTATGGTGCTTGAACCACACAGGTGGAAAGGACAACTGACATTCACTAGGCACTACGAATAGAGATCCACCAGAGCACCAAGAGGCCACACAAGTGGCAACCGTGCGCGGTATAAGAACCTTTAACATAACCTTAAATGAATAATTATCATGCCGCAGAAGAAGCTGACACGCCTTGCTCCCTGGAGCGCCAACCTCTTCCCTCATTGGAGTAGCATGGCATGAAGGGAAGCCCAATGGGTTTTTATATCGTGGGTCACTTCCACTGCATCTTGTTGAGAACGCAATCTTTATTTACCACTATAATTTTCGCAGTGCTCACTACACGCACCAACAATGTGCTAGTGTTGCTAATCTGAAGTTTCATCAAATCGTTTAAGATCGTAATGCATCCGTGTTAAACCTTTATTGGGCAATGTTCCCATATTCCAGCATTGACTTTGCTGTTTTGTGGTCACTTTCGAAGATGGCCGACCCTGCCTAGGGCAGTGGAACATCCTTTGAAGTCTGGCCCCTCTGCAATTGGCTGCCTCACTTCCATTTCATCCAATCGGGTTCCTTCTCTATACTTTGTCCCCTATCAAAGTGTGATTCCAGACGTCATGACTGCTTCTCAAGTGAGATCGTACCTAGGGACCACCTACTAGTGAGTGATTGCCTCCTCCACGAACTGAACTTTGTCATGTGCCCTTGTTCTTTGCCTTCATGCCTCCCTTCCCACACCTAATCCTACCACTTCTCCCACTGCATTTGCATTTAAACATCGGATTTTGCTGTTCCCTTTCATCTGTGCACCATTTATTTTAGGCCTATGAATGAAAAATTAAGCATTTTCGGTTGTTTTGTAGGCCTATGTTTGAAAATAGAATTTAGTGGTGCCCTTTTGCTTGCATTTAAAGCCTACTTTTGAAAAGTCTCCACTTCTGAATTGCATTTTCGCCTCTTGTGTCTACTAGGCCACCTGGTCAGTTTAGCTAGAACTGTGCAGTGCAGCCACTGTTCCGCATTCCTCTACTATCCCCTTTCACCCCTGTGGCTCACACCATCTCATCCATCTTCTCTAACTGCTAAACTATCACCTATCCCCCGCCCCCTCTCTCTCGAAGTCAGGAAAGAGCACAAAAAAGATATCTTCAGTGCTATTCCTGGCTTCCCATCGCAGACACCGCAGATGAAGAGTGTGGAGCGGATGGAGAGTGTGGGGCGGATGGAGAGTGTGGGGCGGATGGAGAGTGTGGGGCGGATGGAGAGTGTGGGGCGGATGAAGAGTGTGGGGCAGATGAAGAGTGTGGGGCGGATGAAGAGTGTGGGGCGGATGGAGAGTGTGGGGCGGATGGAGAGTGTGGAGCGGATGAAGAGTGTGGGGCGGATGGAGAGTGTGGGGCGGATGGAGAGTGTGGGGCGGATGAAGAGTATGGAGCGGATGAAGAGTGTGGAGCGGATGAAGAGTGTGGGGCGGATGGAGAGTATGGAGCGGATGAAGAGTGTGGGGCGGATGGAGAGTATGGAGCGGATGAAGAGTGTGGGGCGGATGAAGAGTGTGGGGCGGATGAAGAGTGTGGGGCGGATGAAGAGTGTGGGGCGGATGAAGAGTGTGGGGCGGATGGAGAGTATGGAGCGGATGAAGAGTGTGGAGCGGATGAAGAGTGTGGGGCGGATGGAGAGTGTGGGGCGGATGGAGAGTGTGGGGCGGATGGAGAGTATGGAGCGGATGAAGAGTGTGGGGCGGATGAAGAGTGTGGAGCGGATGAAGAGTGTGGGGCGGATGGAGAGTGTGGGGCGGATGGAGAGTGTGGAGCGGATGGAGAGTGTGGGGCGGATGGAGAGTGTGGGGCGGATGAAGAGTGTGGGGCGGATGGAGAGTATGGAGCGGATGGAGAGTGTGGGGCGGATGGAGAGTGTGGAGCGGATGGAGAGTATGGAGCGGATGGAGAGTGTGGGGCGGATGGAGAGTGTGGGGCGGATGAAGAGTGTGGGGCGGATGGAGAGTATGGAGCGGATGGAGAGTGTGGGGCGGATGGAGAGTGTGGAGCGGATGAAGAGTGTGGGGCGGATGGAGAGTGTGGAGCGGATGAAGAGTGTGGGGCGGATGAAGAGTGTGGGGCGGATGGAGAGTGTGGAGCGGATGGAGAGTGTGGGGCGGATGGAGAGTGTGGAGCGGATGAAGAGTGTGGGGCGGATGGAGAGTGTGGAGCGGATGAAGAGTGTGGGGCGGATGAAGAGTGTGGGGCGGATGGAGAGTGTGGAGCGGATGGAGAGTGTGGGGCGGATGGAGAGTGTGGGGCGGTTGAAGAGTGTGGAGCGGATGGAGAGTGTGGGGCGGATGGAGAGTGTGGGGCGGATGAAGAGTGTGGAGCGGATGGAGAGTGTGGAGCGGATGAAGAGTGTGGAGCGGATGGAGAGTGTGGGGCGGATGAAGAGTGTGGAGCGGATGGAGAGTGTGGAGCGGATGGAGAGTATGGAGCGGATGAAGAGTGTGGGGGGATGGAGAGTATGGAGCGGATGAAGAGTGTGGGGCGGATGGAGAGTATGGAGCGGATGGAGAGTATGGAGCGGATGGAGAGTGTGGGGCGGATGGAGAGTGTGGGGCGGATGAAGAGTGTGGGGCGGATGGAGAGTATGGAGCGGATGGAGAGTGTGGGGCGGATGGAGAGTGTGGGGCGGATGAAGAGTGTGGAGCGGATGGAGAGTGTGGAGCGGATGAAGAGTGTGGAGCGGATGGAGAGTGTGGGGCGGATGAAGAGTGGGGAGCGGATGGAGAGTGTGGAGCGGATGAAGAGTGTGGAGCGGATGAAGAGTGTGGGGCGGATGGAGAGTATGGAGCGGATGGAGAGTGTGGGGTGGATGAAGAGTGTGGGGCGGATGAAGAGTGTGGGGCGGATGAAGAGTGTGGGGCGGATGGAGAGTATGGAGCGGATGGAGAGTGTGGGGCGGATGAAGAGTGTGGGGCGGATGGAGAGTGTGGGGCGGATGGAGAGTGTGGGGCGGATGGAGAGTATGGAGCGGATGAAGAGTGTGGGGCGGATGGAGAGTGTGGAGCGGATGGAGAGTGTGGGGCGGATGAAGAGTGTGGAGCGGATGGAGAGTGTGGGGCGGATGAAGAGTGTGGAGCGGATGAAGAGTGTGGGGCGGATGGAGAGTGTGGAGCGGATGAAGAGTGTGGGGCGGATGAAGAGTGTGGGGCGGATGGAGAGTGTGGAGCGGATGGAGAGTGTGGGGCGGATGGAGAGTGTGGAGCGGATGAAGAGTGTGGGGCGGATGGAGAGTGTGGAGCGGATGAAGAGTGTGGGGCGGATGAAGAGTGTGGGGTGGATGGAGAGTGTGGAGCGGATGGAGAGTGTGGGGCGGATGGAGAGTGTGGGGCGGATGAAGAGTGTGGAGCGGATGGAGAGTGTGGGGCGGATGGAGAGTGTGGGGCGGATGAAGAGTGTGGAGCGGATGGAGAGTGTGGAGCGGATGAAGAGTGTGGAGCGGATGGAGAGTGTGGAGCGGATGGAGAGTGTGGGGCGGATGAAGAGTGTGGAGCGGATGGAGAGTGTGGAGCGGATGGAGAGTATGGAGCGGATGAAGAGTGTGGGGGGATGGAGAGTATGGAGCGGATGAAGAGTGTGGAGCGGATGGAGAGTGTGGGGCGGATGAAGAGTGTGGAGCGGATGGAGAGTGTGGAGCGGATGGAGAGTATGGAGCGGATGAAGAGTGTGGGGGGATGGAGAGTATGGAGCGGATGAAGAGTGTGGGGCGGATGGAGAGTATGGAGCGGATGGAGAGTATGGAGCGGATGGAGAGTGTGGGGCGGATGGAGAGTGTGGGGCGGATGAAGAGTGTGGGGCGGATGGAGAGTATGGAGCGGATGGAGAGTGTGGGGCGGATGGAGAGTGTGGGGCGGATGAAGAGTGTGGAGCGGATGGAGAGTGTGGAGCGGATGAAGAGTGTGGAGCGGATGGAGAGTGTGGGGCGGATGAAGAGTGGGGAGCGGATGGAGAGTGTGGAGCGGATGAAGAGTGTGGAGCGGATGAAGAGTGTGGGGCGGATGGAGAGTATGGAGCGGATGGAGAGTGTGGGGTGGATGAAGAGTGTGGGGCGGATGAAGAGTGTGGGGCGGATGAAGAGTGTGGGGCGGATGGAGAGTATGGAGCGGATGGAGAGTGTGGGGCGGATGAAGAGTGTGGGGCGGATGGAGAGTGTGGGGCGGATGGAGAGTATGGAGCGGATGAAGAGTGTGGGGCGGATGGAGAGTGTGGAGCGGATGGAGAGTGTGGGGCGGATGAAGAGTGTGGAGCGGATGGAGAGTGTGGGGCGGATGAAGAGTGTGGAGCGGATGAAGAGTGTGGGGCGGATGAAGTGTGTGGAGCGGATGAAGAGTGTGGAGCGGATGGAGAGTGTGGGGCGGATGAAGAGTGTGGGGCGGATGGAGAGTGTGGAGCGGATGGAGAGTGTGGAGCGGATGGAGAGTGTGGGGCGGATGGAGAGTATGGAGCGGATGGAGAGTATGGAGCGGATGGAGAGTGTGGAGCGGATGGAGAGTGTGGGGCGGATGAAGAGTGTGGAGCGGATGAAGAGTGTGGGGCGGATGGAGAGTGTGGGGCGGATGAAGAGTGTGGAGCGGATGGAGAGTGTGGGGCGGATGAAGAGTGTGGAGCGGATGGAGAGTGTGGAGCGGATGAAGAGTGTGGAGCGGATGGAGAGTGTGGGGCGGATGGAGAGTATGGAGCGGATGGAGAGTATGGAGCGGATGGAGAGTGTGGAGCGGATGGAGAGTGTGGGGCGGATGAAGAGTGTGGGGCGGATGGAGAGTGTGGGGCGGATGGAGAGTATGGAGCGGATGAAGAGTGTGGAGCGGATGGAGAGTGTGGGGCGGATGAAGACTGTGGAGCGGATGGAGAGTGTGGAGCGGATGAAGAGTGTGGGGCGGATGGAGAGTGTGGAGCGGATGGAGAGTGTGGGGCGGATGGAGAGTATGGAGCGGATGGAGAGTGTGGGGCAGATGAAGAGTGTGGGGCGGATGGAGAGTGTGGGGCGGATGGAGAGTGTGGGGCGGATGGAGAGTATGGAGCGGATGAAGAGTGTGGGGCGGATGGATAGTGTGGGGCGGATGAAGAGTGTGGGGCGGATGGAGAGTGTGGGGTGGATGAAGAGTGTGGGGCGGATGAAGAGTGTGGGGCGGATGAAGAGTGTGGGGCGGATGGAGAGTATGGAGCGGATGGAGAGTGTGGGGCGGATGAAGAGTGTGGGGCGGATGGAGAGTGTGGGGCGGATGGAGAGTATGGAGCGGATGAAGAGTGTGGAGCGGATGGAGAGTGTGGGGCGGATGGAGAGTGTGGGGCGGATGGAGAGTGTGGGGTGGATGGAGAGTGTGGGGCGGATGGAGAGTGTGGGGCGGATGGAGAGTGTGGGGCGGATGGAGAGTATGGAGCGAATGAAGAGTGTGGAGCGGATGGAGAGTGTGGGGCGGATGAAGACTGTGAAGCGGATGGAGAGTGTGGAGCGGATGAAGAGTGTGGGGCGGATGAAGAGTGTGGAGCGGATGAAGAGTGTGGAGCGGATGAAGAGTGTGGAGCGGATGAAGAGTGTGGGGCGGATGAAGAGTGTGGAGCGGATGAAGAGTGTGGAGCGGATGAAGAGTATGGAGCGGATGGAGAGTGTGGAGCGGATGAAGAGTGTGGGGCGGATGAAGAGTGTGGGGCGGATGGAGAGTATGGAGCGGATGGAGAGTGTGGGGCGGATGAAGAGTGTGGAGCGGATGGAGAGTGTGGAGCGGACGAAATGCATGGATCTGATTGAACAGCTGGAGTGCATAGAACTGAGGGAGTACATGCGACGAATGGAATGCTTGGAACAGTTAGGGGGCAAGGAATGGACATTGTACAAGAACTGTTGGAGTGCACGGAATACATGGAGCACGGAGCAGAGCATGAAGACGCTCGATCTCAAGCACCTACTGAAAACCACCATATCACACCAACACTCAACTAGAACACAGCGATACTACGACACAGTCGGTATAGCTGTTCTCATACCTACACCTGCCGCATACTCCCCATCATCTTAACTAAACACAGCGGGCTGCACACCGACCAGCCTAGGCGTTCTCCTCAGGCCTAACGCAGCCAGAATCAGTCTAGTATCACCCTGGCAGAATGAACACATACTCTTGATCTCCCACCCCACACCTACCACTAGGAAGCAGCTATCATACAAATGCCACACCAGCTGCACACATATCCGGTGCACACACGCACCTTATGGCTCTCTCTCTCGCTCTACTGACTCGAACTACGGTTCCAGAGGGCGTTCAACCTACCAGCACCTTGAGATCATACCAATGGTACATAAGGCGCTATATAAATGCAAAGTTACATAACATAAAAGCAGTATCACAAGAATAAAAAGATAGATCTGGTTTTACAGGGGACTGAGGTTTTTCCAGTTTCAGATTAATAGTTTTTAATGACCTCTCTGCATGCTTTTCCCGAGACTCATAGGATTTCCTATTTCTGGGAGTGCTATGATTTTTGCAAGAGCTTTTCTCACCCATAACAGATGACCGGTTATAACTGTCTTCACTCACATTGTTGCAATTAACTTTAGGAAGTATGTGTTCTCTTTGAGAACATGCCATTACATGTACTGGAATTCATGATATTCCCTTCCTGGAGGTAGACAAGTACCACGTCGCATCCCATGAAGTCCTCCTGTTTCCCTGGGGCCCTTCTCCTGCCAGGTGATCCTCTCGGCTAACACCCCCGCCAGGGTCAGGAAGAGTCTGCCATTGCCTGGCCACCTGAGAGGAGGCCTTAGGTGGGGCTTCTGCGAGGGCTCCGTAGTATTCCTCTCATCGCTTTAGAGATTCTTCTGTACACCTGTTCCCATTGTTGCAAAAATGAAAGAGCAATTGTTCTCCCATTTTGATTCAGGCAACAGTTTTGACTTTTTGGTGTACTGCTAATACAGAGTATATTCTGGTATTTAGTAAGCGTGGGGCATAGCTTTGGAAAGCAGCAGAACACTTTACAAGTCATAAGGGGAAGGACATGGTTGTACATAACACTGGATCTATACACATTTTCCCTCAGAAGTGCATCTTGCCTGATAATTATGGTCCTAATGGGTGTGGTTAGTGTGTTACCATGTTTCCAAAAACGGTCCAAATTGCTTGTAAAACAGATTTGGTTTGCAGTTCCTCATATGTGTTAGGGAATATTGACTAATTGCTTGGCAAGTTAATATGCAAGTGGTAAAGCATTATTGCAGGATTGCAAACAGGTATCCCAAATGTACACTGGCTATCTTTTCATCCCTTTTCTATAGTGTTTTTTCCTTTCCCCCTCCAAGGAGGTGTAAACATACACATACAGGTTGTATGAGTCAGTCCAAGAGAATCTCAGTGCAGAGGGTTAGAATTAATGAAAAACAGATCCATGTGGCAGAGAGAGAATGCTATAGCGACTGTTAGTTTGGGTAGCAGAGGAAGTAGGTTTAGTTTCAGACGTAGAGAATGGTCTGGCGCCAATTCATTTACACTAACCGAGCATCACTGATGCTTATATTGTACGACACTTATAAATCAACTTTCCAACTTTAAAGCACCAGCTAATGGCAGGTAGATCTAGGTGACTATCAAGTCCCTCCACTGCACAGCTCACGTGGGCTGTGTGACAGCATTGGAGAGGTATTCTCGCAGAGAATCAAGGTCATGCACATCCCAGGCCCGTCCTTCATCAGTCCCACAAATGTACGGTGAGCCTTGGTTTTATTTCTATT
Organism: Ambystoma mexicanum; assembly: GCF_040938575.1. Classification (NCBI taxonomy): domain Eukaryota; kingdom Metazoa; phylum Chordata; class Amphibia; order Caudata; family Ambystomatidae; genus Ambystoma; species Ambystoma mexicanum. The sequence continues at coordinate 12,370,450 of NC_090938.1, read as the reverse complement.
TTATTTATTTATGTACAGGAAGGAATAATCCTCTTTTGATCACAAAAATAGATAAGATATCAGATTTGACAGGAAGCAGTGAGCTTCTTACAATGGGGTGAGTTTGAGGGACATTCTGACCAGGTTGTGGAGGAGAGTAAATGGAACAGTTACAGGGGACAAAACATAAGTGGACATACATAGATTAAGGACAACCAACATTGGACATTTTAAGTGCAGGTAGAGAGTACAGGCAGCTGTGCTCGGGATGTGCCCATGATGGGTGAAATGCTGGAGTGGAGGCAGAGAAAGTGAGGGACAGAGGCAAGGGAAAAATGTTAGCTCAAATGAAGATGAGCAGTAGTTTAAGAGGGTAACCCAGAGGCCAGGAGGTAGGCTTTAGTTTGGTTTTTGAACAAATTGGTGTGGACTGTTTCTCGGATTTCAATGTAAGAGAATCTCTGCAAGTGGAGCAAGAAGAGAGAAAGAGTGGATGCACTGGGAGGATGAGGTGCCACGAGGGTAGTCGAGGAGGCACAGCAGGGATTACAAGAAGGCTTCTAGTGTTGGATAGAGGAGGATAGATACAGTGGTGGCTTACCATCGATAGATTAGTGAACCAGGAGGAGATATTTAAATCTGGCCCTATTTTGCATCATCAGACATCCAACTTGGTGATGGTAAGAGGAAGGAGGTGTGAAGTGAGGCAGTTCAAAAAGAGTTCTGGTAGCCAAGTTAATGATCTTGTAAAGAGGGCATAAAGCATACCCGGGGAGACCAAAGAAGATGCTGGCACACTGGTTCAGTTTAGAGAAGAGAGGACTGGTTAATAGATGCTTGGCTGTGTTGAAAGGAAGAAGCCGCCTCATTTTCCTAATATTTAGGAGGTTGAGGCGAGCCTCGGTTGCAGTTTTGGAGATGAAATTAGAGAAGGTGTGAGAAGAGTCGTAGATGACACTGAGGTTTCTAGCTGAAGAAGAGTAGGGGAGAATGTCATGTGGGAACAGGCATGGGTACAGATGAGAGAGAGTATTTGTCAGGGAAGAAGGTCTGTTTTCGAAGAGTTTAACATCAGAGAGTGCGAAGCCATCCAATATTTAACGACAGAGACACAGTTGGAAATTGTGATAGGGAGATCAGAGGAGAGTTCAGGAAAAGAGAAGATTTGGGTGTCCGCAGAGTTGGCATGAGAAAGGTCACTGTTCATGATGAAGGAGAACTCCTATCACTCCATGCAAGTGGAGAATCAAAGCCGCTGCGCTTCATTTGCTCAAGAGGCTCCCTCCCTCCCCCACAAGATGGATGACATCTGCCTTTGTGGTGTGATGAATCTGATGAAGTCATCACTGATCACCATGTGGTGACCTCCTCCCATGTGGCCGGGGGACATCATTCGCTACCTGATCCTGGCCCTGGGGGAGGATCACATGGGAGCAGACAGCCTTCGGGGGTGTGTCATGGCTCCATTGGGAGAGACGTGGTATCCCACACCCTTTTTTGTATTAATTGTAAGGCTTGGCAATAGGTTTCTTAGTAAAGGCCCTTTTCTCATTGACACCACACCACTAGGACTGCTTTATTTTTCTTTTGATGGATCGACGCCTGTTCCCATTTTAGATTTAGGTTTAGAATAGGTGTTTTTCCAAACTGCATACATAATTCATTGTTCAATAAACACCCTTGAACTGTGATCACTTGTGTCTGTCTTACTTGTGTCACCATGAGTTCTTCACACTCCTCACAGTGGGGTTCAGTACCAGAAGGGTGCTTGGCATCCAAGCTTGAATGAGCAAGAGGCTGAGTTTTAGTTGATGGATGTCATTAATGGAATTAACTTGTAGGTGAAGCTGGGTCCTGCAGGTGTATTGGTGGATGTTCATGTCAATGGTACTGACAAGTTCCCCAAGAGATGCCATTTAAAGGAGGAAGATAGAGATAGTTCCACTAAAGCTCTCCTCTACGACTTGGTTAGTCTAACCACCTGGCCGTGCCTTTCAACATTCTGTACTCCACCCCAGTCAAGCACTCCCACCAGAAACCCATCAGACAAACCTTCAGTTTCTTCAAAACCTTCCCGGTGGAAGACCTCACCAACCTCCACATCACATGGACTGAACATCCCCAAACAAACTGCACCTCTGTACTGGAAGCTTTCAACGCCACACTCTCAGCCTCCATCGACAGACATGCGCCTCTGAAACAACACTCCTGCAAACCGAAACCATCAGCACCCTGGTACACGCAAGAACTCAACCTCAACAAAAGAGTCATCAACAAAGAAGGGAAAACCTGGTGTGGCTCCAGGACCGCATCCGACCTGGTGTTCCTCAAAGAACTCAGAGCAACCCACCAAAAACTAATGAATGCAGCCATGGCCTGCTGCTATCAGAACACCATAGCAGAAGCCAACAATAAAAGCAGAGCCCTCTTCAAAGCGGTCAAGCACTGCATCAACCCGCTACCTAGAGATCTTCAACAATTCCCTAACTCAAGGAACCTTCTCATCGACCACGAAGACAGGACATTTCCTCTGTCTACTAAAGAAACCCACTCTGGATCCTGACAACCTAGGTAACTATGGCCCCATCACCCATATTCCCTTCCTAGGTAAGAGCATTGAGAAAGCGGAAGCCGCGCAACTGCAGCAACATATCACCAAAAATCTCCTCCAAGCCTACCAATCTGGGTCCAGGCCTAGATGCAGCACTGAGACGGCAACCATACAGGTGGTTGATGACACCCTCAGCATCCTTAATGACAGCAACCCCTGCCTCCTAGTTCTACTCAACCTCTCAGCCGCTTTCAACACAGTATGGGGTTCAGCGACCTTGTCCTATGCTGGTTCAAGTCCTACCTCGCCAACCACCAGCAGTTTGTTCAGATGGACTCCTCTAGATCTCCAATGCTACCGGTCACCTGTGGAGTCCCCCAGGGTTGCATCCTCTCCCCAGTGATCTTCAAGCTATACATGGAGCCATGGGGAGCCCTACTAGCCACACACAACATCCACCAATGCGCCAACAACACACTGCTATACCTCAAGAGTGACTATCAAGGACATCCACAGGCTCAATACCGGATTCTCACTGATTCAGTCTTGGATGTCCAGCGCATACTTGAAGCTCAACCCCTCCAAGACTGAATTCCAACACCACCAAACACCCAGACATAGAGACCTGGCTATCAACCATGAATCCTGAGGGCTTCACACTCGGGTTCACCTCCTGCACCAAGTCCCTCGGGTTCAACATCAACAAACACCCATCTTTCAAGACACAAATAGCTAAGAAAACTCAGACAGCTTGGTATCGGCTCTCCCTCCTGCAGAAAGTCAAGCCCTTCCTCCGGACAGCTTTGGATTCACTGTTCAAGCAATAAACCAATCCCACCTAGATGGGGCAATGCCCTCCTTGAAGGCATCCTGTCATCCTCCCATGTTCCTCAGGGAAGTGTCCTACACGCGGTCACATACCTCATCAAGGGTCCACGCAGATATGACCACATCACCCTGGCCCTCATCAACCTTCACGGGCTCTCACTGCACACACAAATCACATTCAAGTCTTGCTGCATTATCTATAAGGCAGTCACCCAGCTGCCTCATGGAGAAACTCATCTCCAACGGACAGAACACCACCAGAAGCCAGGAAATGTGCAAACTTGAAATCCACTGCTGTAAAAAGGCAAGAACCAGAAAACCAGCCTTCTCTGCCTGCGCCCCAAGACTATGGAACCTCCCCCCCGTAAGCATCAGACTCGCCCCCATGCTCCTACAATTCAGAAAAGAACTCGAGAGAGCCACTTCTTGAAGGAGTTTCTCCTACTCAAAACCTGGGCCATCACGTCGTCCCCGCACCACCCGACTAGTTAGATGCCATCCGCCCCTCTCCTCTCCACCTCTGTATCCTAGCCCCTGCTGTATACCTGTTCTGTTGTTACCTCCGAAAGGTGCTCCGTTATGCATCTGTACTGTTGTATACCTCTGTAAAGTACTCCGTTGCTCCTCAAAGCTCGGTCCACGCTCAATAAATACCATAACAATAATAAGAGGATCCAGTTATGTGGTAATAAAACCTTTCATTTAAGTGCCACGAGAGAGCGCAATGATTGGCATACACTATTAGAATTAATAGTCTCTCCTAGGTGAACAGCAGAGATTGTGGGCGACAGCGGCCATTGCTTTGTTGCTTTGATGAGGTGTCCACAACGGTAAAACAAGGCAAGATACTCCCAAGATCAATGAACTGCCTAGGGTGAGGAGAGTGCAAACAACTTACCTTTCTCACTAGATGATGCACGATGCTGATGCAGTGAGCGAGAAACTGCTGCCCCTTTCTAGATCTGTCAGAAGAGAGGATTTGCTCTTTTGCCACAGGGCCTTACAGTGCAACTCCTCAAAAGTGTACTTTCATCCATCTATACTTCTGTATGCGGTATGCAGCACTCCTTGGAATATGATGTGTGCTTTTCACCATAAAAAAGTCCACTGTTCAGATGCAGGCTTTGACAGAGATTTATCTTTAATTATTTATTGTGCAATGTGATCAAAAATGTGATCTTATACACAAAATAAAACATTTTGCAAAAAGAATTGTTACATGCAATGTTTTACAATTAGAAATAGAAAAGATAAAATAGGATAAAAATTAAAATCAAAACATTAAATGTCAGAACATTAAAAAATGAACAGGGAAGAACACAAGAGATCAGATTACAATTTCCACAGTTCGCACATATGGGTCCAGATTTGGTTAAAATGATCATGTTAGCTATATAGGTTTAATTCCTTGAGCATTTGGATCACAGCATACGTTAAAAATACCTCGGAACCAACTGACAGATGTTTCCACATATCGTCTACAAGTACAAATCCATTGTAAATACAAAAGAAGTGACCTACGTGCTGTGTTCTTAAATTGCCCAGGGCAGAACATTCTACCAAAAGATGTTGGAGGGTTTCAGGACTTTCGGCAACATTACCATGTGTGCAGATATCATTCATTCCCTCTTGTGTCATGGGAACGAACATGTCGAATTTCACCAGTTGGTAAAACATTCAAACGAAATCTCAGAATAACTTGTCTTGTGATGGGGCAGGGAAAGCAACAGAGGTATTTGGGCAAATCTCCTAGCGGTTTATCAATAGCCTGGAAAGATGAGTGAAGGTTGCAGCGTCGTGTTTTGTCAATGGTAGCGACCTAGTCCCACTGCTTTAGTGACTTTTATTTATAGACAGGAGATTTATGACTAATACAAGTATCTTTGTTCATTTCATCATCAGTGAGTGCTGACATTTCATTCAGGAACGTACAAACCTTTCGGTTCAAGCACTCAATGATTTTCAAACCAAGTATTTGGCATTTGAACCAGTCTCGTAGAGACAGCAGACCTAATTCAAATCGCAGTGATGCCCTGGGAAGAGATGAGGGCAGTCCCAGGACTCTCTTCCAAAGCCTCCCCTCCAATCTATCCCCATCAATGTTTTATGCTGCACCATCCAGCTCACACCGTACATAATTTTAGCGATTACATTTCCATCATAGAAGTGTATCAACGGTTTGATAGAAAATGTACAGAATTTCCCAAAAATGTATCTGGAAAGATAGTTTGTCCATGTTTTTCTCCAGATTTAGGACCTCATCACGACTTGGGCGGTGGACCTAATTAGCGCTAACGCCAAGGCCCCCGGCGGATAATCCGCCAGATCACGAGTTATCGTGCACGCGCCTCGGTCCATGGCGTTAGCGCGAACACTTAAATCCGACGCACCGTGCGCTACCGCCATGTCGTGCTCATAGCGCGCGGGAAACGCGTAACCGCCGGAATGGGAAATAAAGTGGCGACCATCTTGGAAATCATAATCCGTCGGATATCACAGCTACTGGAAGCCATCCACGCGATCTAAGGCCGGAAAATGTCTCAGGAGCGCACTAGGGGCAAGTCTGCACTGGACAGGGTGAGGAAACCCAAGTTCAGTGATCAGGAGCTCGAGGTACTTGTTGAGGAGGCACTCATATACCATGATGAGCTGCAGCAGCGGAAAACCAGTGCCCAGCGCAGAGGCCAAATATGGCGATCCATCGCCCAAAGGGTCAGTGCTGTGGGGCGCGTGCCCCGGGATGGTGAGGACTGCCGAAAGCGGCTGAATGACCTGCGCGTGCGAGTCCGTGGCATCCTGTCACAGCACAGGAGTGCAAGCAGGGGCACTGGAGGAGGCCCACCACCACCCCCACCCGACCTCACACCATGGGAGGAGAAATTGGCGTCCCTGATCGACGTCAGAACCATTGAGGGCATTGGTGGAGCAGAGGCAGGGACTGGCATCAACCCAACGGCAGGTGAGTCCCATCCCCAAATACATGCAGCTGAATGAAAGCGAAGACATTTGTCTGAGGCACTGCATACACCCGTAAGTGAGGCCCAGATCCCTAGAACGGTAGTGCTGCCTAGATGACCCCGTACGTGCAGTGCATGAATGACAGGGGCAGGGAATAGACTTCCATAGCCATATGACAGCTACGTAGAGTTGTAGTGTGCATCAACACACCCACAAAAGCCTGAGCGCAGTCCACCCCAACCACGCATTCCCATGCAGTGTACCTCCATGCACATCCACAACAAGCACCACATGGCGACTGAACAGAATGCAAGTTGAATGCGTCATTGTTACTGTCTTCAATCACACTTGTTGGCATGACCTGCATCACACAAATGTATGTAGCATTGAACTCAAACCACCCCCTATGTACCCCACAGGCACACGTCGATCCCAACGGCCCGAAGATGATGGGGAGGAGGCCACACCGACACCGCGCCCACAACACCGGGCCTCCACCAGCACCAGCACCCCACAAAAACGCCGCACACAAGGGACACAACCCAGGCCAACACCCACCTCACCCCAACGCAGCCCCGCCAGACAGCAGCGGCAGCCACATGGCCGCAGGGAGGCGACCGCCAGCTCACCCCAAGCCACCATCCACAGCCCCGATGCTGAGGGAGAGAGGTCTGCATCGGAGCCCGACGTGGGAGCAACACCTCCACGTGGCCTCATGCCGCAGGACAACACTCTCCCAGTAGTAGTGATGGTGAAGGGGTGTCAACACCCCAGGGAAGGCCAAGCCCAGGCAGACAGCATGCAGGGAGTCGTCATGTGCCTGTGCGTCGTTGCAGCACACCGCAGCCGGATGTGGACACACCATCCTATGGGAGCCCAGAGGAGCAGCACTCTGAGCCAGGCAGCACAGTCAAGGCTGGCGGCAAGTCGCCATGGAGCACCCCCCACCGACAGCACACAAGTCGTGGTCCACCACGGGACGCACCAGGGGAGCCCTTTGTCACTGGGGCAGCAGTCATGGGCGAACTGGACATCATTGAGGCCAAACAGGCCCGTGTGGAAGCGATGGCAAAGGTGCAGAGCAGGCACATAAAGGCTGTCAGTCAATCCATCAGGCATGGATGCAAGTACGTAGCGCGGGACAATGCGCGTACACGCCAAGTTGTCCAACAATTCAGCGCTGCCCTGACAGGCTTTGGCCAACGAGTCCAGGAGTTCACGGAGGCAGTCTCAGCACTTGCTGAACAGACACGTGAATCGAACAACCTCATGCGACAGCACATGATGGCCATCGCTTCTGTCACCTCAACTTCGACCACACCCACGGAGGGTTCCCTAGAGCCATCTCCGAGGCGCCGGTCCATGTTACACCTAAGGGCACGCACACCGGAGGGGCCTGGGAGAGGGAAGCGCCCGCGCCCATCCTAGTGGTGCATGGCATCGTTGTTGTTGGCCTGATGAGACAACTGCACAGTTGGGGGTTGTTCACTGGGGGGAGAGGGGATTGTGTGCTGGGTGTTCACTGGGGGGAGGGGGGATTGTGTGCTGGGTGTTCACTGGGGGGAGGGGGGATTGTGTGCTGGGTGTTCACTGGGGGGAGGGGGGATTGTTGGATGTTAAATCACGTTAGAAAAATCAAAATGCATGGACAGTAGTGATTTTCACTGATGCAATTCAATGTGGAAGTGACATATTTCCGACTTATCCATTACCCATTTCTAATATAATCCATCAATCAGTCCCTGCCTGGCCAACCTCCCCTCCCTCAGCCCAATCCTTTGTGCATGTGCAACACATTACGGCACTTCCTCGCCCTCACTACCATCCTCAGGTGGCTGCACATGAGCATCAGGGGGCAGTGGCACATTTCTGCAACAGCAGATGTTGCGCAGCATGGCACATGTGAGTTCAATTTAGCCAACTCATTCTGGTGCATACATTATTGCCCCTCCCTTATGGTCGAGGCACCGGAAGTGTGCCTACACCAGTGAAAATACACTCTCCACGCAGATACGTGTACGGGCAAGGTTGTATGCCTGCTCCACCGCCATGTGTGGGTGACACACAGGGGTCATGTGCCTCGTGTACTGGGAATATGCAGAATCACCTGCAGGGGAGAGGGAGACGGTATGGGGACAAGGTAAGTCCAGTGGGTGTACAGGGCTCTGTCATCAGTGTCATTTTGCCTTTCATATAATTTGGACTATAACATTGTGGAGTGTGCTGTCCTACGGGCACGATTGAATCAATGGGGTACTCTCCACTAGGTACGCCTATGTATCTGTATGCAAGAGTACTCATTCAGTTGGCGCAGGATAAGGGGGCACTTCCATCTACTTCTGCACGACAGAAGTGGGTGCCTCATGTGTCATTGAAAATCCATTTGGCTACAGTTGCATTTGCTGGTTGTCACTGCTCTGTATTGTTCTCCATGCATTTCCCTGCTCATTTTGGGGACAGTGTTAGTGGGATGAACATCGTCATTACTCGGCCTACTTATGTGTGGTGCATTCGTGGTTGTGGCAGCTTATGGTTTGAATAATCATCATTGTCGGATGTCCAGGTTGTGAATTCTGTACTGGGTCAGTGTTCAGAGCCATGGTGTAACGCACACAGGTGGGTTTTGTTGTGGTGGGTTTTGCAAATGTCACTGTGCCACCACATGTCTTACACCTGCATGGGTGTGTTCTGCTGTGTGGCACCTGTCCGTGGTTTATCGTGCAAGGTGCTTGACTGTGTATGCTGCAGTAATCCTGCGGACCATTGGGTATGATGGATTCTGCGACAGGCACCACCTGTTGTCGATTGACATGCTTCATGGTATACATTTGTACCCACCCAGTAGCCATGTGTTTTGCACTCGATGCTTTTTCATGTACGCCAGCAGGGCACTGTTACGCAGGGCCATGGAGTCGTGGGTGGGTCCTGGGTAGCGGCCAGAGCAGTGGATGAAGGTATGGTTGGATATCATCTGCACATTGAGGGAATGGTATTGATTCAGGTTTCTGTAGGCAGCCTCATGCGCCTGGGGTGGTACGTGTGCCACATGTGTGCAGTACAGGGCTGCTGTTACATTTGTGACTTGGCCAATGGCATTGTATTGACACTTCAGCTGGTGCAACTGTGCCTGTGTGGCTGGCAATGCAATGTCTACGTTCACATGATTCAACAGTGCATCAGGCACCTGTCCCAGCATGGCACTGAATGTGGACTGGGCCATTCCATGCATCATGTCAACGGTATGTTGGTAGCTGCCAGTCCCAAGTAATTGTGGCACAGACACAAGCTTCACTAGGGGAGGTACTGGCGTGCTGGTGCCTATGCGGCTGCCAATGTCAGCCTGGATTGTGTCCAGCTACTGGGTGATGGTCGCCCTGTCCAGCCGATGATCTGTCACCAACTGGCCATCAGCCAGGGCCCAGGGTGTTGGCCTGACCCTGGGGATGGCTGGCCACCTTGCTGGTGCTGCTCTCCAACTCCTTTTCCTCATCCCCACTGACCCCTGCCCTCCCAGGGGCCTGGCCTGGTTGGCTGGCCTCTGTAGCTCCAGACGCAGCAGCTAGTAGTCAACCTCAAGGCTCCCGGCTCAATATGGCAGCATGGTGTTGGGGAGGGTGTGTTGTGCATGGGTGGATCCTTTGTAGGCCTCTGATTTGCATCTGTTCCACCAGGGCCCTTATTGCTGTCTCCTCCCTGCTCCTGCTGGTGTATTGGTGTTGGGGAGGGTGTGTTGTGCATGGGTGGGTCCTTTGTGGGCCTCTGATTTGCATTGGTTCCACCTGGGTCCTTATTGCTGTCTCCTCCCTGCTCCTGCTGGTGTAATGGTGTTGGGGAGGGTGTGTTGTGCATAGGTGGCTCCTTTGTAGGCCTCTGATTTGCAGTGGGTCCACCTGGGCCCTTATTGCTGTCTCCTCCCTGCTCCTGCTGGTGTTATGGTGTTGGGGAGGGTGTGTTGTGCATGGGTGGCTCCTTTGTAGGCCTCTGATTTGCAGTGGGTCCACCTGGGTCCTTATTGCTGTCTCCTCCTTGCTCCTGCGGGTGTTATGGTGTTGGGGAGGGTGTGTTGTGCATGGGTGGCTCCTTTGTAGGCCTCTGATATGCATTGGTTCCACCTGGGTCCTTATTGCTGTCTCCTCCCTGCTCCTGCTGGTGTAATGGGGTTGGGGAGGGTGTGTTGTGCATGGGTGGCTCCTTTGTAGGCCTCTGATATGCATTGGTTTCACCTGGGCCCTTATTGCTGTCTCCTCCCTGCTCCTGCTGGTGTAATGGTGTTGGGGCGGGTGTGTTGTGCATGGGTGGGTCCTTTGTAGGCCTCTGATTTGCAATGGTTTCACCTGGGCCCTCATTGCTGTCTCCTCCCTGCTCCTGCTGGTGTAATGGTGTTGGGGAGGGTGTGTTGTGCATGGGTGGGTCCTTTGTAGGCCTCTGATTTGCATTGGTTTCACCTGGGCCCTCATTGCTGTCTCCTCCCTGCTCCTGCTGGTGTAATGGTGTTGGGGAGGGTGTGTTGTGCATGGGTGGCTCCTTTGTAGGCCTCTGATTTGCGGGTCCACCTGGGTCCTTATTGCTGTCTCCTCCCTGCTCCTGCTGGTGTAATGGTGTTGGGGAGGGTGTGTTGTGCATGGGTGGATCCTTTGTAGGCCTCTGATTTGCAGTGGGTCCACCTGGGTCCTTATTGCTGTCTCCTCCCTGCTCTTGCTGATGTAATGGTGTTGGGGAGGGTGTGTTGTGCATGGGTGGGTCCTTTGTAGGCCTCTGATTTGCATGGGGTTCACCTGGGCCCTTATTGCTGTCTCCTCCCTGCTCCTGCTGGTGTAATGGTGTTGGTGAGGGTGTGTTGTGCATGGGTGGCTCCTTTGTAGGCCTCTGATTTGCAGTGGGTCCACCTGGGTCCTTATTGCTGTCTCCTCCCTGCTCCTGCTGGTGTAATGGTGTTGGGGAGGGTGTGTTGTGCATGGGTGGCTCCTTTGTAGGCCTCTGATTTGCATTGGTTTCACCTGGGCCCTTATTGCTTTCTCCTCCCTGCTCCTGCTGGTGTAATGGTGTTGGAGAGGGTGTGTTGTGCATGGGTGGGTCCTTTGTAGGCCTCTGATTTGCAGTGGGTCCACCTGGGCCCTTATTGCGGTCTCCTCCCTGCTCCTGCTGGTGTTATGGTGTTGGGGAGGGTGTGTTGTGCATGGGTGGATCCTTTGTAGGCCTCTGATTTGCAGTGGGTCCACCTGGGTCCTTATTGCTGTCTCCTCCCTGCTCCTGCTGGTGTAATGGTGTTGGGGAGGGTGTGTTGTGCATGGGTGGGTGCTTTGCAGGCCTCTGAATTGCATTGGTTTCACCTGGGCCCTTATTGCTGTCTCCTCCTTACTCCTGCTGGTGTTATGGTGTTGGGGAGGGTGTGTTGTGCATGGGTGGCTCCTTTGTAGGCATCTGATTTGCAGTGGGTCCACCTGGGTCCTTATTGCTGTGGCCTGTGTTCTGTTACCTCCAGCTTTTTGCTGGAGGTATTTTCGGCAGATTGTCCGCCGCTTTTGTGGCGCTAATAGCACCAACGCCGTACTCGTGATTGGTGATGTTTTAGCACGAACGGTTCCTGGCGCTGTTATGGCCGGCACTTGTACAGCCGGCTGTACTTGCGCCGGCGGTATTTGGAGTCGTGATCTGACGGACCCTTAAAATTGGCGCTAAGAGCGTTACCGCCGATTTTAAGGGTTACCGCCCAAGTCGTGATGAGGCCCTTAGAGTAGTATACCGTTTACTTGAAAATCTGTAACACATAGTCAGCATAGGGAAGCCAAATAATTCCCAGTCCCCCAATTTTGGGGCTGATGAGGACTGCCTTTTCCAAGTCATCATTCAAGTCTGCCAGATAAAAATGATATAGGCATGGTGCGAACATGCAACCCTGACGCAGTCTTTGGACATTGGAAAGGAATCTGCTAGGGCATCCCCCACATTCAATCTCACCCGTAATGTTGTATCATCATTTATATATTCAAGGATAGCCAATAAGGTAGGTGGTAGTCCCCATTTATTCAATTTTGACCAGAGAAGTTAGCGGTTTACAAGGTCAAAAGATTTTGAAGTCTATTAGGCATACATGGACCTGATTTCGAATACCTTTTGCCTTGTGCCTAGAGCCATCGTTTAATACTGACGGGAACAAGCTATTTAGAGTCGTGGACATCCCCTTTCTGAAGCCACATTGATTTCTTGGCAAATTGTTCTTTTTCTTAATCCAAGACTCCAGTTTCTTCAGGATAAGCGCTGCAAAGATTTTACTATCACAGTCAAGGAGGGCAATGAAATTCAAATCTTGGATTTGAAGGCTCTGTCCTTAAATGGCTCTCCTCTTACCTCGCCCACCGCTCTTTCGCCGTTTCTTGGGGCGGACAAACCTCTACTACCTTCCCTCTCGAATACGGCGTTCCCCAAGGATCTGTCCTTGCACCATTCTTATTCTCTCTCTACACTACACTCCTCGCCCCTATCATCTCCTCCTTCAGGATTTCTCACCATTTCTACGCCGATGAGACTCAGCTGTTCCTCTCCTTTTCTTCCTTTACCTCTGATTTAAATCTCAACCTCTCTTCCTGTCTTACTGCCATTAAAACTGGATGTCATCTCACTATATCTCTCTTAACACTGACAAGACTGAAGTCTTATTCTTTCCTTCTAACACACTTCCTCCTCCCTCTCCCCCTGCTTCTATTCAATTTCCCCCTTCTAATATTCCTATTTCCAACCATGCTCGTAATCTTGGCATTTACTTTGACTCTTCCATCTCCTTTTCTCATCATATCTCCCTCACCTCTCGGGCGCATCGCTACCATCTCTTTAACATCCGTAAAGTCTGTCCCTCTCTCACCTTCCATGCTACCAAACCTTTAATCTCCTCCCTCATCTTTTCTCGCTTTTTCTACTGTTCTTCCCTCTTCTTCGGTTTCCCCGTTTCCCATCTTGCCCCCCTCAAATCCCTTTACCACTCTGCAATCCGCACCCTCTGTCTTCCCTCTCCTCACGACTCCATTTCCAACTCACTTTCTCACCTAGGATGGCTTCCTTTCCACTCCCAACTTAAATTTCACTTCCTTTGTCTTGTATTTAAATCTCTTCACGACCTTACTCCTCCTTACCTCTCATTCTACACCTCCTCTCGCTCTCTACGTTCTGCTGATCTCATCTTACTTTCAGTTCCCCCACCCCCTTGTGCCCCTTCTCGTTTACGGTCTTTTCAGCTCCTTGCCCCCTTACGCTGGAACTCCCTACCTTTTGCTATTCGTTCCTCCCCCACCTATTCCTCCTTCCGCTCCTCATTGAAATCACTCCTTCATAACCCCCCCCCACACCATTCCCTCTCTTACCCTTCTCGCCCTCCTTCTAGTACCCTTCTCTTAGTTCTCTTTATCTTTCCCCTTCTCTCCTAAAATCTCCTTTCTTCCTACTACTCACTTTACTCACTACTCTCTTTCCCTCTCCCTTCCTTCCCCACCCACCTCCTCTCCTTTCTCATATGGAAATTGTTCTACATGATGATTTTCTGGTCCGATTCATGAATACTGTTATTGCTTCTACTGTTCCATGTTAATGTGTTTTTGCTGTTAACTGTAAAGCACCTTGAATTAGGCCGCTATATAAAACAATAAATACAAATTGGTCGATAGTGGTTGGGATCAGACCGATTGCCCTTCTTAAATATCAGAATGATTATCAATTCTTTCCATGAGCTAGGTATAGTGCCTGATTTCAAGAGGTCATGGAAAAAAATAGTCAGTATTAGGAACCACAGCTAAAGATTCAATTTTAGAATTGAATTAGTCAACCCATTTGGACCAGCTGCATTGGAGGTAAGACTATTTTATAATAAGGCGTTTGATGTCTTCCTGTTCAAATTCTATGACCCACAAGGTTGTGCGGTAAGAGGTCCCATCCCACATATTCTTCCAATGTGTCTGCCACTCTGATTCACTGATACTCCGGTGTTCAGTTTGGGCGGTCTCTTCATCATTTACCATGGTCCAAACATTCCTAGTATTGGTCTGGCATAGTGCGTTCAGCATTCTTTCACTATCCTGTTTATGATTTCTCAACCAATTTATTCATCCTCTTAGCGCTGCTTTTTTTTTTCAACGCCATATGTTAACTTATCTGTCGACCTCTGTCGTAACAGTTTGAGCTCTTCCTTATACATTTTGTTACGCTCATACACCAACAAATGAAATATGTGGACATGAGAGGTGGTTTAATGGGTGTGCAGTGATAAAATCGCGGCAAAAATGTCACCTATACTAAAAAATCACGGCAAAAATGCTGTGGTTTGACCCGGTAAAGGTAAAATGGGTCCTGGGGTTGCAGGGGTGTCCTCCGCATCCTATACATGGATTGCGGTGGCAAAACCACAGCATTATTGCCGCGATATTTTGTAACCACAGCAACTTATGCCATGATTTTAACACATGGAACCGTTTAATGTCCACTATTTGAAGGCTTGTCTCTTTCTCAGATGAATTCGCAAAACCCTTGCTGGTACATCTTGCCACAATTTCTTCTATTGGGCACAGATTTAAATAGGCCTCTAATTTTTCTATCAGATAAACCCACTTCTTATTGAAGGCACCCACTCATGCACGTGTCCTCATAAAAAAATGCAAAAGTAAAGATAACACGCCCCATCAGGGAATAAGACCAAGAGATGAGTTGCAAGAATGACAAAGTTTATATAATAAAAAATGCCAGCAAAAAAACTCTGCTGCCCGAGAGCCCTCTGACAAAAATTACACGGGCAGCACATTAAAAAGGCACCAAGCGTCATAGTGATGTAATGCATAGGTGACACAATCGGCATAGTTGGTTGGCTGGACACATACCAAACCCAGCTCCATATGGGGATGCCTGGGCTCTATTGGTTGATACTTCCCCACCGATCTGGGTGCCCATGGTCAGCTGGACTCATCTTCGTGGTGAAGTTCAGGACGAATGTGATACATTGCTGACTGTCTTAACTAAACAACAGGAACTGATAATTTGGAAAAATAATGATGAACATTAGGTCATTGCATGAATACTTAGAGAAAATTGACTCATATATTGGCATTCCAACCTCTACATTCAGGGCTTCATTGATACCGGGGGTCCTGCTCCCAGGTGTCTCCCCCTGGGGGTTTGATCTACTGTTTACTTTCCCTGGAGCCTCATAATACAAACAGACATGGTTTGCTTTGGTGAGAATAGACTGCCGTACAGGATTAGAGTTGTGGTGGGTGTCCTAGAATGGTCAAGGCAAAGGGGTCAGATGTGTATCACCATGCAAGGGATTGGGGGCTCAGGGCTGATGGACCCTGGCCTGGTGGGGGTTGAGAGGTCACAGGCAGTTTAGTGGAGATGGATGGGCACTTGTGCTGGGGCCTGTTTCGGTCTCAAGCTCTGCAGAGAGCACATTCTGTGGAAAAGATACTAAACAATTGCAACAGTAAATGGATGGACTTCCATGAGAACAAGGCTCGCACGGAGCAGGTCTGGGGTGGCAATGGGTTGGGCCTTCTGTGAGAGATGCTGGGGAGGGGAGGGCTGCAAGCTGCAGTGATGATTTTTCGGGCCTAGTAGAAAGATGCCATCTGCTCTGATACAAAATGGTGTCGGTTCTCAAGGGTGTGAGCTGCATTATTCATACAAGTCTCTATGGTGTATCATAAAGGAACGTACCTTGGTGGTGGGTATCTCTCCCTACTTGACCTACACGTAATTTATTTACTGCGGGAAAGGCGGGGGGTCCAAACCATCTTCACCACATTCCCCGCTTTCATTACTCCTAAAGTAACAAATACCCTTCCCCAGTATTTTTCTAGTCATTAACCCTTCTTTCTGATTCCTCCCATGCAGGACTTCCTTTTATAGGCATCCATGCTCTGCACACACTTCTTAAACTCTCCCCACGTTGTGCATTTCCCTCTGTGGTACAGGTCATATAAATGCATCCCTCCTCCCCGTCTAGGTCGACCCACACTTCCCTGTAATTTGTGAGATCTTGGGGCTGTTTGATAGTGGTATGATAGTAATTGTCCACCTCATCCTTGGTATGGTATA
Organism: Ambystoma mexicanum; assembly: GCF_040938575.1. Taxonomy (NCBI): domain Eukaryota; kingdom Metazoa; phylum Chordata; class Amphibia; order Caudata; family Ambystomatidae; genus Ambystoma; species Ambystoma mexicanum. Next base: position 12,354,060 of record NC_090938.1, on the reverse strand, counting down.
CTGCCACCATGCAATATTTGGGCTCATTACTTTCACAGGTTTGTACCTGCACTTCCTTAGTATCACGAGGCATCTTGTTCTTGTTATTTCTATTACCAATAGTCACCACCATGATCGCACTATTAGGAACCGCTTTTGCACAGCATCAGAGCCCTAACTGGCACACATAGAAGATCAGCAGGAAGAACACAATGGGCCTCATTACGAGGTATGCGGTAGAGGGATAAGGTGGCCGGTAGGGATGCCGGCCCCGTTATCCCTCTACCGCCCCATTACGAGTTCTCCTAGCGGGACCCACTAAGGATGCCTGGTTTTACCAGGCGTCCTTAGCGGGTCCCGCGAGAAGACCAGGATGCTAACAGCCAGTCATTAACGGCCCCGTTGTTAGCATCATCCCCATTCCCATTGAGCCCTATGGGGGCTTGAATGGGAATGGGGATTTACCGGGTCCGGGTTCCCTGAATGGGGAAATACTGGGCCCTCCAAGGTCATAATGGCCTGGTAAGTCCCCATTTAGGGAATCCGGACCCATTACCCGGTATGGAGGTAGCCATGCTGCAAAAAACAACATGGCTACCTCCATCCTCATAATGAGGCCCAACAACAGGTACCAGCATCTTCATGATTGTTCCAAGCCATGAGGGTACCCAGTTGAATGCCATACTGAACCAGTCATTTTCTAGTACCCCTCCTTCTCTCATTTTCACACCAAGTTCATGTACTGCTGCAATCACGTGTGATAGTGTCCCATTTTCAGCATCAGAAGAGGGTACGAATGTGCAACATGAACTCCCGATCTTTTTGCAAACACCACCTTCCATAGCAGTGAGAAGGTCCAACACATCGATTTTGCATCGTCATTAGTCAGAGTGCACTTAGTTCCACCTTGATGACGTTGAACCCCTTCTCTGTGTCATTTGCCAGCTGGATGAGTTCCCACCGGACGATCTGCAAGCATTTGGCATTGGCTCTTGTTTGGATGCTGGGTACGAGCAATACACAAAAAATTTCTCTGTCGAGTTGAAAAGTTTGTATTCCTCAGGGATCTGTGCGAGTAGGTTGGAAGACTCTTGAGACAGGTAGTTCGAGGCGCGCTTTCTTCAGACCAGATGATCCTGTTGCTCATCTTTGGATAGTATGCTAAAGAGGGGAATTGTGCCTCTGTTGGCCGAAGTGCCACTTACCGAACTGGAGGTGCCGCTCCCCTCTTTAGGTGCTCTTCAGGTATCACCACCAGTGCAGAATGTAGTGTTGCAAGCGCACAATAGCCCCTCCCGTATGGTGGCAGGTGCAAGTATGCCTTTTTTGCCGCATGCCCAGTAATAGTCCATTAATGCAGCAGCGCCTTTCCGGAGATCAGGGATGATGAGGGTTCTGTTGCAACTCGTGTTTGAACCCATGGTCACTTTTTCTTCCCCATAGTAGAAACAAAGTTCTTAATTTTCTTCTTGCTGGACCTTGATCAGTTTTTCAAGGGCTGTGACCCATGTCAGCTCTGTGATATGCTCTGTCCATATTTGCACGCATTTCTTTTCCATCCAGTCCAGCCTTTCCTCTGACAGGACACGCAGTCCCTCAGCTTTGCACATGTTGAGTCCTGCCATTTGTTTTCTGCGAAACTTGTGCCCTCGATGGCCAGCAATGGTTCCTTGAACCATTTCGCGCCTTTTGATCCCTTTTTGCAATTCTTCTAACATGGCGGGAGGAGTTTCATTTTACTGTGTTTGCCTGGAAGGTGCTCTTTATCCTACATAGTGCGAGGTGGATGAGACATTGTGCCTCTACAAGTGGAGCTTCTTGAGAGACTAAAACCTTGGTCATCCTGGACACATGCGATATTAATGAACACACATAGCAACTACCATTGGTTGTTCGCCTTCCAGTGGCACTCATAACCGAGTACCATTTGTTAGACTGCCCAGGATGACGAAGGTCTTCTACTTTATCTAGTACCAAACCATGGTAGCATCATACTTGTACTGGCGTGTCTGCCTTTTCTTCCTTCTATTATGCAGAAGAGATTGTCGTTTCCCTGTCAAACCTCTACACAATCTGTCAATACTAACATAATGTTCTTTGTATGTTTGCAGGTAACAAGTGAATCATTGAGCTACTGCACACTGTGTATTGGAATCTATTACACATGATATTAATAATGGCTGACCGTAAAGGTTGTGTACTATACAATGGGGACATCTCAGTATTTACATTTGCATCAGTGTTTAAATTTGCTAGTTGATGCACAATAGTGGGCAGGGGAGGCTTAATACCATATTGGACGCTGGGGTGAGTATCATATCAGACATTTCATCAAGCGCTGAAGTAGATATTACGTTAGGTTGTGAGGTAGCTTGTGGAACTGTAGACATGGTGGTGGGGAGTGGCGACATCATAACATTCAGTGCATCAGATATGCTTTCAGTTCTGTTGTTCATAAATAATACAATTTCTGGGGCCACACTGGTCACATTCTTATGCAGACTTGTTAGATTTAAAGGCATATTGCTGCCGCCCCTCCATTTCACCGCCTGCTCCCTTCTCTTTTCCCCCCTCAGTTCCCCCTGCCACTCTTGGTTGTTCTGACCCTTTCTCTTTCTTATTTGTGGCGGGTGTCTCTTTGAACATTCGGTTTTGTAGATTCTTGCCTTTGTATTTTGCTGTTTGGTACGTGGATACGTGTTCTAATGTTCCCTTATCAAACAACCCCTCTTCTAGCCATGTGTGCGACAATCCTTGCCCCTTCATTTCTGTCACCCATTGACCATGATACTTCTTAATTTGTTCACTATAGAGGGGGAGGTGTTTACAAATATGGGATAGCGGGGTATCCATCCTTGCTTGCTTGCTTTTTGTGTACGACGCCTTCCCCAATTATCATAGGGGCTTTATCCTCTCTTCTTGGCCTGGGGCCTTCATTTCTTGGACAATCAACACATTTTTTGTTGCATCTATCCCTAATGTCAATGTACGTTACACAATAACATACAACAAAACATGGGACAGTTTTTAAACTAACAAAAAACAATACACAAACAAAAAAAACGATGTTTTCCCCTTTTTAGAGCAATATCCCCTTGCTTCCTTACTCACTAATCATTCACATCACTTTTGCCCCTCCTGGGCCTTCCTCCGCACATAAAAAAAAATAATATGAAACTAATAAGATAAAATAAGTTAAGACAATAACCACTACTTCCCGAGCCCTCAAACTATATGGGGCTCCTACTTTCATCTCAGTTTTTATTCTCTGCATTGGTCGGGGCAGTACACTGTGGCACCGCCCTCCCCTTTTTGAGGTAGGTTCCCGTATCTCCTCTATATTTTCTTCTTATTCGTCTGCTAAAAAATACTAATGGCCATAAAAAAAATACAAAAAATAAAATAGCTTTGTTTCAAACAACTACTCAATCCATGCACATTCATCCACTGCGTGTTCCGTTCAGTCCCTCTGCTCTATGTTCCCTAAATCACATTATTTGCCTATCCTTGCAATTTATACTCACATGCCGTGTTCTTCCAAGAGCCTCGGTTCACGATCTATCCACAGCACCTAGGTCTCTGCCTGGGGCTACACCTGGCTCTACACCTGGCTCCAACGAGCAGCAGCGTATTCGCAAAGCCAGAACCCACAAGTACCTTTTCTTCTGTGTACGTGTTTTGCAGGACTAGTCAGCTGTAGGTGGGCACAGCCTTTCCGGAGAGGCCCTGGATCTCACCGTAGTCATGGGGATCTCAATGAAATCACACCTAGGGGTCACCAAATGAAGGCATCCACTCATACACGTGTCCTAATAACAAAATGCAAAAGTAAAGATAACCCGCCCCATCAGGGAATAAGAGCAAGAGATTAGTTGCAAGGAGGACAAAGTTTATATGATAAAAAAAATGCCAGCAAAAAACTCTGCTGCCCGAGAGCTCTGCCAAAAATTACACAGGCAGCACATTAAAAAAGGCGCCAAGCGTCATAGTAATGTAATACATAGGTGACCATTGGCATAGTTGGCTGGAATATACTTAACCCAGCTCCATATGGGATGCCTGGGCTCCATTGGTTGCTGCTTAGCCCCCGATCTCAGTGCATGTGGTCAGATGGGCTCATCTTTGCGGTGAAGGTCAGGACCAATGTGATACATTGCTAACTGTCTAAACTAAACAGGAACTGATCATTCAAAAATAATGATGGACATTAGGTCATTGAATGATTTGGGGTGCTTAGAGAAAATTGACTAATATATTGGCATTCCGACAACTGCATTCAGGGCTTCATTGCTACCGGGGTCCCGCTCCCAGTGTCTTCCCCCTTGGGGTTTGATCTACGGTTTACTTTCCCTGGTGCCGCCATACAAAATGAGTTACGCCCATAGAACCACTAGACCATTCTACTCGAAATGGAGGTTGTTGATGCATTGCCTGGAAAACGACGTCTGCATTTTTCACGTCGTTAAAATTCACGTGACTTAGTTCCATCACGTGTATCAAGGCAGTGCGTACATAAGCAGCGTGGAAACACCGATCGCTGCTTCTGATTAAGTCATTTTTGGCGTTTTGTAGCTGAACTCCAGACCTGCGTTCTCGCATTCCCTTCAGCAACTTCTTTGGCCTTTTTTGAGAGCGTTTTCCTCCACACGCTAATTCCTGGAGCTGCATGTATCCTGTTCGCGTGCCAAATCTCCACGCGGACGCTATCTGCAAGCGCGGCTGTCCTGAGCTGCGTGTATCCTGGTTGCGTACCAATTCTCCACGCGGACGCTGTCTGCAAGCGCGGCTGTCCTGAGCTGCGTGTATCCTGTTCGCGTGCCAAATCTCCACGCGGACGCTGTCTGCAAGCGCGGCTGTCCTGAGCTACGTGTATCCTGTTCGGTGCCAAATCTCCACGCGGACGCTGTCTGCAAGCGCGGCTGTCCTGAGCTGCGTGTAGCCTGTTCGCGTGCCAAATCTCCACGCGGACGCTATCAGCAAGCGCGGCTGTCCTGAGCTGCGTGTATCCTGTTTGCTTGCTAAATCTTCACGCGGAAACGCTGTCTCCAAGCGCGGCTGGCCTGGCTGCGTGTACGCTGTCGCGTGCAATCCTGCACGTGGTTTTCTGAACTTCTTTGAACCTTTGGTGCCTGTGACAGTTAACAGGTGAAATCTAATTTTGTTCTTCGTGGGAAAGAAAGTATTTCATGAACTATTGGAAGGTGATTGTGCACAGTACTTTGGACGCTATCCTGTGGTGCACCAACCCGGTATCTAGCGTGAGCCTCGTGCCTTTTGGGATAAGTCTCCCTTACTAATCTTCCTCTCCTTTATTGTTGTTTCAACTCCTCGTTTTCTTCATGAGACTTTGGTTGAATTCTTCAGTTTGGCCATAAGGTTAGTGTTTCGAATTAATGCTAATACTGTGCTATCATAGTGATTTGAGTTTGGGACAGTTTCTTATGATACTTTATCTATACTAGGCATATCTTACGATACAATACCCACGCCCTTTCCAGTGATCCATCTCTCTGCCTGTTTTATCAGTCAGAGAGTTGCATCCTTTGGAAGGTCTAATTTGACCTACCTACAATCAAGTCGTGTGAAAAAGGATCCGGAAGAGCCCTACCAATTGTATCCTTTTTGGTTACCGTATCCTTTTCAATTGATACATTGGTGATTTATGACATAATCGGAAGCCATGGAGGGTACGGATCCTTTAACTGTTTTGACTCAGTTAATCACTGACTTGAGAAATGAAATGATTACGGCACAGCACATGCTACGGCATCGAATGGATGTTATGCAAGATGCCATGCATGCCACTCCTCAGGGAGCACAGGTTCCAGTAGCCACTGCATCTGGATCTGGGACTACAACACCATCATTATCACAGGAAACTCTTAAAGTGGTTATGCCCACACAGTTTCCCTTGGCTCCCCCGGAAAGGTTCACAGGTGATCCTAAAACCTATAGAACTTTTGTTAATCAGTGCCAACTTCATTTCCTTTGCCGGCCTAATTCGTTTCCCGATCTAACTACTAAAGCAGCATTCGTGCCTTCCCATTTGGGGGGTACAGCTGCGGCTTGGGCAAATCCTTTATTGGAATCAAATAGCTCCTTATTGTACAATTGCGATCATCTTCTGGCTGCTATGAACAAAGTCTTTGCTATGCGCTACGCTACTGAAGCCACAGATCTGGAGTTGCTGAATCTACAACAAGGCACTCAACCTCTGTTGGCTTACATCGCACGATTCAACCAATTTAACAGCCGAAACCCAATGGCAGGAAGACAAGAAGACGGCTGTTTTCTACAAGGGTCTTTCAGAAGAACTCAAAGATGCCTTGTCCACGGTCCCAGTGGTTCCTACAGGTTTTTCAGAATTTCTTGATTTAATTTTACAAATTGATGCCCGAAGAAATGCTCGCAAAGGAGAGAGAAAACCTTTCCTTCATGCACCAGTTCGTTCTGATACTCCGGCAGCTTCTTCGAATGATCCTGAACCAATGCAAATTCGTGCGGTGAGAGGCCGGTTGTCTAGAGCAGAAAGAGAGAACCGAAGAAAGAATAATTTATGTATGTATTGCGGTTCATCTGAGCATTTACTGGCGGCATGTCCTAAAAAACCAGTTAAGCCTTCGGGAAACGCCAAAACTCGACAGTAGCAGGAGTCCCTGTGTCAAGTGTTACATCGGACTCCATTACATTTACAGCGCATGCACCTATAGCTGTTGAGATAACTAAGTTTTGATGATCAAGAATTGGTTCCCAAGGCTATGGTTGATTCTGGAACCACTAATAATTACATCGATATCACATATGCCAAGACATGTTCTATACCCCTTGTAGACAAGAACAAACCTGAAACTGTTAATACTGTGGATGGATCAGTCTTGATTTCCGGTATGGTAACTCAGGAGACTGTACCTATTCAGATTACTTTATTAAATGTTCATTCGGAGGAAATAGTCTTCGATGTCATTGCGGCTCCTCAGTACAAAATATTACTTGGACTTAATTGGTTGACTCTTCATAATCCCGCCATTGACTGGGTTACGGGATTGATCCAATATCCTTCCGTTTTTTGCAATGAACATTGCTTTACCAGTCAGGTGGTGTCAAATAAATCAAATATTTTGGCCTCTATGGAGGGAATTTCCACTATTAGTGTGGTACATCAGAGCGGTACACATATACCAAGTGAATATGCAGATTTTGCTGATGTGTTTGACAAAGGTCAGGCAGAACAACTGCCTCCACGTAGGCAGTATGATTGTCCAATTGAACTAATTCCTGGAGCTAAAATCCCTACAGGTCGAGTTTATTCTTTAACTCCCAAAGAAGATGTCTTGAAAGAATACATCGATAAAGCTCTTGTTATGGGATTTATACAGCCATCTCAATCGCCGGCTGCCTCTCCTTTATTCTCTGTTCCACAGAAGGAAGGAGATCTAAGGCCTTGCATTGATTACAGGGCTATTAACAACATCACCATTAAGAATCAGTACCCTTTACCACTGATAAATGTTCTGTTAGATCAATTAGGAACTTCCAAGTACTTCTCTAAATTGGACTTGCGCGGTGCTTACTATCTGGTTCGCATTCGCGAAGGAGACGAATGGAAGACCGCTTTTAAGACGCGGTACGGCCTTTATGAATATTTAGTGATGCCTTTTGCTCTTTGTAACGCTCCCGCCACATTTCAGTTCTTCATGAACGATATCTTCAGAGATATGATGGACCAATTTGTGGTGATTTACTTGGATGACATTTTGATATATTCATCGTCTTTTCCAGAACATGTTAAACATGTGTTAGCTGTCTTACAAAGACAGAGAACAAACTTTTTGTTAAAGCCGAGAAATGTGTCTTTCATAAACAAGAAGTGGAATTTCTGGGTTACGACATTACCAATCAAGGTGTTCGAATGAGTCGTTCCAAAGTGAAGGCCATATTGAATTCGCCTGTTCCACACAAGTCATTACAGTCATTCCTAGGTTTTGCGAATTTTTATCACAGATTTATTTGTTCTGTCTCTAAAACAGTGGCCCCATTGACAGCTTTAACTAGTTCCAAAGTTCCATTCTGTTGGAACCAGAATGCCCAAGCTTCTTTTGAGAGGTTAAAGGAAGCATTTACCACTGCACCTGTATTGCAACATCCTGATCCGGATTGTCAGTTTATCGTTGAAGCAGATGCTTCCAGTGTCGCTACAGGAGCTGTACTTTCACAAGTTTGTGCAGAAACCAAGGAGGAGCATCCAGTTGCTTTCTTTTCACGTAAGCTTACCTCATATGAGCAAAACTATACTGTCACTGAGCGTGAATTACTTGCAATCAAGGATGCTTTCCGAGAATGTCGACATCTTCTTGGGGCCGAACATCAGGTGCTGGTATATTCGGATCATAGAAATCTTCAGGCATTCAAAACTATGAAATGTCTTACAGCTAGACAGGCCAGATGGCATGTCTTTTTTGCTCAATACGATTTTCGAATTGCTTATCGCCCTGCCAGACAACATGTCAAGTCGGATGCTTTGTCTCGCATCAGTGAAGAGGTGAAGGAAGAACCATCGGTGCAAAATAAGTTGTTGGCAGATCACGTGATATGTAGTTGTTCTGCACAACCTTCCCTAAAAAATGAGTTACAGGAGTGGGTGAAACTAAATCCACAATTGATTCAGGAATTGAATATTGATATATACAATGGTTTGCCTTTCAAACAAGGAGTACTCTATCTACCAACTGGTACCACTCGGAACAAGGCCCTCAGTTGGGGTCATGATTCCTTGATTGCCGCCCATCCTGGACAGAAGAAGACCCTAGAGTTGCTGAAAAGATGGTGTTGGTGGCCGTCTATAACACAAGATGTTATAAATTATGTTTCAACATGTTCTGTATGCAGTCAATGCAAGAACACTCCTGGCAAACCAGTGGGTTTACTCCAGTCCCTACCTGTTCCTAAAAAACCATGGGACATGATATCAATGGATTTTGTGGTAGAACTGCCAAGAAATAAAGGCTACGATACCGTATGGGTTGTGGTGGACTACTTTACAAAATTGGCGCTTTTTATCCCCTGTATTGGTGTACCAACAGCTGTTGGTCTGGCTGATCTATTCATCCAGCATATATTCCGGTTTTGTGGCCTACCTTCAGTGATAATCACTGACAGGGGCTCACAATTTGCATCACGTTTTTGGAGAGCACTGAATTCGGCATTGCTAATTGATGACAGGTTGTCTAGTGCTTATCACCCTCAAACGGATGGACAGACAGAGTCAATAGCACTATGGAACAATATTTGCGATGTCTGTGCCTGCAGTTTCAGTCAGATTGGCTCAATGTTCTGCCGGCAGCAGAGTTCGCCTATAATAATTCCTACCATAGTGCCATAGGTACTTCGCCTTTCTATGCTCTGTATGGGCAACACCCCCGATCCATTCCTTTGGATTCCAGTTTGTCTTTGTATACTCCTGCAGCAGGACGTAATATTAGAGATCTAAAGAGTCTACAGACGAAAGTTAAGCAGCAATTGGAGCAAGCTAAAAAACGAGATAAGACCTATGCTGATGCTCATAGAATCCCTGCACCTGTCTACAAAGCAGGTATAAAGGTATGGCTGTCCACAAAAAACTTGAGGATACCCGGTAAAAAGAAATTGTTGCCTAAATACATCGGGCCATATGAAGTGCTCCACGTTATAAATCCGGCTGCTGTCCCTCTGGCATTGCCACAACAGTGGCGAGTGCATCCTGTATTCCACGTGTCACTCATCAAACCGTGCTCGGATGCTACTAGATTGCCTATACGGCCTGTTGCTATTTCTGTGAAAGGGTCAGATGAATATGAAGTACAAGACATACTGGACATGAGGCTACGGTCAGGGAAACTGTATTATCTGGTGGATTGGAAAGGTTATGGTCCAGAGGATAGATCCTGGGAACCTCTAACATTCATGCTCCTGCTTTATTAAGGCGATTCCACTCGAAAAGGGGAGAGGCTGCTCCTTTAGGGGGTGGCACTGTCATGCCTGCTGGACATATCTCTGGACCAGGAACGACCTCTCCATACAAAATGAGTTACGCCCATAGAACCACTAGACCATTCTACTAGAAATGGAGGTTGTTCGATGCATTGCCTGGAAAACGACATCTGCATTTTTCACGTCGTTAAAATTCACGTGACTTGGTTCTGTCACGTGTATCACGGCAGTGCGTACATAAGCAGCGTGGAAACACCGATCGCTGCTTCTGATTAAGTCATTTTTGGCATTTTGTAGCTGAACTCCAAACCTGGGTTCTCGCATTCCCTTCAGCAACTTCTTTGGCCTTTTTGGAGCGTGTTTTCCTCCACAAGATAATTCCTGGAGCTGCGTGTATCCTGTTCGCGTGCCAAATCTCCACGCGGACGCTATCTGCAAGCGCGGCTGTCCTGAGCTGCGTGTATCCTGGTTGCCTACCAATTCTCCACGCGGACGCTGTCTGCAAGCACGGCTGTCCTGAGCTGCGTGTATCCTGTTCGCGTGCCAAATCTCCACACGCGGACGCTGTTTTTCCAGCGCGGCTGCCCTGGGCTGCATGTATCCTGTTCGCGTGCCAAATCTCCACACGCGGACGCTGTTTTTCCAGCGCGGCTGCCCTGGGCTGCATGCATCCTGTTCGCGTGCCAAATCTCCACGCGGACGCTATCTGCAAGCGCGGCTGTCCTGAGCTGCGTGTATCCTGCTAGCGTGCCAAATCTCCACGCGGATGCTGTCTGCAAGCGCGGCTGTCCTGAGCTGCGTGTATCCTGTTCGCGTGCCAAATCTCCACACGCGGACGCTGTTTTTCCAGCGCGGCTGCCCTGGGCTGCGTGTATCCTGTTCGCGTGCCAAATCTCCACACGCGGACGCTGTTTTTCCAGCGTGGCTGCCCTGGGCTGCGTGTATCCTGTTTGCTTGCTAAATCTTAACGTGGAAACGCTGTCTCCAAGCGCAGCTGGCCTGGCTGCGTGTACGCTGTCGCGTGCAATCCTGCACGTGGTTTTCTGAACTTCTTTGAAACTTTGGTGCCTGTGACAGTTAACAGGTGAAATCTAATTTTGTTCTTCGTGGGAAAGAAAGTATTTCATGAACTATTGGAAGGTGATTGTGCACAGTACTTTGGACGCTATCCTGTGGTGCACCAACCCGGTATCTAGCGTGAGCTTCGTGCCGTTCGGGATAAGTCTCCCTTACTAATCTTCCCCTCCTTTATTGTTGTTTCAACTCCTGGTTTTCTTGATGAGACTTTCGTTGAATTCTTCAGTTTGGCCATAAGGTTAGTGTTTCTAATTAATGCTACTACTGTGCTATCATAGTGTTTTTAGTTTGGGACAGTTTCTTATGATACTTTATCTATCCTAGAAAAAGGTTGCTTATTGATGCACACCTCAAATTAAATGGCAATGAAACTGTTAGGAGGTGTTTAGACTTACATCATTGTGTTTATACTTACATCATTTCAGCTGCTGCCATGTAACCTAGTTACCAAAGAATCTTTGTTGTTATGATTAAGCAAGGGTTCCAGATTCGAGCAGCAGAGAGAAGATTGAGAGCAGGAGGACAGCCCACAGCTGGGGGCCTTTCTCTTGGATGAACTAACTAAATAAATCCTCACTAAAGACAAGGATTGCAGTGAAGTGTGGTCATTTACTTATTAACATTGGCGACGAGGACTGGGCCAAGGAGAAAAGGCCCCCAGCAGCAGCAATATTGATTACAGTTTGGATGCAACCGGACGGAGCGGCACACTACATGTGTAATAGCAGGCGAGAAACACGGCCATTCTCCTGGAGCGGAGTAAACCAGTAAGGTGTATCCTGGAGCGGAGTACGAATTCTGAGGAAGAAGTCGGTGCCTGGGAGTGAAGTGAACCACAAAGGAATCCTGGAGCAGAGCACGAATACTGAGGAGGTTGATTTGTGGTTTGCAACTACGAGAGACTGCGCTGACAACACCAGCAGAGGTCCCACCTGAGGTCACTCACTATTTGGAATGCCATTGCCTTGATTACTCACTGTCTTGCCGTTACACACACGGCTGCGGCTTGCAGTTGTTTATCTTTGAATGGAACCCGGCTGTCAGGTGAACGAATAGTTGACCAAGCGAGCGAGGAATTCTTGGAATGTTGCAGCCTGGGGTCACGTCAGCACGCAAGTAGACCAAGGGACGTGGAAACGTGGCGGCCATTTTTACGTTGTGTCAATAATACGTTTCGAACAAACGAGACTGTCTAGTACTTTGACACACAGCAACTGGTTGTGCAGTTGGACGCCGGACCTGGAACGGTGGATCACACAGGAATCTACCTGGTGGGTGCACACCTTGTAAAATTAAGTACAGTTGAGTGACATTGTGGCTGTGCAGGGTTTGGTGTCTGGGGGTGACATTCTTTAATTCACAGCATGGCAAATGTCCCAGCCCCAGTTTTCTTCCTTCCTACACCAGGTGAGCCTAGAGTGCGTTGGATAGACTGGAAGGAGGGATTTCAAAAATATGCACTGGCAGCATTTGGACCCAACTTCTCCAATGAGCGCAAAGAGGCGCTCCTATTTCACTGTTTAGGCGCCGCAGGGCAGGAAGTAGTCAAACTACCAGAACCTCCAGACATTCCTGATGGGGGGCCATATGAGAAAACATTAGCAAAATTAGACAAACACTACTGTGTTGAAGAGAATATAATTCTTGAAAGGTACAAATTTGCTACGAGAGCTCAGAAAACTGGAGAGAGTATTGAGGAATTTGTAACTGCTCTCAGAGGTTTAGCCATCAAATGTAGATTTGACCATTGTCGAGATGAGCATGTCAGGGATCAACTCATGATTAAGTGTTCTAACGATAACATCAGGAAGGAGTTATGGAAGGAAAGAAATCCTTCTCTTGATAGAGCAATTGAGATAGCGAAAATGATAGAACACACAGACAAATGTATACAAATGCTTCAGTTGGATAATACATATCAAGATAAGCCCAAAACAGATGACAATGAAGCTGCCATACACAAGGTTTCGAGAGTGATGCAGAGAGGTGCGGCAACTTCGCGTCGTCCTTGGCAAATGGGTAGGAGACCTGAGGGTCGCCAAGGTCCCTCTACCAGAGCATGGGGACAAGGATCATCTACCAGAGGGTCGCCCAGTGAGAATGTTACATTCAGGGGTGGCAGGGACTCTGGTTATCCTAGAGGTGCATCAACTAGGAGGTGTTTCAGATGTGGGAGTCTATCTCACAAAGCATCTGACAAAGAATGTTATGCAACACACATTGTATGTAATGAATGTGGGGTCAGGGGACACATGGCTAGATGCTGTAGGAATTTTTATACTGCCTCAGGTCAAATACATGAAGTCAATGCAGATCAAGAATTTATATCAATTGATGATGCTGGTAGGGAAGTTATTTTTTCTGTCAATGCCATTGATGGGAAGGTCAGGAAAAAGAAACCATATGCAACTGTGTTAGTTGGAGGGGTGCCAGTATCAATGCTCATGGACAGTGGAGCAGATTATACTTTGATAAGTGTGGAAGGAGAAATTTGGATGTTGTACATTGTGGGAGAATGTAGTCAGAGCAAATGCCTATGGAGATGTGCCCATAGAAATTTTAGGGTGCTTTAAAGCCGAGCTCCAATTCAAAGACAGGAAGGCGATAGGGACTGTCCATGTGGCCAACAGAGGTGGAGAGCTGTTGTCCTGGAGTGATCAGGCAGAGCTCAAGATAAGACTTGAAGCAAGCCACCCAGAACAGGTGTTGACTGTGGAAGGTGAAAAATCTGGTGGAAAATCGGTCTCGAGCACTGTTATGGAAGGGGCCAGAGGGCAAATGAGTGTCACTAAGTTAGGGTGCTTGAAGGGATTTGTGCACAAAATTTGTTTGAAAAGAGATGCTATTCCCAAAGTTGCCAAATTGCGGACCATTCCCTTGGCCCTGAGAAAAGATGTAGAGCGTGAATTGAAAAAAATGGAAAGTGAAGGAGTGATAGAGAGAATTGATTCCTCAGAGTGGGTTAGTCCTATTGTAATAGTGAGAAAGGGCAATGGATCTCTGCGGATATGCATAGACCTTAGACACCTGAATAAAAATGTAGTGGCTGACAAATTTCCTTTACCCAGAATAGATGATTTATTGGCAGGTGTGTCTGGTTCCAAAGTATTTTCTCTTATTGACCTCAAATCTGCATATCACCAAGTAGAATTACACCCTGATTCTAGAGATCTCACAGCGTTCATTACCCCTATTGGCCTTTTCAGATGTATAAGAATGCCATTTGGATTGATTTCAGCAGCTAGTGTATTTCAGAACGTCATGTACAGATTACTGGGAGGAGAGAGAGGTGTCATGTGCTACCAGGATGATGTGCTAGTATGTGGGAAAAATGAAGCAGAAAATGATAAAAGGTTAGAGAGAGTGTTGAACATATTCAAAGAGGCTGGCCTTACAGTATCGTTAGAGAAATGCATATTTAAAACTGACAAAGTTGAATATCTAGGTCATGAAATTACAGGTGAAGGGATCAAACCCAAAGAAAAGGCCATAGAAGCCATTCGCAAGATGGAAGCACCAAAATCCAAAGCAGACATACTGTCTTTTCTAGGTTTGGTTGAATTTTATGGCAAGTTCGTTAGAGGGTTGTCAAATTTGTCAAGGAATATGAGGATGTTGACTCGTAAAGGTGTTACGTTCAAGTGGAATGAATCATGTGAGGAAGAGTTTGGTAAGATTAAAGATGCCATAGTTAATGCACCCATTTTGAAAACGTTTGAAGAAAGTAGACATTCATTACTATTTGTGGATGCTAGTGACTATGGTATTGGGGCAGTCCTAATGCAGGAAGATCAGGAGGGATTACACACCATAGCATTTGCATCTAGATCTCTCAAAGGACCTGAGAACAGATACTCAGTGGTAGAAAAGGAAGCATTGGCTTGTGTCTGGGGAGTGGAAAAATTCAAGAGATATCTGTGGGGCAGAGAATTCACAGTATGTACTGACCATAAACCACTTATAGGAATATTTACCAAAGGTGGTCGGGAGGGAGTATCCAGACGCATCATGAAGTGGGTGATGTCCCTACAAGGCCTGCAATATGACATGCTTCACGTTAGTGGTGAAACCAACGTAGTTGCTACGTAGTGAGAGAAATTGTGTCTGAGGAGTCTTCTCTGACTCGTGAGAAAGGAGTTGAAATATTTCAAGTTCATGAGTCAGTAAAGAAAGAGGAGTGGGACAATGCATGTTCTGAGGATGAATTGTACCAGAGAGTTTTAACATTGGTGACCCAGAACAGAATAAGAAATTATCTTGGTGATTTAGGTGGGTTTGCCAAAGTTAAGGAAGAACTCTGGATTGATAAAGGATATTTACATAGGGGACATCAGATGGTTGTACCTATCAAAATGAGAAAATTAATAATTGAGCTAGCTCATGTTGGGCATTTGGGACTGCCTAGAACCAAAGGCTTTGTTAGAGCAGAATTTTGGTGGCCCAATCTTGACAAAGACACTGAAGAAGTGGTCAACAATTGCTGCGATTGCATTGAAGGTAATAAGGGTCTCAGAATTCAGAAAGTACCCATGACTGTTAGGAAGCCATCCACGGTTCCCTGGGATGAGGTTGCTTTAGACTTACTAGGTCCTTTCAATATCAGTGGTGGGAGAGACACATATGTATTGGTTGTCATAGATTTATTATCCAAGTGGCCTGAAATATTTACACTAAGAGATATATCCAGCAGTAGCATCATTAAATGTTTGGAGCAATTATTTTGGAGAGAGGGATTCCCCAGGAAGTGTTTATCAGATAATGGCACCCAATTGGTTTCCAAGGAATTTAGAGAGTTTTTGAGTAACCATGGCATAGAACAAGTAACTACCTCATTATATCATCCCCAGACCAATGGGTGCGTAGAACGTTTCAACCGTACACTCATGGATGCCATTAGAATTGCGGTAGCCACAGGAGGTGACTGGGTCAGGACCATAATGGAGAGAACATTCCAATATAGACTAGCACCGCACAGTGTTACGGGTGTATCTCCATTTGAATTATTAAGAGGGAGGAAACCTAACTCACACATGTGTCCAGGCTGAATGGGAAGGTCAAAATTTGTAGGAATAGATCTGGAGGGAGTGAGAGAGAAGATATTTGAATCAGGGGTAAGATCCAAGGAGCAATATGACAGGAGAAATGCTTGTAGAGAATTCAGTCTTGAGGAAGGTGATTGGATCAAGATCAAACTTCCCACCAAGGTGCGCAAAGGCGCATCCATATTTTCCCAGCCCAAACAAGTTGTTAAAGATTTGGGATCTTCGGTTCTTGTTAAAGGAGGTGGGGTCTGGACAAGGAGAGGATAGCAATTTGCAAAAAGGTAAACAACACCTTGTAACTGCACTGCACGGTATTTACTGCATTGTACTTATTCCTCCACATAGCGGTGTATCAGATACTATGTAAATAATGAACTGTTTGATTTTCAATGAAATTGTTTATCTATTTTAGGCAAACACTTATATTTTGGTAAAAGGAAGGGAGGTGTTAGGAGGTGTTTAGACTTACATCATTGTGTTTATACTTACATCATTTCAGCTGCTGCCATGTAACCTAGTTACCAAAGAATCTTTGTTGTTATGATTAAGCAAGGGTTCCAGATTCGAGCAGCAGAGAGAAGATTGAGAGCAGGAGGACAGCCCACAGCTGGGGGCCTTTCTCTTGGATGAACTAACTAAATAAATCCTCACTAAAGACAAGGATTGCAGTGAAGTGTGGTCATTTACTTATTAACAGAAACATACATTTAAGAGATGCTGTAAATTAATTTTAGGTGCGGGGGAGGAACTGAGGCCATGGCACAAGACCCCTACAAACAAGAGACAATTGGAATGAGGATTCAACAAGGGAACCCTCCCGTCCCCTGCACTTTTTAGGATGTTTGGACTAAGTCCACTACTGTTTTCTCATATTAATACAAAAAACATAAACCAAAGGGTTCAGTTGTGTGTTTTTATAGCAAAAGTTTATATCTAAAGTGTCAAATACACAATATTTCAAAAGGAGAAACATTTACAAATTCAAGAAGCAAAGCTGTGTAATAGTAGGTCACAATAAATTTGAAACAATGGTGGAATCCAATTCATGTGGCGACGCGTTTCGAGGATACTTTCCTCTTCTTCATATGGCCAAAATTGAATTCTTCATACAAAAGGAAAAAAAAAGGGGCGAACGTTTGTACAAGTTTTTTATACCTTGAGGTAATTCATTAAACTCATGCTGTACATTTCAGTCTCATCTGTGAGCCAGAACAGACTACATTGTCAGAGAAATTGTAATTATTCTAGTACCACAAGGGCACATTCATTCCCAGTTAAATTCAGGGTAAGGGGAGGAGAAGAGGTTCAGGGAGACGTTTCTAGTCCAGTGCAAGAGAAGTCGTCGTTCAAAAGTGTTTACAAAGAATGTAGGTAGGTAAAGGAGCCATATAGGACAAGATATAAGAAAGTATAATTACCAGTAAGCAAAGTGCTCGAGGGCATCGGGTGCAGATAGAGACCTTGGTGGTGAATCAAGCGATGTGTAGATCCTCCACGGGAAATATAGTTTGCTGTAGTCAAGAAGAAGACACAGCTGCAACAAAAATGAGGAGCAAGTGAGTAGATATCAAACTATGATGAAAGGTAAGTTCAACCCTAGGCACTAGAAGAAATGTAGTACCTTTGGAGTGTACAAGAGGAGTGGCAAGTGCTGGAGAAAATATTCGAACGGCCTGGAAGCCCGATATATTCGGGGTTAATTCACGTTAAACACTAACTTCTGTTCAACGTTCATCAAGAGTCAGCAAAGCACTCTAGAGCATACGATATAAGTGTGAGCTTGAGAGGAATACTAAAACAACATATATTGATACAATACTATCCACAACTAAAGTGTTAGCTGATGAAAAAAATACCTTGTGGTATACGCTTAGCAGTTAAGGTGCGCGAGCTGTCAGGCACAGCGTGCTAGCAATGTGCTTTCTTCAGTGGGCGGTTTGTAGGGATAGGAACTCAGGCAAAACAAATACAGTGCACTTGTGCACTACGGGTCTCAATGCGCAGATGATGATCTGTGAAAAAGTGTAACGGAGAATTAACCCGGATCGAGGTTAAAAAAGTACTTAAACAAGAGATCTCAATGGGATCGACAATGCCTGGTAACATGCGCTTACCTGCACATTAGGAGACCAATCGCAAAGACAGATGCCGCCGGTCAATGCGTCCTAGCAGCTATGGGAACGGCGCGCAATGTGGAAGAAAAAGGTTGGCGAATGTGAAGATAGAGAAGGGACTAAAGCAGTCACCTAAAGGATCGGCCATCTTAGAATGGAGTAAGAAGTCATCGGGTGAGCCCGCCGACGTAAACCACAATGTGTCAAGAGGAGTGAAAGTATATGTGGAATATTTAATAAAATTGATGAAAATAAAGATCAAAAATAAAGGGAAAATAGAAAAAGTATGAAGAGAAAATGTAAACAATACTAATGAGAAATCCTGCAGAGTCAGCAAAAAGAGACTATTCAATGGAGAAGTAGACAGATTAGGAGGTGCCAATGAAATACAGAAACGTCAAAATGAAACAAGTTCCATCCGCCAGAGTCCAAATGAAAGAGGGAATTTTAACCACTCACAAGGTTAATTTGCATAATGTATGGCTGAAGGATGGACAAAAGAAAATAAGCACAGTTGTTGTCCAACATATAACACAAGAGTTCATTATATGTATATACATATATATATACACATTTTAGTTCAACCTTCAGTGGAGTATGTATTAAAAGGGTATCAAGAGAATAATACAAGTCATTGCAAAATACAATCGGATATTACTTGTTGGCAGTTAAAATTTCCAGATAAAATAAACTTGACATAACTTTGATCTTTACAAAAAAACAACAAGATGCTAGTGTTAGAGGGCAAACATACCCTATTCACAGGAAACAATTAAGGGTAAAATCTTCATTGAGGCCCCAAGGTTGCTAAGAGCCCATTCTGTTGATCCAATAGGCTTCTCTCTGTAGTAAGAGGGATTGAAAGTCACCGCCCCTTGTTGGGTGTTTAACAACTTCAAGTATCTGAAATTTAATTTGGGCAAGGGAATGTTTCTCAGAATTGAAGTGTCGGGCTACTGGTGAATATTGGTTCTTACATCGTATGTTTGATTTGTGTTCTGTTAGTCTTAGTTTTATGGGTCTTTTTGTCTGGCCAATGTATACCTTCCCACAGGGACATTTCAGTAAATATATTACACCCGATGACAAACAGGTGGAGTAGTCTCTAAGTTTAATTTTTTGTCCAGTTCTCGGGTGGGTTACTACATCACCTTTGATGACGTTGTTGCAGCTCGTACATCCCAAACAAGGGAAGGTGCACAATTTTTTAGTGGTCAGAAACAGTTGCTTATCCTTCGGTATTTTTTCTGCCCTTACTAGTTTATCTCTAATGTTCCTACCCCTTTTGTAACACATCATTGGTGGGGTTGGGAATAATTCTAGCAAAGTTTGGTCATTGTGAAGAATGTTCCAATGCTTCTTGATGCTCCTTGTGATTTGAAAACTCTGTCTTGAGAATTTCGATATAAATAACAACGGTGTGTCCTTACCACTTGGTTTTGTTTTTAACAAGTCAGTGCGTGTAATCTCTGATGCTCTGTTTTTTAGCAATTTCCAAAACATCTTGAGGATAGCCTCTATTCTCAAATGTATCCACCAGGTTGTTGCATTCCTGTGTTAGAAATTCTGGATCAGAAATGATCCTCTTAAGCCTTAGGATTTGGCTATACGGTAAGCTTTGGAGCATAGCTCTGGGGTGAAAGCTAGAGTAATGTAGCAGGTTGTTTGCATCAGTTGGTTTATGATATATGGATGTAGCGACTACGTTGTTACTAATTCTCAAATTAACATCCAGGAAGTGGAGATATGGATTACCGACTTCCATGGTGAACTTGATACGAGGATGTAATGAATTGATGTACTCAAAAAACAGGTCCAATTCTGCACGTGTGCCACACCATATGCCGAAAATGTCATCTATAAATCTCTTCCATGTCAGGATGTAAAGGGACCATGTGGGGTGTTCTAACACATTTTGGCTTTCAAACTGAAACATAAATGTATTTGCATAGACAGGTGCCATTGATGATCCCATCGAGGTTCTGGAAGTCTGTAAGAAGTATTTACCCTGGAATCTGAAGTAACTTAAATAAAATGAGGATGAGCAACTCTAGGACAAATTGTGGATTGCCCTGAATCTCTCAATTGTTTAGTAGCCATTCGACAGAATCCAGACCTTCGCCATGGGGATCGAGGTGTATAGACTGCAGACGTCAAGACTAAATAGAATACATTCTTCACTGATAACTGAAAAATCTTTGAGGCCGTTCAAAAAGTCGGTTGTGTCCTTTAAGTAGGTGGATGTTGCCTGTATGATCGGTTGCAGTAGTTTATCGATGTAAATAGCCAAGAGGTCAAATATACTCTCCGTTCCTGCTACAATAGGTCTAAGAGGAGTATTGTCTTTGTGTATCTTGGGGAGTCCGTAGAAGACTGGAGTGATAGGATGAGAGTTGGTTAGAAATTGATGAGTCTTATCGCTGATCCACTCGTTTTCCTTTGCCTTGAGTAGCATTCTGTTTATCAATATTCTAATCTCCGGTAGTGGATCTCTATCCAGTGCAACATAAGTGTCTGTGTCATTAAGAAGTTCAATGCATTTCTTGTTGTAGAAGGATGTGTCCATAATAACTATGGCACCCCCTTATCTGCTGGTTTGATGGTGATCTCCTCACTTTTAGCTAAGTCATCAATCAAATCAAGTTGACGATTCTTAATATTGATGGGTGTTTTTCTCTTGTAATTAATCTTACTTAAATCTTGGAGAACACTTTTCTCAAACAAGTTCAAGATAGAATTCCGAACATGGGGTCAAATGTGCTTTTTGGGCGAATTTCCAGCAAGTCATCTTGGGTTGGTTCAGGTGCCATTTCTGGTTGTGTAGCAAAGAAGATTTTTAACCTCAGTTTTCTCAGCAATCTGTAAGCAGATCTTCTCCTGGAAGATCGAGGCATTACAAGTGGGCACAAAAGAGAGTCCTTTATTAAGTATATTAAGTTGTTCTGTTGTTAGAGACATACTGGAGATATTCACCACCAGATTGTTAATCTATTTGTTTTTCTTTTTTGTTTGAGGGTTTCTTCCCTCTCCTGGTTTTTCTCTTAGGCCTAAAAAAGCCCCAGTAGATGAGTTAGGGTCAATTTGTTTGTTTGTTGGGGAGCTTGGAATTCTTAACGCTCTAGATCTATTTCTCTCCTCAGATAAGTCTCGTTGGTTGGTTTCTTCCAATGTAGGTCTCTGTATAGGTTCGCCAATGCTGCTATCACTACTGTTGCCAGAGTTTGTTGAACCTGTATTGCTTTGTCTGTTGCGATTAAAGTTCCTTTGTTGGTAGTATTCCTGCCAAGTGTAGACTGTCATTTAAATAGTCAAAAGTGTCTCTTGAATTTACGCAACTTTCTCTGTTTGATTTCCGTTTTGTAGTTGGCCAGTTTTGAATTGATGTCCTCCAAAATTTCTGCCAGTTCTTTCGTTGTTTTAAGTTTGGATATTTGTTCTTGGACAGTCTTAATTTCGGAGCCAATAGTTTCAAGAGATTTAGATAATTCTTCTATTGTTAAGAGTATAAGATCTAGGGAGCACCTGTTGAGGATTTGATCCCACTTCTTTATGAACGCTTTATTTTCACTACACAAAGTTGGTCTCAAATAGACTCAGACCTCTAGGGATTTTTTTAGCTTTAAAATATTTGCCCAAAGTGCTAGCATGCAGTGTTTGGGATATTTCCCGTCTAATAAGTTTTTCTATTGATGTTTCTGGATTATCCTCACTTTGCAATGTTTTTTCTGTGGTTTTAATGAGGCCTAAAATGCATGTTGCTTCTTCCGCACTAAAGGCTAGTGTGGTAGCATGTTCATCAGTTAACTCATTAAGTCTAGAAAAAGACATTCTAAGTAACGAAAATTAGATACCAATGGGTGCTATCAATATTTTGTGCCACACTAGAGGACTAGTGAACAAAATAACAGAAAAAGGTTGCTTATTGATGCACACCTCAAATTAAATGGCAATGAAACATACATTTAAGAGATGCTGTAGATTAATTTTAGGTGCGGGGGAGGAACTGAGGCCATGGCACAAGACCCCTACAAACAAGAGACAATTGGAATGAGGATTCAACAAGGGAACCCTCCCGTCCCCTGCACACTTTAGGATGTTTGGACTAAGTCCACTACTGTTTTCTCATATTAATACAAAAAACATAAACCAAAGGGTTCAGTTGTGTGTTTTTATAGCAAAAGTTTATATCTAAAGTGTCAAATACACAATATTTCAAAAGGAGAAACATTTACAAATTCAAGAAGCAAAGCAGTGCAATAGTAGGTCACAATAAATTTGAAACAATGGTGGAATCCAATTCATGTGGCGACGCGTTTCGAGGATACTTTCCTCTTCTTCATATGGCCAAAATTGAATTCTTCATACAAAAGGAAAAAAACAAAGGGGAGAACGTTTGTACAAGTTTTTTATACCTCGAGGTAATTCATTAAACTCATGCTTTACATTTCAGTCTCATCTGTGAGCCAGAACAGACTACATTGTCAGAGAAATTGTAATTATTCTAGTACCACAAGGGCACATTCATTCCCTTGCACTGGACTAGAAACGTCTCTCTAAACCGCTTCTCCTCCCCTCACCCTGAATTTAACTGGGAATGATTGTGCAGGGGACAGGAGGGTTCCCTTGTTGAATCCTCATTCCAATTGCCACTTTATCTATCCTAGGCATATCTTACGATACAATACCCACGCCCTTTCCAGTGATCCATCTCTCTGCCTGTTCAGTCAGAGTTGTATCATTTGGAAGGTCTAATTTGACCTACCTACAATCAAGTTGTGTGAAAAAGGATCCGGAAGAACCCTACCAATTGTATCCTTTTTGGTTACCGTATCCTTTTCAATTGATACATTGGTGATTTATGACTGCGAGCTACAGAGGGGCTGATTTTTCGGGCCTAGTAGAAAGATGGCGTCTGCTCCGATACAAAATGGTGTCGGTTATCAGGGGTGTGAGCTGCATTATTCGTATAAGTCTCTATGTTGTATCTTTAAGGAACGTACTTTGGGGGTGGGTGTCTCACCCCCCTTGGCCTACATGTAATTAGTAGGATTTAAGGTTATAGAAACAAACCTCAATGGAGCAAATAGCTTCCACAACCTGACAGGAAGATACCAATTTCCCACAGAAGTAACAAGTGACCCTATAGGCTGGTAAATATAACAATAGCATGGATAGATATGATAGACTGTAACAGAGCACTTACATGTATTTTGATTTCTCTGTTCCATTCAAAGATTTCTCTTTTTTAGAACTTGGTGCCTGAAGATGGTCATTAAGACAGAAATGCAGTGGACATCCTATGAAAACCTATGTCTCTGATACATAAATACTTTCTTTTTTTATATAAAACTATGCTTTTGTAAAAGATTTAATTTGCAGGTATGAAGAAATGAATCACGTACGATCTAGGCAAAATTAATGTTGATAAATTATATGTATAAATATAAACTAAGTGATATATTCATAAAGGTCCTTCCAGACGATTAAGACATCTCAACCCAGACAACACCCCATGATTCATTTTGCACTCCACCGTGCAAGTGAAGTGTTTCTGGCAACTGGCGCAAATAACTACTTAGAACTACAATATTATCCTTTGTAAATGTACAACACAGAGCAACATTTTGAGCGGTACCCAATCACTCTCTCATCTCGGTAGCAGAAGATATCCCATGAAGGACGATGGGAAGCGAAGCATGCCAGGAGTCAGCTGGTGGTGCTCGAGCCCAAAGGAGAGGACCTCTGGAGGGGAGAAAGCAGAAGGTGTGCAGTAGAGACACGTATAGAGCCACAGGCCTGACAAACTGCTCCCCTAACCTGTGCTGACAAGACAAAACGCAGTCATGGAGACCTAGAAGAACTCTGCCATTCATTGAATCCAGGCCCCCACAAGTACTCTTCAACTGCCGTATGAAGTACCGGTGAGTCAGTCTTATATCGAAGGGGGCCCCGAAACGTGCAGTTGTATTGAAAAGCACATAGAAAGTACTTTTGAATACCGACCTAATAAAACATGGAAAAGGTGAATGTTGTTCAATTCTCCTGACAGGAGATATCCATTGGGGGAAACCTGGGACCAACATTGCCTAAGTCCAGAGGCATTGTTAAAAGAACATGAAGGACGAATATGGTGCAATTCTCCTGACTTAATAGGTCAGTTGGGAAAAACCTGGAACAAGCATTGTAAATAGTCAAAAGAGAGATTGAAAGTCAAAGTTTGAACAAGCCCTCAGACCTGGGATGTCAGTTTGTGGGAAATTGATAGAAGCAATAGTGGAAGTAAACAAAAGGGTGCTAGTGAGAAGAGAAAGCACTGTTCTGTTGTAACGCGAAGAGAAGCCTGATAAGCGTATCAGGTAGCAGAACCTTTTTAGAAACCAATACCTGGCAGGAGTGTAAACCGGGTGTTAGGCAGAATCCTGTGCAGTGCCTTAGGGACCACTAAACACAATTAAGACTACAGGAGGCAATACAAGTTTTACCTTTGGTATAAGCCTGTACTACTATATCATAGTGGTAGCAGTGGCGGAGCAGCCAGGCTTATCTCAAGAGTATATGAGCAGAAACAGAGATTACAAAAAGGGACCACAATTACCGTGACTCAAGCAAACACTGACTCAAGGTTTCAGGTAAAAAAATATAAGTACATTTATTTTTAAACCATTTATTATAAACACAACACTTCTATTAAACCTAAACGAAAAGCACACGTTATATATACTACAACTAACCAATTCACTTTGTACAGTATGTCTCAAGGTAAGTACCCTGTGTTTGAATGAACCGGTGTTAGGCACAAAACATGTTACGGCGAATACGATTGCAATCACTTTTTGACAGTTCGGTCTACTAATTAAACGCGTATCCGTGACATGAAATGCTACCAGGGCAAAACACACTTGGCACCTGAGATACTCAGAGGGAGTTGGAGGCAAAAATAACAGGCAATATTTTGGTTAGGCAGACAGAATCGAGAAACACTCATAGACAGGAGTTCAAAAGTCAAAGGGCCGGAGCCAGGGTCAAGTGGCACCGGGGCCCGTTGCCGAAGATCACACAGTAAGTTCACGATTCAACGTAGCCAAGAGTAGTTCGATATTGTCAATGTTCGGAAGCAAAAGTTATAAGAAGGAGGGAAGACAAGGGCAAGCCTTGGAAATGAAGAAAAGGGATTCACCCAGTTTCCTCGAGTAGAGCACAGTACCTTATTCCCACGAGGCAGCTGGTGCCCTGGCAGTTGTTCCTGTTGATTTCCCGCAGACCCACGATTCCTGGAGCTTCATTGTAAAGGCGGACGTCTGAAGGGGGTCTGCACCACACAGGGATGAAGCCGGCAGCAGCGACAACGAATAAAAGGTGCGCTCCTTAAAAACACAGGAGAGGCTCTTCAGGTGGCTATCCGGACCACTACAAATGTGTGCAGCGATTTCAACCAAGGAAGAGGATCCTCTGGCTGTGGAAGAGGAGCTGGTTATCCCCACCAGGCTCAAGGGAAGAAGACTCTGGACTGGATCTCCTTAGTCATTGAAGGGCAGATGGCTCAGGACTGCAGCAGGGCTTCATCGGGACGGGGTAGTTGCAGCAGCCGTAGTTCTCTCCGCTTCTCTTCGGTACCTTGTAGTTCCAGTGGCGACTCTGACTTCTAGCCCAAAAGACCTGCCTTTTATGCAAAAAAACCCCATTCACACAGCCCGGCTGTCAATCACCCAGCAGGGGGGGGGGGTTGTCCAGCCTGGACAACTACCCTGGCCAATCATAACAAAGTGCGACTTGTGTTTCCTAGGATACAATGTGCAGGGGGGTGACTACACCCATCCCTCACATTCAGCCCACCTAGACACCCAGGCGCCTTGAGGAGGGCTTCTAGGTAGAAGCCCGCCAAAAGACAGTGAACAAAGAAGGCAAACCTAGTTTGCAGCGCAAAGTAAAACACAAGAAGGAGTTTAACAAAAAGAAATGGCGAATAAACCGCACCAGAGCCAAACGAAAAAGGATTTGGTCAAGCGGGTTTAAGGTTAAGGCTAACACAATAGCCTTCAATGTTACCACGGTTATATAAGATAACCGCGGTAGAAATTTAGGGTAGATACCACTGCCACCAGCCACGTCTAAATGTCAAAGGAGCAAAACAATGCTCTATGAGGTACATATGAAAAAGAGTTAACCCTTCCAGTACTCCATGTAAGATGAGGTGCACTGGATCTGTGGTTAGTTTTGATTAAGTAAAGTTAATGGTAACTTTACCCTTTTCTGGGGGACAGTAGTCACCTCAGAAATGGAGTCGATGGGAAGTCTAAACGACAACCCTTATGCACTGCACAGAAGGTGCAGTGTAACACACACACAGAAGGGGGCTACTGAAGTGGTGTGCTCCAGAGTCCACAATCCCAAAAACAGGTAAAAACACATAGTAAAACAAAAGTAAGAGTGGGGGAAAAGTTCACACTCTTACCAAGTGGAAAGAAACAACTCCAGAGATCCAGCAAAGCTGCTGAGGGACTCACTAGGTAAGGGAAATTAGCCATGAAATGAGAATTCTCCCCAACACGGGATATCAAGGGTTTTCAGTTGATTTTTCTGGCAGCAGAGTGTACCAGGAAACTCAGTTGGTATTGGTATGATGAAGAGACGTGATCATATTAAGTTCTTGTTTTCTGGGAACATTTTGTCAACCAGAAATTTTGAAAAGACTTAAGACTTGCAATACCTGAACCTCTGTTGTGGAAGAGGCATTTTTTCCTATATTCTGAAAGTACTAAAGACTTTCCTTTGCCTTATTCAAAACAACTCTGTGGAAACTATACTTTGCTTTGCTATCCTGAGACACATTCTCTTTTGTAATGCAGTCTCATGGAAAGAACATTTGTCTTGTCATCTCAAGAAGAGGTTTAGGTGAAAGAGACACTATAAGAACTTTAAGAAACTGGTTTTGGCACAGAATATTGTGTATAGTTTGTGTGATACAATCCAGGGGAAGGCAGCCAACCCTTAGATACAAGAAGTGTTCTGGTTGAAGTAATACATTTGAATTATTACACTTTTCTATTAAGTTAAACTTTGAAATGTTTACCTTGCACAAGTTATATGAATGTATTAGTGTGAGGGGCAGATTGAGTATGTGAATTGGGTCATTCTGCTTTAGTTTTAGTTCATAGGAAGGGACACTTATTAGAATAGGGAACGTTGGGCATTTATCCAACCCCTTTTTAAATTCATAAAATGTCTGAACTTGAGAAAAGTATCTTTGTGTCACCTCTCATTGCTGGCCCCTCACACACTACTCCATGAATATTTGGCCTCTCTCACTACCTTTATAGACATATTAATAGTACATTAAGAGGCTTTGATGACAACTAATCATTTAGGACTCACCATTACCTAATGGGATGAAGTCTCTGGTTTTCATTTCCATTATTCACCAATATAAACACATAACGTTAGCGCCATATTTAAGTACATATGAATAGTCAATTCTATTCACTCAAAATGTATTTTTGGAAATGTTTTGAAGCAGTTTGACAACAGTATATTAAATTATCTGACTTTGCAGAACAGTGTTACAGCTGAAGTTGCGCCATGTCTGTTTTAAGAATTCACACTCTTTTTGGAAACGTGTGAATACAAGTAGAATTATATCATGATCATACCCAGACAAACCTTATTTCTAAGTTGACATGAACAAGGTTCTATGCCGAGAAATTTGGCATGTGAGGAGGGTCGGAAGAAGGGGTCGAACACATTAAGGACATGCTACTTCTTTTTAATGAAATTATATGTAAAAAGCCCCATCTTTCCCCATTATTAACGGGATCACCCAACCTATCTAAATCAACTAAAGGGACTTGTCTGTCATCAGGAAGTCCAAAAGTAAATGTTCCCTGTACCAAAATCTAACTCTGCTTGACCCTACCACTAATGTGAATAAAAAAAGGGGCCAAAAGAATGGGGTTACTTCTCTTGGTGATTATCTTCTTTCCTTCCTTCCAGGGGCGTACTCTTCCAATCAGTATTTTATATCTTGCGGTCATTGCTACTCAAATGTCTCTTTAGAATGCGTGCTTCTTTTCAGTCCCTTCCCTAATGGTTTCCTGTAGCTCTTCCCATATACTTATAGGTTTTCTAGTATCTTTGTGCCAACTATGGTTTCCCCTCTCCTTTGGTTCTTGGTACTGGATTGTCCCTTTTCCGATTCTGTACGATTAACAGTCTCTTTTCATAACACTTGGAACACCGATTGGTGATGGGCTCTCTCCTCTCCTTAAGGTTCTGTAACTGGGGGCTTCTCCCTTCCTCCTCAGGTATTTGCTTCCACTTTTTAGAAGTTTCCAATAGAGCGTTAGTCCTCACGCATTGTATGTACTTCATAGTACTCCAATTCTGCTTATTTAATGTTCGACTTTCATATGCGAGATTAGCCAAATGTTCTCTCCTTCTCATCTGTCCCCCCTGCGGCCTCCCGCCTTTCCCGTTCTCCTGGTACCTCTCCTGGCACAAA
The DNA here is from genome assembly GCF_040938575.1 of Ambystoma mexicanum. NCBI lineage: Eukaryota > Metazoa > Chordata > Amphibia > Caudata > Ambystomatidae > Ambystoma > Ambystoma mexicanum. Next base: position 12,325,387 of record NC_090938.1, on the reverse strand, counting down.
TTGAAACCTCACAGGGTTTGGCGTGCAGTCAGGCCTTCCGTTGCCCAAAACTTCTTCTCTGTATCAGTCTCGTTGGCGTCTCGTTCTAAAGTCTGTGGCAGCAGTATACAACCTATGGACGCAAGTAGCAGGGAGCACTCCGTCCTCGTCCCCAAAGGGAGGTCCCTCCCATTGATGTCCCACTTGCCCATACCCCAGGGGAGGGTCTTGCAGAGCGGGCTCACCTCCCTAGCCTCAAATGGGTTGGTTCCCCCTTAGGGAGAAGTGACAAATACCCACGGTTCGTCACACATGGTACTCACGGTGCTCGGCGTGCAGTTAGGTCTTCAGTTTCCCCGATTCCTCTTCTATTGGGTCTCGCAGCAGCAGGATGCAGTCTACGGACACGAGCAGCAGGGAGCTTGGAGCACTCCCTCCTCGTGCCGTCTTACCATTGTTAGCTGGACCTTTCATCCACTACAATGCTGCTGCGGTCACGCACCACCTGGTGCAGGACGGTTTCCCATGCAGGCAATGCTTCGCCCGTTGCAGGCTTCTTCGTCTCTCTGGCGTCAAATATCTGGCATTTCTTGCCTTTCCAAAAGTCGCAGGCTCTGTGGTTTTACTCTGCTCGGACTCTCCAAGGCGTATTGATATCAGGGGGCTTCCCCTGCTTACCATGCTCTCGCTTCTCCAAAGCTACTCATTTCAGTAATGTACACGTCACTTTTTAAAGAGACATTTCCATTTCCTTTGTATGGCTGGTTCGTTCCCACTTTGGTGGAATCTAAATATACGGATGACAAATAAGTCTTCATAGCTGGCTGTCCCATATAGGCAGATATGGTATTGGACATAGGGGTATCCTCATCGGAATGGAGTCCTTGTCCCTAATGGAGAGTCACTACCATGGAGGTCCCACTTGCGATACCCCTAGGAAGGGTCTTGCAGAGTGTGCTCACCTCCCTACCCTCAATGGGGGTGACGCCCCCTTGGGGAGAGGGGAGAAATACTTGCAATTGTCGACATAGCATTCCCCTTATGTCGGTGGCTTCCCCGTATCCGTCTGGTAAAAGCATCCCTTTTTTGTTTTGGTTGGATTGGAGTGTTGTTTCTATAAGACTGGGAGATGGGCATTCAGGCATTTGTCGCTGTTTGGAGGTATTCTTTCCCCAGTTCCATGTGGGTGTATCGGGGAACTGGACTGAGGTTTTCCATGAGAGTAGAGGGGAATACCTTAACACCACATTCTGACACACAGGAGGCTTTGAAAGTTTTGAAAAGTTTGGGAAGTCGGTAACTAGGTTTACTTCCTCAGGGAAACCGGGTACCACAGCGGTTCTTGTTGATCCCTGATTTTTAATAGCAGAGGGGCTTTAGGGCAGGTTTCCACATCTTTATGGACACGTGATTCTTATGGCTCGACTCTCCTGGAGATCCTAAAGATGTATTAGGTCAGCTCGGACTGCCGTCTGTTCACTTCCTGAATCTATAAGGGCAGGCTTTGGCCCAGACGCCATTGATTTGGAGAATCTGTAGTGAGTTAGCTGGCTCCTCCTCTACGTCCCTTCTTCACTGTCCTGCAGCTAACCCACTACTTCCATTGGATCGTCCGTGTTTTTGGGCAATATGCCCTTTTTCGCCACAATGGAAACAAACATGGAATCTAAAAAGTTGTTTTGATTTTTCCAGTTTCCTCTCTTGCTAGTGTTGGGATGCATGTCCAGACCACCGCCACTACTAGATTTTTTAGATTGCGAAAAATAGATTTAAATATGGAAATGAACCCGGGACAGTGTAGGGGGCGTGTTATGGGCGGGGGTAAATGGCAAGAGTGGGAAATCCTACAGGGGAAGTTATTCAGTAGTGTTGCAATTGAACTACGTAAGATATAGTATACTGATACACATGGCAGTCATAACACAAACTAACACTGCATTTACGAGTAAGCCTGAATCCTTGCAGGCAGTGTTTTCACAGAAACACAGAACAAGGCCTTATCCCCCGCCCCAACATTGCATCACGATTCCCAGGCACGGTAAAATAACTAATAATCTAAGTACAATATGCTCAATTAGAACTTATACTGACCTGAGTCCAATGCAGCAGGTCGAGGAAAGGAGAATTCTCCTGGTTACCTTGTCTCCCCTGAACAAACCAAAAAGGCCAGGACTTACAGGATTCCGAGGGAAACCATCTGGGGAAAAAAAACCTGTGGCAGATCTTCTGCTTCAATAGGCTCTTTGTCTAGTCCATCAGCTGGGCACCGTGGAGTCTTCGCTGGGGGCGATATTTACTTCAGTGTCACTCAGGAGATTAATTAGACCCTGAACAGAAGCAAGTAGAGTGAAGATTATTTGAACAGTAAGACAGAGGTAAGTACAGACTCTTAGTGAAAAAGATTCTAAGGATGGAGTTTAGCAAATACCCCTGTAGATGTGTAACGTGGAGTAAATGACAGACACGACTGCTGGCAGCAAGCTGGATGACTTGGATGCAAAGCCTGAAAAGATCCAGAGATGCTTATTAGTGAAAACGAATACACGAGAAGGGAAGCGACTATGATGAGTGTCCTACCTCTTGCCTGGAAATGCTGAGTCATCTTTCTGAGGGACGGAATACCAGTGGTCTGAGTATGTTGTGCTGTCTGAGTGCGGATCACTGGCTGACTAGATTTCCTTGTAAATGAAGGTTGTTGGACGGAATGGGATAGCCTTGTCAATGGTACAGAGGCTGTGTGCAGAAGTTCCGTAAATTGTAACCAAATGGCTGCAAAGAAAAGGAAACGCTGCTCGTGAATGAAAAGCGCGAATGTTGGCCTGTTGCGAAGGCAACCAAAAGCAGCGTTCATACTCGGAAGGACGCCGTGATAGGAAAACAATGAAGGCGAAATGGGAGATCCTCGTAGTTACCAGGGAATCCTATATGCAAGCAAAGATGAGAGAAGCGTCAGACAAAGTAGGCTGGATTAGTTTGGAATGCAAAGGACAGTAAGTGGGCAAGCTTATGGAGCGTACGCTTGAGAGAGAAGCAACGCAGAGTGCTTCCGTTCGGGAGGCAAGAAAAGCAGTGTCCATGAAGGGGGGCGGAGTCTGCAACCCATCTGCAGCCAGAAAATGTGAAACACTGCGGTGGCTGGCCAGCGCCATCTTGGGAGTAGCCCTTAATGTAGCACCAATTCACTTCCATTGCTGCCATAAGGACTGTAGGGGAGGACTGCTCCAGGAGACCCCTCTCGCCTGCGTTTTCTCCCCAGGTGAGGGCTATGGCTCATTGGGCGTTCCCTCGTGCCACCCGGGCCCAGGTGGTGGAGGGCTCACCCGCTGGAGACATTGCCCACACGTATCAATTGCCCATACAAATTTAGCTAGGCCCAGAAACCATTTTTTGTCTGGTAAAGATGGTGTGAGCTCAGCGAACTGTAGCGCGGCCCCCACCCTTGGAGAGTTTCATCCCTGTTGCCGCAGCACCCTGGCAGATCCGCTGCGAGCACGTTCCCACGAACAAGACGGACATGAGCTAGCGCAATACGCTAACATTGTAACAGTTCACCTCCCGCAGTGTACTATCACCATCAGCATGACCCGGCCAGCAGGCCTGAACAATGAGAAGAACGGTAAAATGGTCATCTGATGGCAGACAGTCTTAATATATATGTATATAGTAATGTCAAGACCACTTGCAAAGTATGCTTCTTCCACAAAATCTCTTATATTACAAACGCCTGTAGAATGTATTAAAATGAGAGAGCATGCTCCCATGATATAAGCAATGGCGAGCTCACACCATTACAGGTGGATGCTAATAATAAAGGAACACACCAGGGATCTGGTTGTTGCGTGTATCACTGGGCAGCCTACCTCCCATGGTCTTGCGTCATAACTAAGCTAATGCTGCTAGAGTACACGAGAAAGCGAATGCAACTATACTATGAACTCATGTAAAGGATGCGCGAGAATGCACTTATCATGTGTGTATGTCTAAGCCCCTTATGTGCCACCACCGTCACGTACAGTGGCGGGTCGTTTCTATGTACTCCACCGACCCAACTACTACCTCATTTACTGCGAATGTATATGCATGTAACTAAAATACTGTAGCTGCTAGAATATAATGTACAAATATGGTGCTCCGACTGGGTATAATCGAGACACATCCAGCAAAGTTTAAATGCATGTTTTGAAGCGATGTTGAATAAGTATTATAGAAAGTGTTCAAATGTTTGTGATGTCTTTACCTACATTCAGCAACACACGAGGGAGATACCTTTGTGAATGCGTACAAGGCCATTTCCCCCTCCCACCCTGCGAAGGCTGCCAAGACATGAGAACAGAGGCCCGCTCTGCGCTATCCCACCTCCCCCGACCGGACTGGAGCCGCTTCAAAGATTTGTAGCCCCACTGCAGCACCCAAGGCCGCGACCAGCCACCTGCATTATTTACAGCACAGCAGTAAACCTTTGTCTAAACTCACGCGCCCCCTCGTAAACCCCACAACCCACCGGACCGTCTCAGACTTATGGCCCAGTGCAATCAGGACACCCAACACTTTGACAACACACAGCGGAACATCCATAACAACTTCTAACAAGACAGAAAGACCTGTACCACCCGTCCCAGGCCCCGAAGCTTAGCCCCTCGACCTATGGCCTCGGTCAACAGGACACGGGTAACCAGGCCTCGATGCATTACCTCCAGACCCCTCACAAGGTGCATTCCTCCTGTGTTGCATTAACCTATAAAATAACCTATTGGAAGATTTACTAAAGAGAATAACACTGTAAATGACTGAATGACTGCGGTGTGCATGGCTGAGGGCAAGTAAGTCAGGAAAGGCATTCGTCTCTGCCACAAGCCGCCTTGGCACACCAACACCGCCCGGATGAACTCAAGCCGACCTGCCAGGCCCAGCCCAACCCACGAGGGTGACCAGTGACGTCCCCCAGCCAAGACCAACCACGCTGCAGCAGCACCTATAGTTAGTCGTCGCCACCCAATCCCAATGAACTTGTGCCTATAGTATGTAGGTTTTGATGACGTTTTTTGTAAATATATACGCCTGTCTTTGCGATTGTCAGACAGAGCGCTCTCGGAGTTTGCAGAGTTCTTTGCATGCCCAATTCTGATTGATAAACTCCCATTTACGCTCACCCGCACTCTTTCTTGGCCTTATTCCCATTTTGGGAGAGTCCTTCATTGTCTCTCATTGCGGGGAGGATCGTGCTGTTTGGGGACGCTTGCTTTCAGGACCAGCGGAATCTGTTCCTCATGACAAGAGCACACATATGCCCCCACATCAGTTAGGTCTTTGAACTAATTAGGTAGGAATGTGTGCAGCCGAAGAAGTGAAGGGCTGCAGCCTAGTACCAAGGTCGTATTCCTGGGAGTGAAGGCAGAGGTCTTGGGATATCAAAACATGAACCAAGATTTAAGACACTAGCACCCCCCAGAACAACAGTCACTCTATTTGAACTACCCAATATGCAGGGAAATGAGTCCTACATCCCTTGTGAACTGCACTGATTAGTGGGACACTGGGTTCACTCTTGGGGAAGGGAACTAAAAAATGGGCAAGCGGAGAATGACATGATCTATGTTTAGTGCAAAGGAGAGAAGAATTCTACCCATACAGTGGGAAGGGCATGATGGGGGCACCAACGTGTCTGGGATGAGAAAAGGGTTGCTTTGTTCGCAAGGACCAGGCGGACCTCAAAGTTGCCCACGGAGATCACGTTCATAACCAGGTGCATGTCACAAGGTGAGGATCGAAGGTAGGGTGGTGCCAGTTGATGTCAACCAATTGCTTTGCAGCATTCCATGATCGACGAGGACGTTAATTGCGTATGGTGAAGAGGAGTGAGAAGACAGCAGAACCAATTGGAGGATGGGCTATATGTAATTATTTGCCTATATATAGGCAGTAGCCAATGAGGGTGGAGGATTAACACTGTATATCGAGAGCGTCAAGAGTGACAATTTGCACTTTTATCATCTGAATCTTGTACAAATCAGAGAGCTCTTTCGCAGTGGATTTGTAATACCTGGTCGGCTTTTCCTTTTGTATACAAAATAAAGTTCTTGTCTTTCACGCAAAAGGGTGCACCTAAACCTTTTCCTAGCGGGTTGCATTTTCTTGGTCTGATCGCTAGGAGTTGCCCCCCATTTTTGGCAACCCTGATGTTATCCCAGTGACCCCCGCAAAGACTGAGGATTCCTGCCCACATATCCAGTGGGGCTGCGCCCACCTGCAGGGGCCAGTCTGAATTCCTGTCTGTTCATTGTAACAGGGTGCCGTCCCTGAATTGTCCAGGCCGTTGACGGGACCCCGTGACAGAGGACTTCGAGAGAACACGCAGACGTAAGTGCACCCCTTTTCTGGAGAAAAATAAGTGAGGTATGAGGGGCGAGTATGAATGTTGGGAAGTGTAAGGGGGAATGGGTATGTATGTGCGACGAGGAAGGCTTGGGTCAATGACGTAGAGAACCACGTGGTGTATATTTATATGCAGTTTTTATATTATGGATTGTGGAATAACAGGCTTCTTTCCTTAGGTAATAGGGGAGAAGACAGCGCTGTATATTGGAAGAGAAGCAGATGTGGATCGAGGCGCTGTATACCTAGTGAGTCTAGGATATTGCTGTCCGATATATGGGGAGGGGGGGGTGAGAATGAAGAAGTAGTTGTGGTAGAGGCCCTTCATGGCCTGGGATCTCCTCATCTGACATAGCAAGGGTGTTGGACAAAAAAGTTGAATTTATTGTGATTTTATTGTTGGTAATTGTTTGTGGTGAGGTTAGTAGTGTTTGAAGCAGGGCTGTTTGAGGTGTGACGTAGCAAGGGTGTAAGCCGTGTGCGTTTGTGTGTATTGGCGAAGAGGGGTGAGTGTTGGGTATAAAAAGGGGGTACAGAGAAGGGACATGGGTTGTTAGGGCAGAATAAGGGTATTTGTAACACTGTAAAAATACTGACGGGGAAGGGTAGCTATCATGGAGGTAACAACCCCATTGGATTACATGTGCAAAGCCCTTTCATTGTATCAAAATAGGATTCTTAAATACCATAGGGAATGATGTGCAGAAAAAAAGGGAGGGATGTCTAAAGCCATGGCTGGACAGCGCACAAATAATAGAGATACTAAGTCACATGTATACGTTTTTAACAGCTAAATATAAGGGAAGAAAATTATAAAACAGAAAGCAAGTATTGGAATTGTGGAAAATGATGGAAGATTTGGATGATAGCTCTACCAATTCATCCAAGGCAGTATGTGAGGTAGTCACCCCGTGCAGTATTATTACTACTGCAGTTATCATCTCAAGTGCCCTAGTGGCCCCCATTGAAACAGAGGTGTCCTCTGTTAGGATGCTACCGTACGCGTGCCGCGTCAGAATCCTGTTACCACCACACTGGCTGGGGCGTTGGGAGATGTACCTCAAGATGGCCGGATGGAACGCCGTACGGAAGCAATCCCTTAGGAATCCAACCGTGAGACAGGGTTCTCCCAGAACCTGGGCCTCCTCAACTCGAGGGAACTCTTTTCTATGATACGCCTCTCTGATGGATGGTATGGACAGACAGAGGACTAAATCAAATAAAAGAGCGGGGAACACGCACACCGCCAAACCAAAGCTGTAGGGAAGAAACAAACAATAGGTTAATATTGGCAGAAAATGAAAAGGTATTGTTTGTCCCAGATCCTCCCTGGTAATACCTTGGTTATTGATTGATAGGGCTTGTACAGAGTATGGGCCTAAGGAAAAACAAGAACCAGAATTACCCCTTTATACTAGGAGAGGAGAGGAAAGCAGTAACAGAGTAAGGAGAGTAAGCTCGCTTATCACAACAGGCATAGAGTTGGGTTCTTGAATGGCTAATTAGTCCGGTAACAATGGCGGGGAGAAAACAACAAACAGGAAGGTTAGTACAGGTAAGTACCCTGAGCGGCACGAGGGTTGCACTAGTTCCGGGTTGGTGCACTGGATCTGCAGAGCGTTCTGAGTGCATGTGATGGTTTGTTGTGGTTCGGTGGTAACTACCTACGGATATCCCCTTCGAGGCGACCAAAGAGACTAGTGTCATGATGTGTAGTCTTATTGTAGTTGGGCACTGGATGGCAGTGAAAAGGAAACCAGGAGCACGTGAACCCCCAATACGGAATCGAACTTTATGAGCTCTAACAATGGGCTTACAGGGGAGCGAGGAGTACGTACCCACACAATGGCACAGAAGGCAGGAGCTCTGAATATTCAATGTTAAGGCACAACAATGGGCTTACCAGGTACCCGAAGGAAGATCAATCATTCCGGGTAGCAGTACGAAGTCGGTAACGGTACGAGCTGGAGAAGACAAAACGTAAGGCAATAGGAATTTGGGGGACAGGCTGAAGTCGGCAACGGGAAGGACCAGTGGTTACAAGACATAAGACAACAGGAGTCTGATAAACAGTCCGAGTCAGCAACAGCCGTTTACAAAGAAGCAAGACGTTAGGGAAAAAGGAGTCTGTATAACAAGCCGCAGTCATACCAGGAACTTTTACAGATGAGATAAGGGTGAGTTTAAATGCTATGAATAGAAGCAGCGTTCGGAAAGGAAAACGTTCAGGTGGCGGAGCCTGTGAGGCCGCGTTGCAGGCGAGGCCAACTGACCTGTCATATGACGCGGCATTCATTGTTGCACCATGCAAACAGATGCTGTAGATCGTCGCCATGGCAAACGCCAAAGCTGCCAAAGGGGTGCAGCCATGCGATGAGACGAACGGAAAGCATGCCAACTGGCGCTGGGGGCCCGATGCCCCCTAGATAAACAGATACACAAATCCCATGTATGCCCCATTGCCTACAAGGGCACCCCTGACTCTAGTGAGGTCGGAGGAAGAATACGATTATACACACAAAAGGACAAGAGGAGTGGCATACGGTAGATGAATTGTAAAGAGCAAAGCAGCCACCTGCAATATCCCCATAAGTAGAAAGTTTGTGGGACCTAGGGTACGTAATAGGTTGGGACAAATGGCAGTAGCTAAGATATCGTTAGTGGGAAAGAAGAAAGTTGGGAAGACAGTAGGAGCACAGTTCCCGTTGCTACACAAGGGCCAGTGGAGAGCAAAGTATGTGCCTTGGGCACAAATGGACAAAAAATAACCCCATGAAGACACTTCTGTCCCGCACAGCTGGGGTGGGTAAGTGGATATACACATTTGAAAAGCACACAGCTGGGACTACTTTTTCGGTAGGAGATTTGAAATGTTTGTTTGGGTCAATACTGGGAGATCAGGCGGGTGATATATGGGTTAAAGCAGGGTATCCGGGTGTGAAGTTGCGTGATGATAGCCATGACGAAGCATATTTTAACGACATTAGGCCCCCCAAGTACCAATTTCGGTTGGGTGATATTGTATGTAAATATGTGCTCTGTAAAGCGCTTTGGATTAAGGCGCTATATAAATAACACGTCATGATCATTAAGTATGGGCGGCGTTAGGGCATGCATATGCAGACACACCCGATCTGCAGTCGATTACGTAACGAAACAATGCGCGATGATGAGGATCCTGCCCAATATATATTACACATACAAGAGATGTGGCAGGCGGAGACAGGGGATTCGTGGGATCGAGTGATTCCATTTTTCTATTTTGTAGTTAAAAGAGGTGTCCTGAAAGAGGTGCAGAAGGCACTCAACAAGATACTGGGGATTGAGGCAAAAGGGTGGGTGGAAATTCAGTCCATTATTCATCATTGTAAACAGTTGAAAGAAAAGGAGAAGGAAACAGTGCAGCGAGTGCAAGCAAGAGCAAGAGAAACGGGTTCAAAAGAAGTCAGCGAAGGTTGCACTGGAGGGGGCTGTGGCAGACGGAAGGGTCGGCAGACGTAGGGTGATCCAGGTGGACAAACACGTAGCACCCTGGTGGGGAGGAGAACACGGGGGGACAGGTGGGTATCAACCCCAATATCAAGGAGGGCTTCCAGGCGGGGTTCCAACAGGGGGCAGGGGGATTTTGCTCTGGCCTGGGAGGGCAAGGGGTTTCAGAGGAATGTGACCACAAGGAGGAGGGGCAGGCCAGTGTTGGACATGTGGATGCATGGGCCATTTTCAAGAGAATGTAGGAGTAGACAGACACATGTATATCCACAACAACAAATGTACCCTTATTCTCAAGGAGGTCCAGTTTCAAACCCTCAGTCATACGGACAAATGCCCCGGGCAGCCCCTTATAGTGAGTCAATGCCTATGGCCCCACCTGCTCCCCCAACAACTTTTCCACAGTTACCCACCCGAGATCTAGTAATTGCCACCATATGCTGTACACCAGGGGCAGCAACAGGGCCTCCACATCCCGAGCAATAACACTGTTCCGAATGGTACGGTGAACGAATATCAGGGAGCACACTGGTCAGAGGGCACCCATTTGTTTTTCCAGGGACAAACACATACCCGGATTAGGACAGCTCATAGAGAGCCTTAGCGTGTGCAGTTCTATCAGTCACTGATGACCCAGAAGAGGAACCCGTGGTAGGCGTGGAGACAGCAAACAAACCATTTATCTTTATGGTAGATACAGGTGTGACTAAATCATGCATTAGTGAGGGCGGATTCCCTTTGTCAGGTGAGATTATGGAAACACAAGGCTTCTCTGAGGACATTCAATTGGTTCCTTTTACAAAAGAATGACCCATCAAAAAAGGGCGCAGAGAGATATGGGCCCCCTTGTTGTATTCCACCGTGACTTAGAACAATCTGTTGAGAAGGGATATCTTGAGTAAGCTCAACATAACCATTTAGGTCACAGAAAGAAGTGTGGTGTGTTCCACGCCTGGTATGTTTGCTGTGAGGGTAATGTTGGCCACACATGCAATAGCCGTTGAGTCTGTGGCAAGAAGAATACCAGTGGCTCCCCGATTTGTTTCTATATGGGATCACTATATTACTCAGTGCAGTGCCACAGGTGGCAAAGAAGTACTGGTGAGTACCCTCTGAGTTTTTGTTCAGGCCCGCCCAGCCTCAAGAGATAGTTGAAGGTAGCATCATTGAACTGGATATAGAAGGAGTTCTAGTGGCAGAAGAACAGATTGTTTTGATAGCAGTTGATTCCAACAAAGGGGAATGGTGCACGGTCCAGTCTATTGACCGTACGGTACCTATGAAAAATGTAGACTAGGAGTTGTTTGAGAATAAAGGAAAATTAGGGAGAAATAATATTGGAAGTATGTGACCCCTGTGAAATAATGATACAGTATAGACATGTAATTTGTCCAATGGTTCTAGCAGGGACTGCTCCTCCATTTACCTCCACAGATTTGACTCAAGTTCCCGACAAGTTGTGGACGAACAAGCCACATGACGTGGGACTTAAAGTGTCACGCCAATACGCATTACCCTGAAATCCGGCACTGTGTTGCCGCAAGTAAAACAGTATCCTCTATCGAAGGCAGCAGACGAGGGGATTTACAACACTGTTATGGCCCTTTTACATCAGGGCATCATAGTACCCTTAACCTCACCGAGTAACACAACTATTTATAATAATTTGCATTTATATAGCGCTACGAACCCTCAGGCATCTGAGCGCTGCTCATTACCCATGGTGTATGGTGCTCATTTATCAACCTCGGAAGGATGAAAGGCTACCGGGATTCAAACCTGCGTCAGCAGGCTCCGCACGGATGTCAAAGGGAGCGCTCTACTCGCTGTGCTATCTGACCTGCTACAGTTAAGAAAATAGAAAGGTGCTCGCTGGAGGATGATTGAATATCTACGCCCTCTTAATGACATTGTACAGGCAGAGTACCCAGTGGTCCCAAAACCCACTACAATATTGTGCAATATACCTGTTGAGGCCACTCATTTGACTATAGTGGACTTAAAAATACTTTTTTCTCAGCACCCTTGCATCCTAACTTGCAGTATTCCAATGTGTTTACGTTTGCCGGGAGCCGATTCCATCATTCTAGGCTTCCTCAAGGGTTCCGAGAGTCCCCGAGTATTTTTAATAGGTGCTGGATGAGGATTTGTGTAACATCGCTGTCCTTAGTACCATCATTCAGTATGTGAATGATTTGCTGGTGTGTAGCAGCACGGAACACCAATGCAGGGAAGCCTCCATAGTATTGTTACAATTGCTAGCTGACAAAGGGTAACACGGTGGACCAAACAGAATTACAATATTGCCAACAGGTGTTGTATTTAGGACATGTTTATTTCAATGAATGGTAAAAAAAAGCAACTCTAGAACATGTGGCAGCAGTGCGCAGTACACCCCAGCCAGTGACAGTAAAGAATATGCAGAAATATCTCAGATTATGCAATTACTGTAGAGCATGGATTTTTGATTACATGTCGTATACTAAATCATTGGTGCAGGCCCTCAAAAAAGCTCAGCAGACAAATAAAATACTATTATTTGGACAGATGAAAGGATTACTACGTTCCAGGAACTAAGACGTTATTTCTACTGCTAGTATTGGATACTCCTGACTATACCCAAGAGTTTGATCTCTTCTCGCATTCTGATGGTCAGATGATAACTGCCGTGCCGACAACGAAGTACAATGGGGCATAAACCTTTGGCCTATTACAGTGGCATGTTAGGTTCCGTCATGCAAGGGCAGTTCCTGAGCAAACCTAACATTGGCTGCTGCTGCCTTCGCTATTGAGAAGTCTGAGACTATTGTCATGGGATGTTCGTTAACATTGTACATGGCGCATGCAGTTTTTGCAATATTAGAGAGGTTTAAATCCTCCCAACTAAGCAAAGGTCTTCTGCATATGAAGTAATACTGTCAAGCCAGTCAATTCACATTGTTCGTTGTAAGACAGTGAACCCAGCTACCTTTTTTACTGAACAGATTTCTGCAGATGACGAAGTTCAGGACTGTGTTATGTATGAAGGTCCTGAGGATGGCATTCCTAAAGTACGTGACTATGCTCTAGATGAAGGAGAGGTGTACTTCGTTGACAAGTCTTCAACTATCGACCAGGAGATAGGTCAGACACATACTGGGGTGGCAGTGGTGCATCTGGTTGATGGAAAATATGAGGTTGTTTTGCAGAAGAGGCTGCCAGGATATTATTCAGCACAAGCAGCAGACCTAATTGCCGAATTGAATCGCTTGAGGCAGCACAGGGGTGCAGAGTAACAATATATTCAGACTCAGCTTAGGTCACAACAACTGTTCATTCAAGGCTGGGTTTCGCAGAGCAGATGTCAAGATCCGAGTCTACCTCCCCCTTCTCCTCACCTGACTCCCCTGAGGTATTTCCTTGAAGGTCAGTCTTGGTCTTCTGGGGTCTCCTCTTCGTCCTAGAACCTTTGACTCCAGGTGCTCGAACCTTCTTTTCATGTAGGTAAGGTCTGGCCCCTCCGGAGGCCACCTTGGCAGAGGTTAAGACCTGCCCTAGGGGAACGCCAGGGGGCCAGCCTCAGTACTAGGGTAAAAGCTCGAAGGCAGAAAAAACCCTAGTCCATAGATGGGTTCAGATGAGGAGTTCAAGAGATGGCACAGATCTTCAGGTACAATGTCCGGGATAATAGTAGTCGTGGAATACACAATCCGAAGAGAGGATAATAATAACAATGGATAAAAAGAAGAGAGCAAGGAAGAAAAAACTACAAAGTAAGGGAGGAGTAACGAAGAAAGGGGTGGAAAACAAGGAATGAAGAAAGTAGCGGAGAGCAGAAAACAAGGAGGAAGTTAAGTTAACGGTAATACACACAAGAGAAGAAGCAAAAGGGGACACCTTATTAAGCTCCGCTGAACGCGGCGCAGAGAGGCGACGCCGAGGCCACCAGCAAGAAGGAGGCAGGAAGTCGAGCGGACAGGGAGGTAAGCAAGGAGTACGGAAGGGTTCCGTGAAAGAGGAGCCGACGCCGACTACACAGAGTGGCAGGCGAGCTAGAATAGCTAGGAGGAGAGGAGGAAAACCATAAGCTGAGCAATTAAGGAAAGCGGAATAAAAATAGAAGTACGAAACTAAGGAGGACAGGTAGAAAGAGAGGGATATGAATGTAGTACAGGCTACTACAGGAGGGCTATAGAGGAATCAACAGTACGGGAAGGAAGAACGAGTACACAAGTCTCGGAGTGTTGAATGAAAACAAACACAGATACAACGCGCCGAATAGTAGGCGGGGCCTAGATTTATAGGCGCCGGCGCCATGTTGGGTGAGGACTAGAAAGTTCATCGGCGTCTGAACTTCCAGCGACTCCAGGATTTCCAATCCTGGTTCCTGACAGCAGATGGATCCACCGCACAGCATGCAGCTTTGTTAGACTAACTGCTGCGCTTGCACAACCTACGCTTGCTGCAATAGTAAAGTGTGCCGCCCACACACGTGGTGTGGACTTTGCCTCCCTCAAGAACGAAGCCGCAGACCCTGAGTGAAGCAGGCATCTTATTTGCCAGTACCAGACATACCTGAGCATCCAGCATTTGTAAACATGCAGTTGCAGTTATAGGTTCCATACACAGCCCTCTCTGTTACAGAAATCATTGAGCTACAAGGCCAGGACCTACAAAGTGAAAAATGTGTGTGGCATCAGAGGATGTGCGCAGTACCCAACTGACTTGGTGTGGAGACAGACAAGAACAGGGAAGGTTGGCAAGCCTCTAGCATTGGCTTTGGTGGTGTTCGAATAGCTCCATTACCCCGCCCATGTATCTTAACAACATATTGCAGCAGATAGTGAGGAAGATTGTGAATGCAAGTTCCTGTTCACGCAAGAAAGAATACAACCCTCTAGGGAACAAAGCCAAGAGATTGCTTGCAACAATACCAAAGTTTAATTGTACAGAATACAAAAGTTATCAGCAAAGAACTGAGCTGCTCAAGAATGTTCTGGTCCGAGTTAGTACAAACCGAAGCTTAAAAGGCAGTATATCGTCATCACTACACAGTAAAAACTAACATCGCTGGTTGGTGAGCACCTATACATGTCCCTGCTCCATAGGGGATGCCAGGCAACGATTGGTTCTCTTTTCCACTATCTGTCTGTTCCTACGTGGGCCAGCTGGGCTCATCTCTTGGAGTGAACGTCAGGTTCCTCGTAAGTTACAGTTTCAAGACTGCTATGATACACTAAGACTACTACATCATTGTGGCATGCACCTGGGAGGCTCAGGTACTGGTGCCAGGGAGAAGGGAGGAAGGAAGAAATACAGTCACGCTGACTCACGGATTCGGTGCTTTGTTGATATCACACTGCGTGGACCCAAGGCCTCCACCCTTGTTTTGATATATCATTTATTCCTCCCTGTACCTCGCATTACAAAGGATGTATTTATATGTGGAGAGGTGAAACAGCCATACATGATCAGATTTTTTATGGCCATTGGTTTTATGGCAGGGGTCACTCACTATCGTGGGGTCTGTGGTGTGGGCCATTGCTCTGGGTAGGCCGGATGGGGGTTAGAGGTATGCTGATAGTTTGGCTGTGATGAATGGGCACTGCAGGAGCCTGGTGTTGTCTCACGGCCTTGCAGTACGCATTCCTTTCAGTGATACTAAGTAATTGCAACAGTGAAGGGACAAGGATAAGTTTCTGTGAGAACTGACTGTGCATGCTCATCCCTTCTTTGTGTCTCGGGGCCTATTTGGATTCTTCCAGTGAGCTAAGTGTTACGCACGGCCATGCAGGGCTAAGCGTCTACCATGACTATAAGATGGCGTTTCTTTCCATGTGCGCACTGTTTCTATGCATCTATTATTCCTGCTTACAATATATCCGTGCCGAGTTTTGTAGCACGGTTCCTTCTCCCGAGCATGTTACACTGCTACTTATGGGATTCGCCTTACTCTAAAGCTCCTAGGGGGGTGGGATAGACTCATTTTCATCCCAACATTCCCTCTTTTTGTTACTTCGAGTAAAGAATTCTTTCCCATATTTGCGCTCATTTTCTCTTCTCACTGCATCCTCATAGGGGGTTGTTCCCTTTATCAGAATCCAAGCCCTACACACGTCATAAGCTTTCTCCTGCTTGCGCATACTCTTCGGGTGTACATTTCATAAATGCAGCCCCCATCCCCTGGCTAGGTCAACCCAGACTTGCTTGTACTTTTCAGGGGAGGGACAATGGTTGCGTCATACAGTTTGTCAACTTCATTTCCGTAGGGGATAGGGACCACGCTGGGAATCAGATGATGGGTCTAAACTTCTACTTCCTTTGTACCACAAAGGAACTTTTGGGGCACCAATAGAGACCATCATCATTGTGCTATTAGGCACTGCTTTGGCACAAGACCGGAGACCCAACTGGCACATGCAGAAGATGACCAAGACAAACACGATGATGGGCACTAGCATTTTCACCAATGTTCCGAGCCGGATGGGGCCCAACTGAAAGAGTGAAAACCAATCTTCCTCCTGGACGCCAGCTTCCTTTTTCATCTTGGCCCCTAGATCATGCACTGCGGCGATAACGTTTGACAATGTCTCATTTTCAGCATCTTCAGAAGGTATGAATATAGCTTTATAGACCTGCAGCGAGGGCTGTACCGGGCGTTACGGGCCCTGAAGACCAGGTTAATGGCGCGAGCAAAGCACCGCGGGTGTATATGAACACTTTCATATACACCAAAGCAAGCAGCTTCAACGTTGCAGAATATAACGTTGAAGCTGCTTGCTTTGATGTACGTGAAAGTGTTCATATACACTGATGTGGTGTAGGCCAGTGCATACTTGGACCTTTTGAAGAGCTTACACTCCGTGCCAGCCAAGTGCGTTTCTGTCAGGTGGGCTATGTCCAGCGAGTATCTGTTAAGGAACTGGAGTACTAGTCTCCGTTTAATGCTGGAGCCCAAGCCATTGACATTCCATGTCAATAGGGATATCACCCCATCACATGCCATCAGTCGTGTCTTGTGTGCCACCTCCTGACCACCCCATCTTCACCCTCCCGGTTTCCAAAGTGTTCCATGAACCCTGTAATCCATCTCCCGTCTCACCCGTTCAGGACAACCCAAGCAAGGCAATAAACCAAACGCAACAACCACCAAACACATTAAACCCCCAGATCCCCAAACCAACCCCTCTGCGATGTTGTACCCAAACAGAACCTCCCTTACCCACCCCGTACTCCCCACCCCCAAACCCCCCAATAGGAAGCACCTGTCGCGAGAACACCGCACCAACTGAGTGCGGACAACCAAAGTCAAACATTTGCGGGGTGCTTATTGCAGCACATCTATGAGAACTCCTCTGATCTGCGGCCGCAAGTACTCAGTTCCCAGTTCTGCCAACATCAAGCTGGACCGAGTCCATCACAGTTGCCCCTCATCCATTGCCCCAGAAGCGTTCAGTGGGCCCATTTGCTCGAGTATTCCCGTCAGTTGTGGTTGTGAGTCAAACAGAACGGGGGACTGGTTACTGTCTGGGTCTCAGTGTGGGTAGCCATATTTGAGTTTCCAGCCAAGTCCATGCTTCCCGTGGGCTGTTGAATAGATGCGTGGTCCCCTCATGGTACACTTTAAGCAAGGCTGGGAAAAAGATGGCGTATTTTATCTCCAGAGATTGTAGTTTCTTGTTAGCGGAATCAAACGACTGCCATGCTTTCTGGACCTCCCTGGTGTAGTCAGGAAAGAAACCGATACAGTAGCCATTATATGTGATGGGACAAGTGGTGCGTGCCATTTGAAGGGTGGTTTCCCGATCACGGAAGTTCAGGACTTTAGCAATTACTGTGCGTGGCGGTCGCCCCGTCACCGGGCAACCAATCGTGATTAAGTGCACACTTTGGATGGAAAAGAAGTTTGAGAGCTTCTTGGGGGCAAACAGCTTGGACAGCCATTGCTCCAAAAAGAGCTTGTTGTTGGGTCCTTCCTCCCTGTCTGGCCCCCAAGGATGAGAATGTTATTGCGACACGCTCTCCCTTCATGGTCCTCCGCATGGTTCTCCAGTTGTGCAGCTTTCTGTGTAACCACTCCAAGCTGTTTTTCCATCCATTTAATTGCATCTATAGAGTCTGAGATTCGTTGTTCGGTTTCACCGACCCTAGAGGCCAGTTTCCAAGTCTTGGCCCAGGAAGGACACCTCAACGGAGAAGCTGCCAATCTTTTCCTCAACAGAAGATCTGGCAGCTCCTATGGACCCCCATATCATCCCAGAGAGTTCTGTGGGTCTTGAGTGTTGTCTTCGACACCCGCCCTGCCCGAGGCAAGAGCCGAGCGGGTCTGTGGGGTCCCCACCATGAACTGGTCCCCTTTTTTCCCCTTGTCCTTAACCATTGAGGTGCTTTAAGGTGTCCCCCAGAGGTGCCGCTGTCCCACCACCTGTACCCAAAGAGGAAGCTTGTGAGGATCCCCACGATCAGATCTTCATTGGTGGTACTCCCCTTCCTACCCCTGCACTCATTTATTTGTATTTGTAAAGCACACCTAACAGCCCACAAGCATCGAGGCGCTGTTGCAGAAATTGCCTTGTTTGCACATATTTGTTTTCTTTACGTAGGTATACTTGGCTCATGGTTACAGTGAGCATGAAAACAAAATTGCCTTGGCTGTATAGGGAGATCTTAGTACAGGAACATGATTTAGCTCTTGGTTACAGTGAGCGTGATATAATACTAGTGTACAGCAGTAGGCCAATATGAGAAACAGCCACATTCCTAGGGTGAACAGCAGGGTTTTGATTACTTTCCTAAAAGCAAGGTGACATTCAACCTTTCTGGCTTGGGGGGGGGGGGGGGGGAGGGCATTCCAATGTGTCGCTGCCAGTACTGGAAAGCTAGATCCTCCTGCTCGCACTCTCCTAGTTTTAGGAACTGATCACCAGTGCCACAGAGGTTGGCCACCCCTCTCGTTCCGTCTCTCAAGGTATAGTTTCAGACCCCCCCCTTCTATCTCCTCTCCATTCAGCAGCAGGACTAGCCCCTAGTCTGTTCAAGGTAGCAGCTGTTTTTCTGCCCACAGTCCCAGACCCCAGTACCTTCTAGCAATGGGGGTTTTCTGTTGACCACTCACATCTGTAGGTTCCCCTTGCCCAGATTCGAGCAGCACTTTTGGCGCCCTCCACGTAGGCCCAGGGGTGGGGGAGTGCAGTATCAGATCAGGCACCAAAAGCTTGCTGAGGTATTCGCCATCAGTTTGTCTGGCACCACAGTGCTGGTCCCAATTCACTGTGCGGCACGCATACCTTTCTCACTCTTGTTATGGTCTGCTTCTTGCCCCCATGTGCAGCCCTCGCCACTACCATGGGTCTATCCGCTTGGTCCCCGCAGGTCAGGGGGTGTCAGGTGCCGGCTTGTCCATTTCCTGGGGTCACAGGGGAGGTAGCACTGTGTTGACATGGATGGGTTCGACCCAGCGATTCCGTCATCACCAGTCTGA
This sequence comes from Ambystoma mexicanum, assembly GCF_040938575.1. Classification (NCBI taxonomy): domain Eukaryota; kingdom Metazoa; phylum Chordata; class Amphibia; order Caudata; family Ambystomatidae; genus Ambystoma; species Ambystoma mexicanum. The sequence goes on along the minus strand of NC_090938.1, from coordinate 12,306,087 downwards.
TCCGCCCCCACAGGCAGTCTCCTGCTCACGGGTCCCCGGGGCCGGTTCACTGCCCCTCCACTTTATCGGCCGTCAGCCACCCCATCAGGCAGAGGTCCAAAATGGCACCATCCACCCCATATGATCAGGTTCGGCAGTAATTCTGAGGTTTCCCAGATCAGATTTCTTTCAGGATTTGTACAGGCAGTGCCGCCCTGGGGGCCAGAGCTCTCCCCAATTTAGCTGGCATCAGGATATTGTTTGTAGGATTATTCAGCAGCCACCTCAAAGCGGAGGAGGATTACATCCACATCCGTGCATTGCACAACAGCGCCCCCTTCACATCCCCAGTTAACCTATGCTGATGACATCATGTTCTTTGATAGATCAAAAGGACTGCAGTATCAATTGACAAGGATGAATTCAATTAATATGAACAATCTTACAATTAGTTATCAAAATCAGACATTACTCAAGAAAGGCAGGAAAGCTAATAAAGTATTATGAATTGTCCAAGGGGAAACATACAATAGGACATCACCTCACTTATTTGGGCTTCATCGTAAACAAGTCATGTATTAAGAAAACTATCAGGCACTTACGCTTGAGAATAGGCCTGTTAAAGGCCCAAAATTGTAATTACACACTGCTCCCATTGATTAAATATTATAATGTCAAAGTTGTTCCATCACTAACCCATGCTTTTGAGGTCAACTATTCAATCACCTGGAGGGCCTTATTTGGAAACAGACCCTTAAGTTGCCCTCCTTTCTACCTATTGGACTCAATAGATACAAGCTAGGACTCAGATCATGGCACTCTATTATTGGGTTTTTAAAACACAGGATTTTCCTGAAAATACTGAATCCTTCTAAACTTTAATCATTAATTAAGATCCCACTGGCAAATTCTTCCAAATAAATAGAGTTAATCAAGGAGTTTGACAATGTGCTAGTGGACATCTGTAGTAATCATCTCACTTTATTTGAGAATCTGAATACAGTTAAAAGGAAAACTAAGCGGTACAATTGGGCATTTCAAGAGGAGGTAAAATCAAAATACTACACGTTCCGAGAACACAGGTGTGCCTTTAAGAGCCATTTTATCTCAATAGTCTTCATTTTCCATTCTTGAAATGCATTTTAAAAATTGATGAACCTTTAGGGGAAGCATTGGGACCAGGTTTTTAATGGTTTTGCAAAAGCACTTCACATTATATATCTTTTTGTTTTATTTTCTAATGTTTGTGTTTTAAATTGATTTAACACAACCATTTTAAAAACGACAAATTGTATCAAACTATCACAATAAAAAAATTCAAATCTACTTAACTTACAACCTTGAAAAGCAGTGAGTGAGGGCTTGAAACACTGACTGTTCACGTTCTTTGCTTGTGAAAAGAAGGCTGTCCATTGTCCTAGCTTAAGTGAAACAATAACATTATACAAATATCATAACCACCAATAAACTGTATTTTTACGTTTGCAAAACATGTTCATGTATATGATTGAGCAGCACTTCATCCAGCGGATTATTTAAGGTGCCAACCATATCCAGCTGGAAAAGGGTGTACAGAATAGAAGCCTGAAAGGGTGCCTGCATCCCTGATTCTCATGGCCACTGAAAGCCCTTGTACCGGGGGTAGCAAATCTGACTGCTACAGACAGGCCATCCATCTTCTCAGGAAGACAGTAGAGACTCACCATTTGAGAATTAAGTCCTCATTTCAGGAACTGGTCCTGCATATTCTTGGATACTCTACACTTAGGAGCACACAAAGGTCATGACACCTCATTAGCTGGACATTTGTCAGGCTGTGCGGGGGTCAGGAGAAGTCCATATCAGGAAACACTGCTTGTAAGGTTTCCTACCCGGTTTATAGTCATAATGTCGACAAAAAAATGTCGACAGACAAAAATGTCGAAAAAATAATGTCGAAAATAATAATGTCGACATTCTATACTTTTAATGTAAAAAGTCATAATGTCGAAAAAAAAATGTCGACATTTTTTTTTCGACAATATGACTATAAACCCTTAACACTATCAACACCTCACCCAACACCCTCCTGCAACCCCCCCACACCCCACACCACCACCCTCCCACCCCTCATATGCAACACATTCTAATTATTTATATATTTATTTATTTTTTCAATAAATAAATAACCAACAAAAAGTATCATTTACTATGGGGGGGTCCCCCCCCCCAACCCCCCCTCACCCAACACCCCCCTGACACCCCCCCACACCCCCCCAACCACCCTCTCACCCTCATTCCCAACACATAGTAATTATATATTTATTTATTTATTATTCAATAAATAAATAAACAAATAAATAAAAAGAATATCATTTACTATGGGGATGTCCCCCCCAACCCCTCTCACCCAATACCCCCTGCCACCCCCCACCCCTCATACTCAACACATACAACACAACAATAAATATATATTTATTTATTTATACAACATTTCGAAAAAATGTCGACATTAATGTAAAATGTCGACATTTTTGTATGTCGACATTATTGATTTTCGACATTAATTTGTCGACATTTTGACTGTCGACATTATTGATGTCGACATTATGACTGCACACCTTCCTACCCATCACACCTTATGGTGTCGAGCATCTCTGTACCTGTGGAAGGAATGGACATTGACAACATGAAGACTTGTCCTGCTCACTGCTTTCCTAACTGGTTATCCACTTCTCGTTGCTCAGTTTGGGATTCCCCTGCGAGTTTCTCCTTCCTGGCTCAACCGCACCCAACCTCTCTTCATCATGTGTGCATTTTGCTCCCATCCTTGCTCTTCCATGTACTATACCTTTTCTTCCTCTTCACAGACTGATTCTCTGCTCGCCTATAGCTTTGGTGACACAGAGGACTTTTCCTGCCACTCTGCTTTTCAACATGTCTTCTTGGACTATTGAAACTCTTTTCTTCTGGACACTCCTCACTGTACCACCACCACCACCCTCCCCACCCCCCGGTAGAATAGAGTCCTGTTAGGGCAGGCAACAGCAACTCCCAGCTCTTCACAGCAAAACCATCATGCACACCTTTAAGCCGCTAACATATAGCCGATGACAACACCACCATTTAAATAAGGGATTAAAAACCAATTCAAATGTGATAAATACACAAATACACATTTTCTGGTGAAAGAAAGAAAAAAGAAATAGTAAGATGGAAATCAGAGGTGGAATTTGCACCCTAAAAAAATAAGAATAAAAGTCTTTGCTTGGCGCAGTTCCCAACTCTAAAGCTGGGCAGAAAAATGAAAAAAATAAAAAAGTACTCATAGCTGCAACATGGCGCTCAACTATAGATCAAGACGGAAACCCTTGGCTGAATGCAAACCATATAGAGAAAAGAAAATGATGTCACTCCTATAATTTCAGCTTTGCAATAGCAGAACGCAGGTTTCCTGCCAGTAGGAGCGTGGTTCTAAACTACATTTGGACAGGAGACCATACATCTATATGCAATAGCAGGACATACCCCATTCCATGAAGAAAACTGTAAAGGAGAAACCAGACTGAAAAGCTGATCCACAAAATCGTACTAGACTCATGGCATTGATCAAGGATCTGCTACTCCCAAAAAAGGATACAGCGAGCACAGAGTTCACAAACTCTTTAAAAAAAAACAAAGAACAGTGCAAATATCGATGCAGCGCTTTGCTTCTAATGAGAATGAACAGCACACAGCTTTTTACACGCAAGCAACCCCCAAGAAAATAGCACTCCACCCAGAACTTGCTTAGATTGAAAATCCCGTTTGCCAATATTTTGGCTTTTCATTTCCCAAAGTCTGTTAGAACAAGTCATGGATGCCAAGATGACTGGTGGCCATGTAGAAATCCCAGGACCAGCTCTGACTTCACAAGCTTCCATGACAATGATCAGGTCTTTGCGTGCCATGGCTTGCAATGAACACCTCTCCCATTCAAATGGTCCGCCCCCCAGTTACACACCACAGGGAGGTTTTATACTAGAGTGCACACATACATTGACAGTCCCTTGTGTGAGAAACTCAGAAGACAAAACACAAGTGATCACAGTTCAAGGGTGTTTATTTAACAATGAATGTGGTATGCAGGTTGGAAAAACACCTAATCTAAACCTATATCTAAGATGGGAACGGGCATCGACCATCAAACGAAAAATAAGGCAGTCCCTAGTAGTGTTGTGTCAAATAAAAAGGGCCTAAACTAAGAAACTTAATACCAAGCCGTTACAACCAATACAAAAATGGATGTGGGTTAGTTCTCAAGAAAAGAAAGAAGTGTTCTCAAATAAGGCAGGATGCGGTAGCCTAGGTCCCCCTTCCCCATGTTTTGACCAGTCTAAGATAGGAGTTTTGAGCACAATACAGTCTCAGGCTTTCCAGCACGAGACAACGGTCTCTTGCCTTCAGTGCCCGACATGTTCAACTAACAAAAACACAAAAGTTCCTTTAACAAGTGCAAGTTCATTCTCAAGGTTCGCTGGGTGATGGGTTCACCCCTGGTTCCCCCTCTTCTGGGCGCTGACTCTCTCATTTGCTTATCACAGTTTCACCTAGGATGATTATTTCACCCCTGGGTCCCCCTCTTCTGGGCGCTGACTCTTCTCATTTGCTTATCACAGTTTTATGTAGGATGATTATTTCACCCCTGGGTCCTCCTCTGGGTGACGAACCTTCACATATCCCATTTCAAAATATATCAAAGTTCCTTTATCAATCAACGGCTTCACCCCTGGATATCCCTCGGCCGGGTTCAGACCCCTTTTGCAGGATTTCTCCTCCCTCAATTTCTCAAAGTCTTTTGCATGGGTGATGGCTTCACCCCTGGATCTCCCTCGGTTGGGCTCGGACCCCCCCCCCTGCTTCACAATTGCCCAATATCATAGGGATTCACTTCCCTTTCTTTCACAGTGCTTGTAGATCAAAGTCTTTGGATTGTAAGGGGATTTTGCTTGACCCTCTGTACGACGACTTTGACCTATTTCGTTGGCCCTCCTATCGCCTTCTGGTATCTGTAGTTTCTCTAATGGGGGGGCTCGACCACAGTCTCTTGAGTTAGCACCCACGTGGTGCCGGTTTCCCTCTGCAGCATGTCTCCCCTTCACACTTTTTACAGTTAATTTCAAGTTATCAGCTTTGGTTCAAAACTACACTTTGCAATTCTCACTCAACACAGCCCGGTTCTTATCGGTTCTCCTCACGACTCACTGGTTGCGATGAATCGCTTGGCTTTTGGCTTTGCTGGAGTCGAGGCCGGTACCACGGGCGTGGGAGCTTCCCTTGCTCCTAATTATCGACATAAGCTGGTCCGGTGTACCGTTGAAATCTGCTGCAAGACACTCGTGCTATTGTTTGTGGTCTTAGGCTCTCTTCCACAAAGGTTCTGTGGTCTGGGACAAACAGGGCAAGGTCACGTCTCTCCTCTCCACCCTCTCGATTCCTGCCGCTTTTCTCCTTCTCACGAATTGCCGTGCCTGCTTAGCTGTCTCGTGGTGCTGTTTGCTGTACTCGCCTTGCTCTTACTGCGCTCTCTTGCTCTACCTTTTATCCCTGTGGGGGAAAAGGCAGGACTGTCAGGTGTGCGTGATCCAAGTCCGCTGACTTTGCCTGACCTTTGTGCCAGGGCATGTCAGGTAAACGGGTTTTTCTTCATTAGTCTATGGTCTTGGGTGTGGAAAAAGTATTTGTATCGGAAGTATTTGTATCGGAAAAAAGGGAGGGCGAGGGGGGGTTGGAGTGTCCAAGTATCCTATGGCACGGGATAATGAAGGTTTGTGTAATGGTTGAGAATGACCGGGATGAAGAACAGAACATCGGGGATGGTGGAAGATTGATTACGTACGGATGGGTTGTTGGATCTGGGCCAGAGAGATCCAACAGGAGGCAAATGCAATACAGCCCATGAAAGCCTGATACCTCGCCCTTCTCCGACACAAAACCACATCTCACCGCGGGTCCCCTCCCCAGCCCGAGCATAATACAGGTTCCCCTACCCAGGTGATCCTCCCCCACTGGTCCACCGTCAGGAACTGGATCCAACAGCGATGGCCGTGTCCTGGCCACCTGAATAAGGGATTCTCAAGGTCATACTGGGAGAATACTCTGGTTTCTCAAACTTGGAACAAATAAATGGTTGTCTGGTTAGGAGTGGGGGGGTATGAGTGGCAAGCTTCCCCTTTTGAATACTACCTGCGGAATAAAGACAACCACACACAATGATGAGAACAGACATTTTAATGTTTCCCTCACGTCTCCAACAATGGCCTCTTACTTGATGACCCCACCCCCCATCCTACCCAATCACTGGCCTCATACCGTCAATGAGCCCTCTTTAGTTTACCCATCACAGGCCTTGTACGCTCTAGTCTCCATCAGGGACCTCGCACAGTCAAAGCCACATCATTCCCACAGCAATCATCCAAAGGCAAGATCCATTTAGTGAACTCAAGTTTCCCTATCACAACATAAGTCACACAAGACAAAAAGTTAAGTTAGTTTATTCTAAACCAAATATTGCAAATATACAGAAAAAATATCAGTACAAAGTTATTGCACTCCTTTTAACCACAAGAGATCCAAGATTATTTACAAACTCTAAACTCACTGTTTCAGCATGTAGGTTTCAGGTGTGCATATCAAGCAACTTCTTCATGAATATAGAACATGTGTTCCCTAGCACTCTCCGGAGACAGGGAGCAGCCTCATTTGCCCTCACGCATGCGGCTCTTCAGCAGAGCCGGAGAGCAGCATCACCGGAGCAAACACTGGCTACTTTACAGGGACCCGTTCTGGACAGTTATAGGGAGGCTTCTCTAAAACACGAATTCTTCAATGGCTTCAGATAGGGCTCCCCCATCACCTATTCCACCACGGCCGCACAGAGCACCTACTCCGCCATGATGCCAGTGGGGCTGCGGCTACTGACAGGAGAACATTATGTGCCACGTACAGACATGCCCATGGAGAAAAGAAGAGTCATGATTAGGGCTTGAAACAAGCAAGGGGAGCATGCACCAATCAGGACAGAGGCCCTCACTCTCCCTCACAACCCCATACACAAAGCTTGATGCATTCTTCCCCATGAGGAGGAGGATGTCTGGTGAAAGGCACCGTTCCAGCAGTGCATGCACAACCAGGCGTACCCCTCAGACAACAGAACCCTGAAAAATGACGGGCTGAGAGGCCCAGATAGGGACAAGTTCCCCAATAAGGACTCTTGGACACAGTGCTGGGAAAAGGGCGTGAGCAAGTGCCAATACTGGCACACAGTCATGCACTGTGTGCCAGAAGGGTAAGGACTTAAGTGCAACATTAAGCTATATTACATTTAGTATTTTATACTAAAAAATAAAGTAATCCGGAAACAATGTACAATAAATGTACCACCATTAATTACCATGTGTAGTGCTGCAGGGCGTGGTCATGCAGTGCTCACTGTGCCAATTCCACAAAACAGCAAGCCTCACGTATGAGCACCGTAACAGGAGATGGGTGGTGAGAGGAGGGGAGAAAATGGCACGTCAATGTTCTAAGAAATCAAAGGGACCTGCAACATTGCCCTCACTCAATGGTAAGGTCTTGGAACACTTTAACATGTTTACTTTAGTCCATGTTTAAGCCTATATGAAGTTCCTGTTAATGGGGCAGGAGAGAAGGCTTTCCAAGCCTGGTCCCAAGACCCCAGACAGGTCTTACAATTGCGAGTCATTTTAATTATCCCCTCCCCCACCACAACATAACCCAGCTCTAAGCCAATCTAATCTTAAAGATGCAAAGCGCAAGGTAGGTCAGCATGCACATAGCCAGCAACAAAGCAGGGCATACCGTATATGACACAGGCAGAGTAGGACCCCAGGGCACACTGTGCCCTTTATGGTTCAGGATCAGTTCCTCAAGAGGATGAGGTGCATGAGAGGAGGAGTTCGAGGGGTGCTGAAACTACTAAGAGCAAGTTCAATCATTGAAAACGTGACCTATAACGATTCAATTTCCTCAGGTTCTTTCCATCAGGCTGGAGCAAGCACTTGCATTGTTGGGAAATGGGGGATGAGTACACTAAAAGCGTAGCCACCCCACACTGGCAGAAAGAAACAAGTTACTTACCTGTAACTTGTTTACCAGCATGGATTCACATGAATATTCCCCCCCCCCCCCCATCAGGCCGGGAATCCTTGGTAAAAAAAGAAATTGTCTTGCTTTAAAAGCTTGAAAACTCCCTTTCTCCCATTAACCAATCACTGAAGTTTGGGTCATAATGCACCCATACAATGACGACCGACCCCCGGTGGCCATCTTTTGATTTGAAGCATGTCAAGAGACAGAATGAACCCAGAAGAGCCACTGCAGTGAGTCAGGGAGGGTTCGCATGTGAATCCATGCCAGACCCATGCTGGAGAACAGTTACAGGTAAGTAATGTGTTCCTTCTCCAGCATAGGGTCTGGCATGGGCTCACATGCTCATGAATAAAGAATACAGTACATAACCACGAGAAGTGGCAAGGGTCAACAGAAGTACAACCACTTGGCCCTGGAACAGGCGCAGCTGACAAGCAGGTTGCGTAGCACCGCCTGGCCGACCCTGAACTCCTCCTTGGAATCCCTGCCGACGCAGTAGAATTTCATAAAGGTGTGGTTGGACCTCCATGTAGCAGCCCTGCAAATGTCCAGCAGGGTAACACCAGAGAGAAACATTCATTTTAACAATGGCTCTTGTGGAATGAGCGCCAGCCGGCCTGGAAGAAGTCTGTTGGCCAGACGATGACAGTGCATGATGCAGCCAGAGAGCTACCTGGATATGGAAGCCTTCGACAGGGCCTTCCCGTTAGTCACAGGTCCAAAGTTAAAGAGCTGGCATGTCATCAGAAAATCATTGTGCGTGCCACATAGAACTTGAAAGGCACGAACAGTGACCTTTCTGCAGCCGAAGAAGGATTTGGGAAGAAAACTGGAAGCACCAAGGGTTTGTTGAGATGGAATTCGGAAGGAATCTTCGGCATAAAGGTGGCGCGAGTCTGTAGCACCACCCTTGCAGCATGAAAAGGCAAGTATGGGTGTTTGCAGGAAAGAGCCTAGTTTCCCCCGACTCGCCTGGCTGAGGTGATGGCCACTAGTAAAGCCGCCTTCCATGACAGAAACAGAGGCGCCTTATGCAATGGTTTGAATGTAGGCCCCAGGAGTTTAGTAAGACCGACATTGAGCTCCCAAGCTGTGTCAGGAGCCTTCACCAGTGGACAAGTCCTGAAAAGGCCTTTCAGAAATTCCTTGATGAGCCCCTGAGACCACAGCGATGGCCAGCTCGGTGACCGCGTGCATCGGGCAATGACCGCCAGATGCACCCTGATGGAGGCATGAGCCAACCCAGCCCTGGCTAAAGACATCAGATACAGCATGAGAGACGTGCAGTGAAGCGTTTCCACTTGTAGCCGTAACACAATAGCGTAGTTGACATTCTAGCTTTGGCCAGGACCTTCCTGCACTTGAGGAATGTCAATGTTCAAACTCTAGGGCTGCAGGAGCCAAGCTGCGAGGTTCAGCGAAGCTGGGTCGTGGTGGAGTATCGTTTCATCTACTCAGGAGAGTAAGCAGCCGGAAGGCTGGCGCCACCGCCATGCAGAGCAGTTCCAAGTACCAGATCTGGCAATAGGTATCATCTTGCCATGACAGCATGAGTATTGATCACACGTAGCAGCAGAGATATTGAAGGAAACTTCTACAGGAAGAGGCCCTCCCATGTGAATGAGAACGCATCCCCTGAGGGTCCACGGCTGGGAAGACCTGCTGGCTAAAGCCTGGCACTTTGAGTTTGCTGCTGTCGCAAAGAGGTGTATCTGGGGTCCGCCCCACATGCTGAAGATACGTGCCGTCTGAGCACGCTGGAGCTCCCATTCGTTGCAGGACCGCATCTCCCTGCTGAGGAAGTTTGCAATGATGTTCTCGATGTGCGCCAGATGAAACGGGACGAGAGGCCCAGTGCCACAGGGCCTGTGCCTCCAGGGAAAAAGCAAGGGAGCAGCTCCTGCCCTGCTTCCGTATGTAAAACACGGTGGTGTTGTCAGTGAAGATCCTCGCCACCCATCCTCGCAGAAGAGGCAGGAAAGATTTCAGGGCCCCAAAACACGGTCCGCAGCTCCAGAACGTTTAGGTGCAGAGCCTGCTCCTCTGGAAGCTAGAGGCCTCTGGATTGGGACTGTCCAGTGTGAGCCCCCCCAATCTTCCAGAAAGGTATCCGTGGTGACCGTAGCCTGGAACAGGGGAACCTGAAACGGGCTCCCTGCGTAAGATGCTGGAGTACCCTCCACCACTGAACAGCCTGTCTGAAGTCTTGGTTGAGGGCAAAACAGTCTGTCCACTTGCCCGTGATCTGGAGCCACCTGGCATCCAGAAATATTTATTCTGCAAAACGGGTTCAGGTGAATGCAGGACATCATGCCCAGCAGCGACTTGACAAAGTGCACAGTCTTAAATTGAGCCTTAGCTAGGCGATGTACCTTCCCCAGCATAGCTGCCACTCTCTCCTCCGAGGGAAATGCCAGAGATGCTACTGTGTCAAGGTGGGCGCCCAAAAAAAAAAAAGCATTCTGCAATCGCACCACGCAGGACTTCGGATAGTTGATGCAGAATCCAAGCTCTTTCAGAAGGCGTATGGTCTCCCTGGTGTGGTGCACCGCCAGGGCAGGGTGGAAGGGGGGACTTAATGAGCCAGTCGTCTCAGGTACAGATAGACGTGTATGCCCTTGAGACTTCGGTGTGCTGCCACCGGGGCCAGGCATTTTGTGAATAGCTTTGGCACCAATTTCAGGCCGAAGGGCAGAGCCTTGAACCAATAGTGACGTCCTAGAACCACAAAGCGCAAGACCTGTTTTGGATGTATGGAGACCTGGAAGTAGGCATCTTCTAGGTCCAACATTGCCAGGAAACCCCCTTCTTCCAGCTGGCCAAGCACTTGCTGCAACGTGACCATCCTACATTTTTGGGACTTCAGGTATTTGAGGCATTGCAGGTCTAGGATCGACTTCTCCCGGACCAGAAAGTAACTGGCGTATACGCCGGAGCCCCAGAGGTGCAGCAGGACCCGCTCTATTGCCCCTTTTCTTACCATGGCCTGCACCTCTTGTAGCAGCTGGGACCTGTGCAGCTCCTTTCTTGTTACAGGGGAATGCAAGGTGTTCGAATTCCAGGTGTGCCCTTGACGAAGTATGTCCAGCACCCACTCATTGGTGGTGATGTTGTTCAACTCGTTTACGAAGTGTGTCATACGCCCCCCCCCCACTGGGGTGCAGAAGAGAGGGTCCGGAACCAGGGTAAGGTCAGGCTTGCTTGGATGTTTGCGTCCTGGCTTGCGGACGTCCACGCTGTGCACTCCGGCAAAGGCCTGCGACCAGCCCCTGTATGTCTCCTGGGAGGTGGAGCGGGAGGGCTGACAATATGAGATGGACATGTAGCCTTTAGAGGATATGTTGAACTTCCCTCTAGAGGATCGAAAGGCCGAAGATAGTTGCTGCTGCAAGGTCCGGAGCGGTTTTGCTGTTTGTGTGTCTTTATAGCTTGCAGCATTTCGTCCACCACTTTGCCGAAGAGGTTATCCCCATCGAAGGGCATATCCACCACCTTGGATTGGACATCTTTTCTAAAATCTGTGGCCTTTTGCCAGCCTTGACGTCGGAGTGCCACTCGGTTTCCCATTTGGAAAAAACCTGAGTTTGCGACATCCAAAGCCACTGATGGTGTGATCTGAGGCCACCCCACCCTCCTGAAATAGGGCCGACGCCTCAGTCTTTTTGTCATCAGGCAAGAAATCCAGGATCGGCCCCAACTGGAACCACAACTCCGTCATAACAGGCCCGGATGGCGAGGGCATTGGTGGCTTTCACTGTTGAGGCAGCAGTATAGATGATACGCTTGCCCATTGCGTCCAGCTTTTTTCCCCTCCTTATCAAGGGGAACCATGGATTTGGAAAACAGGTTTGCTGGTGGCAGGTTTGCTGAGGGGGGGGCGGGTGACCTCAGCATATCTCATGGCCGGGGGGGGGGGTGGAGGTGGGGCGGTAGAACCTCTGCAGATGTCGCATCTGTCCTCCTCGTGATCAGGATGCAGATAGAGACACCTTGTGTGCCAGTCTTCAACGTAGATGTTCCTCAAGCCACATCTGGGGTAGAGCTTGAACAAACTCCTCTTGCCTTCATCCCACATGGCGAGGCGTGAAGTAGGCCTAAACTAAGCTTTCTGAAAATGAAAAACAAAGATTTGACGATGTAGCGGTCGATCTTCACCCGCAATGGATCCCTGTTGCCAGCACTGACCAACGGTCAGCGAACAAGAGAGGTTCGGACAAAAATAGAACAATGTATCCGTTGAACAACTCACAAGTTCCAAAAATAGTTCAAGGAGCAACTTTAGAAGACTCCCAGCACTGAAGGGGAGGGGCCTAGAGAGAAAGTCATTGGATGGGTGCAGTTGGGTGCAGTACAACCTATACTTCAGTGATTGGCTAATGGGAGAAGGGCAGCTTTCAAGTTTTTAAAGCAGGACCACTTTTTTTTTTACAGCGGATTCCCAGCCTGACCGGGAATACTCATGAACATGTGAATCCATGCCAAGCCCCATGCTGGAGAAAGGATTTTACATGTCTGTCCAGAGGGACAGTTTCAGTGTCACTCCCAACTCTCGTCTTCCCACACCCTTGATTGACTAGCATCTAAGATTACCTCACCATACTCAATCCTTCATATGGGGAAGGATTAAGTCTAAGGCATCAACAGGTTGTGTTACAATGCAGCCTCCACATGCCCGCCCCCCTTCCCCCCTTAGTGATGAATGGCCAAGAGTTTCTTCTGGGGCAGCCTTGACCTACATCAAGCATTAGGTGCCCAGGGGTATTTACCTTATGTACTCCCACAGGAGGATAGTCTGGTCCACAAAATACCCCTCGACCTTTAAAGAAGACCCAGACTGGAACTAGTAAACAAGCAGAGTCTGGTACCGCCGCGGGTGGGATTAGTGCGCACACAGAGGACCGGAGCCCACTTTATACCACCACTGCCCATCAAGGTACTCCACTGGAGACCAGCATTACAAGGTTGGCAGAACACAAATGCTGTGAGAGGATGGTGACAATTATGAGCCCACCTGGACTATCCATTAGATCCCAAATTCTGGAAGGACAAAATCAACAAAAATAAAGAAATTATTAAAAAAAAGGATAGAAGATAACATTTCTACAGTGATTCTGCAGACCATCTTCAGGTTAATGAACCATAACATATGGTGAAAGGGCCTTTCACGTAAACCTTTCCTGTGAATAAACAAATAGGCAGAGCGTCAATCATGCGACTAAACTTCCTGGAGTTTTTAAATAACTATTAGCAAAAGGCAGGCTTATAGGACAAGTGACCACGCAGAAACCTGGTGAAGCCAGGTAAGTGAACAGCAGACTGAAAGAGGACTGCCACAGAACTGCACAGAGAGCCATCAATGCCACCAAACGTGCTGAGAAGTGACTACATCAGGTAAGCCAGTGCTTACATCCTCTCTGCACAGCACGTTCCGCCTAGCTCGTCCTACATACAGGCCACTACCGATGCCATACACAGAGGGTCACCACTCTTGCGCACTCCCCTCATCACTATCCTATAACACCACAGAGAACCGACTCGGTTATCCACAAATCAAGCCTGCAAGGAATAGCAGTACAAACATTAACCAAGCGCTAAACAAATCGTCACATGTTACCAAAGAACAAGTCAGGTGTGCATTCCAAAGCAGGATGAACATCGCAATAGAGCGGTGCGGTACACTACCACAGGGTCTTCATGCCGCAAACTGTGCTGTGTAACCCGTTCTATGTACCATTGTCACCCCCATCTCTTTCCATCAGTCTCCTGTGCAGCAGCACCACTCAGTTTCCCGCTGTATGTATGTTGGGGATCGTCCACCAAATGATCACACTTGCAGCCGTGTATGTCCCTAGATATGAACCAGCTGCTCAGTCAGTGGTGCCCCATTCCCCAAAGGAATAACATTAAAAAACAGAATCCTTCCACCTATGCAGAGGCCCCCACCCACACACAAATCCAGGGAAGCTGGGGCAGTGCGGGGGGGGGGGCGGAAGCCTGGCATCATATAGCTTATCAAATCACCCCCCCCCCCCATCACTCCTCCCCCGCTATAAAGGCAACAACAAGTTCTTTGCATCATTTCTAGCTTAGAATTAAAGTTAAAACCTTGGCCCCCAAAAAACACAATTTCAGAACAGATACATTTCCAAGCCATTTGCAACATAAAATTAAAAAAAAATGTCATAATCGAGGGGTTGCACAAAAGAAGAATTAACTGCTGTACCTAAACCTCAGAAAAAAACCTACCATCAACCCAAGGACAAACATGGCGCCAAGTCTGATCTAGCAAAGAGCAGCAAAGGGGCATAGCGTTTGCCAAGCACAAAGTTCAATTCAGTGGCAACCCAACACCTCCAGGGATAACCCAGGACCTAAACACTCCCCAACAACCGGCCACCACTCAAGGATAGCGTACAGGCACCTTAAGAGATTCTCGAATGCTCCCCTCCATGCTGAGAAGACACTGGCAGGTCTCGCTGGTGCCGCGTGCGCACAGGGCATCCTGCCATCATCACAGCACCAGCTGCTGCTCAAACTATGAAGAGGGCTCTGCAACAGCCTCCAGAGAGCCCCCGGAGATTCAGGGCAAGCCTAGGCTATGAAAGCAGCACACCAAAGTCAAACCCATCAGCGTCACCACAAATCCACAGATTAGGGTTCCTTCTTTGCTGAAATAAAAAAAAATGAAGGCCGTTGGAAGAATGAAAACTTTAAATAAAAGAACATTAAAATGAGTTCCCTTGTTGAAAGCTCAAGTCACGGAGACCATCACTAATGAGGCGCCACTTCTCCTTACGGATAGTTTAAGTGTCTCACTCCCAACTCAAGGCAGTCCCTCTGGCGCACCTCAATGTGTTGGGTCGGGAGGCGCTACCCACTGCTCACACTCCAAGCACTTCACGCTTCGAGGCACCTCTCTTGCTGCAGAATATAACAGCTTCAGTTCATTTTCCGATGAAGCAATAAGCTCTCGTTTAACGTCTCCCAAAAACGAAGGGCATCGGATTAGACAAGCATTTAATTTCAGAAAGTTGAAGAAAAAAAAAAAAGCTCGGACTGACGCTCCATTTACTTCTAAGCAGTGTCCGTCAATATTCGGGCCTCGGGCATCCAGATAAGGCTATTCCAGGAGATCCTGGGGAAGAGAGAAAGTAAGCACCATGAGCTCTTCACGTATGGGGGGGGGGGTGGAGAGAATGAGCGAGTAGAAGACCAAACCATCGAGTCACAAAACATTTCCATGGACCCGCCAACGCGTCAATATGTGAGCTAGAAGCCCCCCCCCCCCTGCCCCTCACAAGATTTACTTATGTACCAAACACTCCTCTTTAAACACCCGTAGAAACTAAAAATACATGTATAGAGTTGAGGGAGTGCTCTTACCTCCAGTGACTCCCAAGCCCTCATCCAGACAGGCAGTCTCTCAGGGTGGCTTTGCCCACTGCCTCAGATAGGGATTGGCAGGATTGTTTTTATTTCTGCTGGGGCCTCTCAACCCGACCTCTTTCTCGCGGTCCCCCCTCTCTGGCATCCTAGACCCCTGTTCCCGCCCCATAACAGCCCTTTATCTGAAAAGCTTACCTCGTCTGAATCGTCATGGTAACCAGTCCGTTTATTTACATCGACAATTCCAGTGTCCGTAGGGTCTATCCCATTGGCTTCTGCATGCTGCTGTAGCACAGAGTATCGATGGACCAAAAACCTAGAAGAAAAGCAAGTCACACCCTCTGGTCAGCCCTCCAGGTATAAGGTCATCAATAGCATATCTCACCAAGCAGACCAAAGCAGTAGAAAAGGAGTTACTCACCTGCAACAGGGCTCCAAAAAAGAACCCTGGGACCAACATGGGGGGGGGGGCGCAGGGTCTATGTGAACAACAAGGGATTGCGGACACCGCCCCAAGCAAGGGACAACAGGAAGATTTAGAAGGTGGTACATGGGGGGCACTGACGGGTCCTTCATCCATCGCCACATGAGCAAGTTCTGATAGAACGGCCAAACGAGAACTTAGAATTCAAGAAAGGCATGTCCAACACTCGTCCCCATGCTCCCATAGAAGAACCAGAAGGTCCTCATGTGGCCAACACTTTCCCTCCAATGATGCTGCGGAAGGCAGCAGGCGTCAACCCATGGCTCCATGACGACGCCCACCACCAGAATCAGTTAGTGCCAGCGAAGAGTCAGAAGACTGTCTGGATCTTATCCTCCCGAGGTAGAGCGGAACACATTAGAGCTTCGAGAAAGAAATGAGGGAGGTGGCGGGGGAAGGGGGGGAGGGAGGAGCGAGTGTGGAACACAAAATGACCACAGCTTCAAGCACAGTAATTGTTCACCACCAGGGTTCAAGCAATATCTAAAACCAGTCCAATGGGTCAGACAGTCAGTAAAATTGGAAATACAGTTCTGGTCATTAAGGATCCAGATCATCTTTAGATGGTAGGGGACACAATAAAACCACTGGTCGTCACAACTTACTTTCTAGGATGTAGAAATATCTGCAATCTAGAATAAATCACTGGACTTCAGGGCCCCATGGCAAGATCCAACGAAAATATGTCTGCAACTCTGAAGGCGGGCAGGAAGTGGCACGCAACATCCCACAAGTCCTCTACTTTTATGAAACGTCACGCACCTTCTTTCACCCCACAGGTGGAGTTGGGAGATCACCCAGTGAGAGAGGAGTCCAGATGGGACCCATGAAGAGTTCTAGCCCACGGTTCATAAAACTAGCAGGTCAAGAAGAGCTAGTGGCGGAGGGAGCACAACACATAATCCAGCCAAAAGTGATCAACTGCAAGGTGGAGAGGTGATCTATAAAGCCCCTCGACTCCCAGAACCAGAGCACCCCTGCAGATAAACCCATCTTTCCTGCTCGGACCTGAGCCTCCAGGCACTTCTCAATGATCTATAAACCCGACCTGCACTCGCTTGGTGTTGGGGATAGTGGACCCTCTTTTAGGGTTTGCCGGTTTCCTATGGCAGCAGTCCCACTATTTTGGGTGCTGCCGGGGACCCATTTGCAATGCTGTTCGGATGCACTGGGTAGCACACATGTCTACCAATGCAGGAGGTCACATCCTTTTTAGGATGTAGGTTTATACCAAACATGGGTGCTGTGGGGACACGAGGTTCCCTTTTCCCTTTCCCAAGTCCCATTAGCGTTACTTTCCAGGCATCCCAGGAACAGGCTGGTGGCAGTGGTTACATTTTCACTCTTTTTGTGTCAGTGCATTATCACACGCTGCATTTTATCTGAGGATCATTTACTGAAAAGGGCCCATTTGCTTTAAACCCCGTTCAAGATCACACTTTGCCCCACCCTATCTTGTCAGGGGAGGTGGGGAGGGAGGGGTGAAATCACCGTCCTTCATGCACCGCGGCAGGCTTCTTGCAGAAGGCCAGCAAAGGTGCTCCTGTATGCGAGAGCTGGCAGGTGGTGGGGAGGGACTGTCCACTACTGGACAGCCACCTCGAAGGTTGAATTTTGGAAGTGTCCTTATTGGAGGGCTGGGTAGAAGGAGACCAGCTGGACCCAGAAATCAAGCCAACCACTGGAGCTGAAAAGAGCCAAAGGAGACAGAGGGTCAGCAGAGGAATTCTGAAGAAACTAGCATTGGCTCAGCCGCACTGTCATGAACCTCAACCTCTGACTCAAAAGGGAAGACCGCTGCAAGGTGCCTTCTTTTTGGCTGGTGGGACAAAGCGTTGGCTATCCTGCTGGTGATCCACCACCTGCTGGTCGCTGAAGCCCACACCTTTGCGTTTTCTCTTCCAGGCCTGGACCCAGCTGAACTTCGTTGCAAGAAATTCCTTTTTTCCTCGCCCAATGACTGGAACTCATCGAGGGTATACACGGGGCTCTGCTGGTACACAGAAACCAGCTGTGCTGTGCTGCCCTCCATCAGGAGGTCCAAGTTCTACCGGCGAGCAGATGCCAACTTCCCGACTGCACCCAAGGTCATTGCAAGCCATGCACCCTTCAGGATACTTTCACAAGTAATTTTCGTTGTGGGACAAAATCTGGGCGTCAAATCTCTAGCATCCCCCGCCCCTCCCACCACCACCCTCCCGCCCCAAAAAACCTGTTCCCACCATTCAAGGGCTCCAGAGAAACTAAAAGACAATATGCAGTTATTGCCCTTGAACAAGTGACTGTACGATGACCAAGACAGGGAGGCGAGCTTTCTCCAGCAGTTTACAGTCACTTGGGACAGTTTCGGCCTTCCAAGTGGTGGCGGACCTCTGTCCATACATCTATTGGCCCGTCCCTTCCCCATTGGGTAAAGGGTCATGCTCACCTCTGTGCCATCTGGGGCTGGCCCAGGCGGTGGTGTTCCGTTCAGTACTTCTTTGGGTCACCCTATGAGACCCGCAGGGAAGTAGCTGCTTCTCTGAACTCTACAAAGCGACTCAAGTCCCCATTTCGTTTACTACCTTTGCTCTGCACTAACTGCAAAGTGTTATCCTCCCCAGCTGAGCGGGCCCTTGTAGACTACTCCGCTTGAATCTTGAGAAACTTTGTGGGACATCTAAAGACTTCCAGAGAGACTGTGCAGTATAGGGCTGGCCTTTGAAGACTAGGTACATGGTACTGAAGTGCCTTACAAGTGTAAGGACTACGTTCTGACGCATGTAAACATTAAGCTAACTTTGGTTGATGCATTGTGTTTAAATAGATTTGCTCGTTATACTGAAGCAGTGTGCAGCCCAAAGGGGGCTACCCAATTGAGCTGTGTATGGGATACATTACTCACCGTAATCGTATTTCTGATGCTTGTATCTGCTTAGATTCACATGCTGTGCATAGGCCGACATCTAGTGGAAGCTGCGGAGTATTACAGTTTGTTTTTCGAAACTCGAAAATGGGTGTCGACACAGGGCGTGCCAGTAATACTATCCCTAGTGTGACGTCCACTGTACCCATGATCCCTCACGCATGTAGGACCCTCAGATTGTATTATTTCTGACATGAGGTAGCATGAGGAGAAGCGCGAGTACAGATGATCCAAGCAGATATAAAGAAAGGTAAGACTACAAGCATCCATGCGCCTTCTCTCAGAGGGGAATGAAAGGTGGGTCGCATGTGAATCTAAGCAGATACAAGCATCAGAAATACGATTACAGTGAGTATTGTATCCCTTCTGAGGCTTGTGGAATCTGCTTAGATCACATGCTGTGCATAGATTAGCGAGCAGTACCTGAAGAAGGAGGTGGGATGTCAGAAGGGTCATGAGCAAATAAATGTCTTAGAACCGCTTGTCCCACTTGGGCATCTGTCTTGGAATGGGTGTCAATGCAGTAGTGCTGAATAAAAGTGTGAATAGAGCTCCAAGTAGCTGCTTTGCAAATGTCCCCCTTGACACCATTTGCAATGAAAGCCAGAGTGGCCCCAATGCCTCTTGTAGAGTGGGCTCTTGGCGTGAAAGGCAGAGTTTTTCAGAAAGGGAGTAACACAGTTGGATACAGTTAATAATCCACTTAGAGATGGCACCTTTAGAGACGCGATCCCCCTCTCTGCCTGTAGCTACGGAGCCAAACAGTTGGTCTGTTTTCCTTAGCGGTCTGGTCTTGTTTACATAGTAGAGGACCGCCCTACGCACATCTAGGGTGTGTAGTTTCACCTCAGCCGAGCTCTGTGGGTCTTGGAAGAAAGCCGGAAGCTCGATGGACTGGTTCAAGTGGAATTTAGAAATAAACTGAGAACCTAGGGTGTGTGCGTAAAACCAGTTTATCTTTATGGACAGTAAAGAAGGGATCTTGCACTGAGAGCCTGAATTTCACTGACCCTTCTTATAGATGTAATAGCTACCATATAAGTCAGGTGTTTGAGACTGCTTTTATGCATGGGCTCGAATGGGGGGGGCATGAGTTTAGATAGCACCACGTTAAGGTCCCATCCTGGTGGTGGGTTAGAAATGGGAGAGTGAAGTCTCTTTACTCCTTCCATGAAGGCTTCAACTACTGGTACTTTCCACCACGACACCTTGTTATGGGAAGTGGTGTATGCCGACAGGGCTGCCAGGTGTACCTTCAGTGAGTTAAAGACCAGTTCTGCATCCAGCAGGTGGAGCATGTATGTAACAATAGTGGAAGGAGTGCAATCAACTGGGTTGATTTGTCTACTCTGGCACCAGATAACAAATCTCTTCCATTTGTCAAAGTAGCAGTGCCTCGTGTTTGGCTTCCTAGATTCTTTTAGGATGTCCATACACCTGAGGTAAATTGAGATGTCCAAACTCTATGACCTCAGGAGCCATGCTGCCAGGTTCAATGAGTTGGGTTGAGGATGCACTGTTTGACCTTGGTGCTGGGACAGTAGGTTGTACCAGGCCAGAAGTTTGATCGGTTCGCACACGGCTAATCTGCGTAAGTGTGGGAACCACGGTTGTCTCGCCCACATGGGAGCAACCAGGACGAGCGTCATCGACTCTGTTCATCTTGTTGACCACCTTCCTGATGAGGAGTTGGTGGAAAAGTGTACACAAACATTCGTGACCAGTTCATTCACAGGGTGTTCCCCTGGGAGTCTGGTTGGGGGAACCTGGATGCAAATCCTGGGCATTGTCTGTTTTCGCTTGTGGCGAATAGGTCTACAGTGGGGAAACCCCACTGAGAGGAGATATCTTCTACGACTTCTCTGTGTAGACACCATTCATGTTCCTCTGGGAGGGGGTCTCAGCTTAGAGCATCCGCTACAGAATTGAGATCCCCTGGAACATGTTGCGATGACAGGAAGATGTTCCGTCTGAGTGCCCATATCCAAATTTTCTGGGCAAGCTTGGACAGATTTGGCGAACGAGTCCCTCCTTGCTTGTTCAGGTAAAACATGGCTGTAGTGCCGTCCGTCCGGATTTGCACTGACAGATTTAGCAGGTAGGGCACAAACGCTTGAAGCGTTCTGAATACTGCCAGAAGCTCTAGCAGGTTGATGTGATTCTTGGCCAATGAGTGAGACCAGAGACCCTGAGCTGTGTGGTGGAGATGGTGAGCTCCCCACCCCGTCAGGCATGCATCGGTTGTGACTACCGCCTGTATCTCGGGATCGTAAAAGGGTTTCCCCTTGGACAGATTTTCTCTTGTCCACCAGTTTAGGCTTTGTACAAGTGTTGGCGAAACGACGACTAGATCGTCCAACTGACCACTTGCCTGAGACCACTGTTTCGCCAACCATTCCTGCATGGGACGCATGCGCAGGCGCACGTGGGGGACGAGGTAAATACATGACGCCATCATGGCCAGCAACCGCATTGCTTTGCGTACCGTTATCTGGCGACCGGACAGATATTGCGGAATTTGCAGCAGTATATTACGAATTCTTTCCTCGGAAGGAAAGGTCAACCCCTCTTGAGTGTCTAGGATAGCTCCTAGGAACTGTTTGGAGGTGCTTGGCACCAGACTTGACTTTTTCTCGTTTATTGAGAAGCCCAATTCGAAAAGGTCGTCGATTGTCCTTTGAATGTTTGTTCTGCAAATTACTGGGGTCTCCCCCATGATGAGCCAGCCGTCCAGGTAAGGGTACACTGGGATTGCCTCCCTGCGTAGGTGTGCATCTGCCACCGCCAGTACCTTGGTGAATACCCTTGGAGCTGAAGCTATCCCGAAGGGCAGTACCTTGAACTGGTAGTGCCGACTGTCCACCTTGAAGCGCAAGTACTTTCTGTGCGCTGGGAACATGGAAATATGAAAATAGGCATCTTTCACATCTTTCATGTCCAATGTTGCCATGTAATCCCTTTTTTTTTTTTTTTTTTAGGAGGGGGATTACCTCCTGGAGAGTAGTAACGCAAACTTTTTGGGGCTTGACATACTTGTTTGCAGTCTGTAAGTCCAATACTGGGCGCATTGTCAAATCTTTTTTTGGCACAAGGAAGTAAGTTGAATAAATACCCTTGTTTACCTGGTGTCCCGGGACGAGTTCTATCGCGTCCTTTGCTAGCAGATTGACGATCTCCTCGAGGAGGATCGTCTGGTGTTCCAAAGAATGTATTCTTTGTCGTGGAGGATGGTTCCGGGGACGCTCTAACAGTTCTATGCAGTGCCCAGCCGATACTGTGGACAGCACCCATCTGTCTGATGTGATCCCTTCCCAAACTTGGGTGAAGTTGGAAATGCATCCCCCTACTGGGGTTGCGTGAGAAGGGACTCTGAACGGAGCATCACTGTTTTGGTGGAGGCCTGCCGCCTCCTTTACTGGGACTGCCTCTACCCTTACCACGTCCTCTTCTGTTACCCCTGCTGTAACCCTGGGTAGACTGTTGGTTATTATTGTTCCACGCTGTACCCTGCCCCTGGGAATAGTTAGATACTCTCTGGGAATTTTGGCCGCGTGGGCGACGAAAATTGCCATTCCCTCTCGGATTAGGGGGTTTGTTGGTTAGTTGGCCTAGGGATTTGAGTATCTCATACTCGTCCTTGGCATTTTTCAGCGCGTCCTCGACCGCCTTACCAAGGAACAGATCCGGCTCCACCGGTTTATCTAACAATGATGCTTGGGTTTCAGCTTTGAATCCAGACTGCCGTAACCAAGCGTGTCTCTTGATAACAGTTCCTTCTGCTATCAATCTGCCGGCGTCATCTACGGCATCAAAGGTTGCTTTTAAAATGCAACCGGACACGGCTCTTCCC
Source organism: Ambystoma mexicanum (assembly GCF_040938575.1). Classification (NCBI taxonomy): domain Eukaryota; kingdom Metazoa; phylum Chordata; class Amphibia; order Caudata; family Ambystomatidae; genus Ambystoma; species Ambystoma mexicanum. The sequence continues at coordinate 12,283,353 of NC_090938.1, read as the reverse complement.
TCCGCCGCAACTCGTGCCAACTGGCTCTTTAAGGGTTCTGGGGCGGAGTCTATGAGTGCAGCGACTTCTTCCCACTGATGGCAGTTGTAGCTGGCCAACAGGGTGGTAGAGTTGGCAATCCTTGCCTGGTAGGCGGAAGTGGAGGCTACTTTCCTGCCCAAACCATACAGTTTCTTGCTCTCCTTGTCGGGAGAAGCTTCAGACGACAAGGGTGTTCCAGCCCTCTTACGGGTGTTAGTAACAACCAGGGAGTCCGGTTTCAGATGCCCCCTTATATACAGTGGGTCCGACTGGGCTGCCCTGAAAAGTTTCTCAATCCTGGGGTTCACTGCCCTAGTGAGGTTAGGATTTAAAAGTGAAGGGTCTATTCTTCTCTGAATAGACTTCAGGATAGGGATGGCCTGAGCAACAGGCCTCCTTTCTCCCACTAACTCTTCGGCGAAGTCCCTCTCCTCTTGAGCACCCTGGGTGTCAATGTGGAAATGTTCTGCCGCTCGGGACAGAAATTCATTCAGGAGAGGTTGATTGTCGACAGGGGAGTCGGTAATCGGGGGTTCTTTCTCTACCGGGGAATCTAATCTGTAGGTCTCGGGGCCTTCCTCTTCTTGGTCCTCATCATCCCCATAGTAGCCCGTACCAGTTTGCTCTTCCAAAATGCCCAAATCTGGATCCTCACAAAAGGATGTCTCCCCTTGATATTGGGAGTAGAGCTGTATATAGAAGGGGTTCGAAGATCGTGTTGGGGCTTCAAACTGGGACTTCTTACTTGGAGGTATTGGATCCTTAGAGACTGAGGGTGCTGACCCATCGGGAGTATAGGAGAGAAAGTGTTCAGGGTTTTTTGACATCCTTGACATAACCCTGTCTATGTCATCACTAGACCATTCTCTAGAACTGGGAATGATATTTTCTGGGGCTTTCTCCGCCTTATCCTGACTTGGCTTACTGGTTTTAGCAGGTGTCCTTGGGATAACAGAGGACTGGGACTTGTCTGTCTGTTTATGTGGAGTTTTTGAGGTGTGTGAGGAGGCTGAGCTTGCTTCCTCTGTTTTCCCCCCCTCCCCGTGGGCGGAAGAGTGTTTTCCCTGTTTTTTCACCCCTTCTGAGCCTTCCGACGCCTGGCGTCGAGGTTCGGGGGTAGTGTCCCTATCTTTAGAACGTGGAGGTAGGGACTCGGGAGCCTCCGTTACACGGTCTGCGGGCGCTGACTCCTGGAGTGCGGTCTGGGGATGGAAGTCGGCTTCGTCATCAGACGATCGAACTTCCGTTACCTTGGGGAACGAGACACTCTTGGCAACAGTGAATGATTGCCTGGAGTCATGCGGCGATCTAGAACGCCTAGAGGACACCGATTCGGACCGTTCTCTATATGCGTCTTCCCGAGAACTCAACGTGCGCGTCGAGTCTCGGTTGGACTTCATGTGCTTTGTGGAAGTGCTGTGGGTAGCGCTTGTGTCGCCAGGGGTCTTCCCCATAGCCACCCTGCCGGACGACCTTCCGAGGTCGGGGACTTGCGCTCGGCTGTCTCTTGACACCACGTTGCCCTCGCAGTCTGAAAGCACGGCATCACTGAAGGCGCCCTCCGCTGCCATGGCCTGACGCCTGGCGTGGTGGGCCAACGCTTGATCGAGCGGTCCTTAAGTGTTTTCGGTTTAAACCTACTACACGCTCTGCAGTTCGCCTCGGGGTGGTCCCTCGGCAAGCAGAGATTGAACGTGGCGTGCCTTTTGACCCAAGGGTACTTGCGGTTGCACTTGGGGCAGAATTGGAAAGGGGTACCCTCCATACGCACCTTGTGGCAGCGGGCTTTTAAGTGTAGGAATATATAAGAATGTACCTATATACCAAAAGAGTGTAGAGTATGTCCACCCCCCACTCTCCCTACTTGCAGGGCCGAGGACAGCGGCCTTCCAAGGCCCGGGCCGAGGCCAGAGGCCTTCCGAGGCCCAAATCCGTCGTGCAGCTGTCGACGGTCAAATTCTTCTGTGGGCTGGTGTCGAGTGTGGAAGTTCGGCGACTCGACGTTGGGGTGGAGAAATGGGTAAATTTAATAATATTTAGCAGAAGTATGGCTAAGGCCAGGAAACTCCGTGAAATGCTTCCGACCAGTATGGCGGAAAAAAACAATCTGAGGGTCCTACACGCGTGAGGGATCATGGGTACAGTGGACGTCACACTAGGGATAGTATTACTGGCACGCCGTGTCGACGACCATTTGAGTTTCGAAAAACAAACTGTAATACTCCACAGCTCCCACTAGTTGTCGGCCTATGCACAGCATGTGATCCAAGCAGATTCCACAAGCCTCAGAAACATTGATATTTACTGGTCTTTAGAAATTTAAAGTGGGCCAGGGAATTACTTTAAAAAAGTGTTACTTTTTCTACTCACCTACGCAGGTCTTTCTAGTTACCATTTCTGCTGAGTGTTAACCATACTACAGAACAATGCCCCCTTCCTCCTTAGTCTAAGCTACTTAAGGGAGTAGTTTAGCTCAACTCGGTCTGTGAAAACCTAGCAAACCCTAGGTTGGATTTTCCAAGCCAAATGTGGTGACTTGGAAAAAGCCTCTTAACAGATCCAAACATGGAAAGAGGAACTGGGGACAAGAACGCACTGCACTGGTTGTAGAGAATTTGGCCCAGGACCGGCATGTACACAGGTGACGGTCAGGTTTCCATCTAGCTACATATGGTTGGTGGCTCCAAGTACAAGAGACGTGTACCCACATAGGCTAGAAGGGTTGCCCGTGTGTGGGGGTGGAATACACACAAGGTTGATCCCCACAATGAAATGATGACCCCACCCCCCCAAGAGGACTGAAGCAAAGTGGCAGAGTCATGGCAGTATAGCCACAGCAGCCCTTCAGCAGTTCAGGAACAGGCCGGGGAATGCACAAGTCCCCTCCACGCAGTCACCCAGGAGCTTGCTTAAGCCAATCACAAAAAGGTGTTGGCGTCCAGCTAATCCACTGGCCCAAACCCCCCCCGCCCCCCCAGGACCCCCACTCCAAAACGCAAAAGAAACCACACAAACCCCACAAACGATACAGGCATCACCAGACTGGGTGCAGCTCTAACTGGTGCTGAAAGGTTTAAAGTCCTGTAGGCTTCCTAAACTATAATCAGGAGCCCCTCAACTGTACTTTTGTACCATTTCGGTCGTGCCTCGTGGTCCACACAGACAAAGGATGGCCCCAAAACAAAAACAACAACAACAAAAACAAACAAAAAAAAAGGAAAAAAACAGGGGCAGTTCTGAAGACATGCATCATAGTACCCCATTACCAACATGCATGTTTACTGGCCTACGAATGCAGTACAAGTGGCTACAAACCTGGCGTAGGTGCCAGTCAATTCCACAACACACTTCTAGGGTGAAAAGGTTGCTTTAAAAGCGCACATTAAAGAGCAGCACCCCAGTAAAGGATTGCAGTGACCGGACCCTTCAGCAGAAGACCCTCGAGGGACCAAACGTTAAGGGAAGGGAGCCTTAACACAGGTGCAGAGACAAGGTGACCTGATGCTGGGGAACATGCAACTCCTCACTTGAAAGTCAGCCCCTCAATCCCAGGGTCTTTGTTGAAGGTTCCCCTGGCTGGCTGTACATAAGTCTTCTTGAGTAGTAGACCCACTGGCAGTGTTTTGCATCGGGCCCAACTGGGGAAGCAGGAAGGAGTCTTTGGAGGCTTGTAACCCAGCTGTACCCGTCAGACCAGGGTGTCTCCGCTCCTGGGCATGCTAGAATCCTAGCAATCACTACTCAGCTGACAGGGTTTGATCTTGGGCAGATGTCACAGCAGAGCTTCAGGGGTTACTTTGGTGTCAAGGAGATTTTCCTAAAGCCCTGTGGTCAGGGTCTTCCTGAGTTGGGTACTAAGGATTCTCTTAAGTTTCAAAGCTCTCCAAGTAGTAGCGTGGCAGAGCAGGCGGGTGGGGCGCAGGGGTGTTCAGCTACAGTACACTCTTTCCACAAATACAAACACAAGGGAATGCCCAAGCTAGATTTTTCACAAAAATATACCCTTCACCTGGGAAAAGACAAGAGCTATAAGGACAACATTAAGAGGCGAGTACACTTCCTAAACGGATGTGCACTGCTAAGAGGTGAGTACGCTTCCTAAACAGATGTGCACTGCTAAGAGGTAAGTATTGAATTCAACCAAGTGTCTTTCTAGATGAGTAAATGCAGTCACAGCAAGTAAAGTGCTCTTCCCGCGCAGCGCAGTAAAGAGTTTCCGAAGAGGCCAGAAGCAACAAGTTGTATACATTTGGATGCGCTTTTGCAGAAGTTAAAAAAAAGAAGACATTTCAGGAGTTCAAGCCATAAAAGAGCCTTGGTGATGGGGTGGGGGGGCTGAAGAAAGGTCTCGCCAGCAGAGAGCCAGACCCTACTCCCTGTACTTAGTTCTGGAAATTGTGCCATCACCTGCTGTATGTTTGATGACCACAGAGGGCTCCAGTGACTGGACCCTTGGCAAGAACAAGTGAGCATCTTCAGGGAAGGGGTTACAAGCCAGACATACAAAAGAACCCACGGAAGTCAGGGATGAAGGGCTCCTTAGTTACCCTCAGGTTCAGAAAGTAGCTTGGGAGGATGGGGCTGGCCATGGAGTAAGGAGCACGAGGTGAGTTTGGCGGTGCACTGAAAGGGTAAAGGGTGACAGGCCTCTGGAGCTTTTCAGATGGGGCAAATGGAACGATGGTGCCTGGCCTGATGTGGGATGAGACACTGGTCCAGATGGCGCGGCACATCTTCAGGATCAGGGATCTCCATCCAGCCTGGGAGTTGGGGAGGGGAGGCGGGGGGTCTCCGGCACATCTCAGTTCTTTCGGGAGAGACCAAGCTTTCGTCGTCCGAGTCAGTGCAGTGTCAAAGGGGGTGCTGGTCCAGGACATCTGTCCATCAAGCAACAGGACTGCCAGCAGTGCAGGTACAGATTGCCAGCCGTAAACCAGTTAAGTGGGTAAGGCGGTTTATTTTTGTCCCCATCAGGAGGCAGTGAATGAACACAGCTCAGTTATACACAATATATAAAAATAACTCAGTGGGGGTAGAGGCAGCCAAGTGTGGTCCACCCCACACCACTCCCAAACATTTCAGAAGGGATCAAAAACACAAAGGAAGGGAACCCACACTATTCCAAAGAGGCATCTGTATATTCCCATCATAACTGGTTTCAGACGGACGACAGGGCCCAGTTCAGCGACACAGCCATCCAGGGGGCGCCAGTTCAGAGACAGAGCCAGGGCATCCTGACGCAGAAAGCAGCTGGATGACACGGTCGTGGAGACGTGCAGCCCGCCCAGTATGCCGCACAGCGCAGCGAGACCGATAAAGTACATGAACTGTCGTGGGTCGGAAAAGGGGACAAAAGAAACCTCAAACCATGGTCTGGGACCCATATGTAACAGAGGAATACTCTAAGCAATAGTGCCTGGCAGGAGAGTGAACCAGGTCTAATGGGAATAAAATACAGAGAAGAGAGGCGGGTCTGGGACCCCACAACCCGAGAGGGAGAGCATCACTAGTCATCTTCCTCGTGGCAGTACTTGGGAGGGTAGTGAACCAGGTTTGCCAAAACAAAATCACTCAAAGTACCGATACGGGTCTGGGACCCACATCGACCAGTGTATATGAGAAGGACTGGGGGCAGGGAGACATTCCCCTGGCTTTGAGTCAAGATACCTGGAGAAGGGAGGCATTCTCCCGGAACCCAATAGTGAAGAAGAAACTATAAGCAATAAGGAATGTTGAGGTCTGGAACATTACCTTTTGAGCTCGAATTGGGAACTACTGCTTTTTGGCATTACAACCTGGAACTTTATTTTGTGCCTTGGAAAGGGATCAAGACCCAGGGAAGGGAGTCATTCCCTCAGGTTAAGATCCCACCCAACAACTTGAACTGTTATCTGCTGTCCAGAAGAAGGAAGCCATTCTTCTGGACCAAGACGTTTTCAATACCCCTTTAGTTTAGTTATAAGTGCGAGGGACAGAAGTAGGGTTTTGAAACCGATCCATTAGTACTTTCAGTTGCGGTAGGGAAACCACTCTTGGAGTTAGGTTCTCTTTATTTTCATTACTATTAGTACACGGCAGGGGGGGGGGTATATGGTTGCCTCTCGGCCAATGAGGGTGCTGAGAACGGGGGCATTACCAGCAGTAATCCCACCACTCAAAGCAGCATCACAGCTGGAGGCTGCCATCTTTCCCCAACGGGGAATGAGGTAAGTGGTGTCCCACTGCCCCTCGCCCCTCCGTCCGCCCCCATTCACAGAATTCCCTCCCTGCTCCCCCCATCCTCACTTACCTTTGTTGAAATCCATTTCGGGAGCAGACGCACTGGGAACACCTCTGTCCCCAGCGTATCCGCTCCCGATCTGCGACAGGCCGTCATGGAAAGTAAGAAGGGAATATACGTAGTCTCGTCCCTGCTTTCCATGGCGGCCATTTTTTTGTTTACTGGTTTTCATTTTTTTGTCAATGGCCGCCATGGAAAGGTTAAACTGACTTAGTTCTCCCTTCCCCGGCGGGCATTTTTTAACAATTTTTTTTTCTGTCCCACATTGGAACAGAAAAAAACCCACGTTCAGTACCCCGGTCTGATGGGCCGGGGTACATCAATAGGCCCCTCGCAGGGAGAGCTTTGTCACTTCAGGTAATGCCCTGGGGCCTGTAATTATGGGCCCCGGGCATTACCTGAAGTGGCAATGTGCACCCTGCTCGGGGCCTATTGCTTAAATAGATGTTTATGCCAGCAACATGCCATCTGTGTGTCAGTCACCTCCTTCTGCACCCTCACAGGTTCTGCAGAAATTGGCTAGCGCTGATGGGAGCTCCAACAATCCAGAAATCCCATGGGTGCAGACACAAGTGGATACATAAGAGGCATAACACAAAGCTGCGTACGCAGTCATCGGAACTGCTGGGATTCAGCTGCAGGAGTTAAGCTAATTAATGTCTGATAACTTTGTGTAAAGATTTGTTAAAGTTTTCTCCAGTACCACAGAATATTAAACAGTTTGCCAGGAAAAGGTTATTTACCTGCAGGAATTGATTTCCAGGGAATGTATGACATCAGGTAAGCGACAGTCGGCGGAATAAACACCAGTAGTGATGCATTGCCTAAGATCAAGTGACTGAAAAGAGAGAGTCCCTTTGTTGCTCTGAAAACTCAATGGACATGAAGCAGTGAAGATTATGTTCCAATGTCCACAGGCATCAGAAAGGGACACAGGGCTGCATTACAAGTCATCGATGCACACCGTTGCAGCCTGGAACCCGCTCTGCAATGATGCAGCACCCATGAAGCTACACAATAGATCAGCCATAGCAGCTGTTGCAGAGAGTCTTTAAAGCAAAGGCAAACTAGGTCAAGAGGCTCAATGCAAGCAGCGAGAGCCCTGCTAGAGTATGGTACTAACAAGTCTGAATTGAAGGCAGGCAAGCCTTGCCGGAATCCATGCAAGTCAATGAAGATATTTACCATACTGGTCAACTGCTAATTATTGTAGCGCCACACCCATCAACTACCCAGCAGCAGTGCCAGAGCACCACTAAGTGCCAGCTAGAAGCACAGCTGCAAGCATGTTCTAGTCACAGACTACAAAGCTAATTTCATCTAAGGAAGAGTCAGACCAGGAGAGGGGAATTACCAACCGATAACTCTTTGATTCTAGTTCAGTTTTGTTAAGAGACATAACTCAGCAATTCTCAATTACTTTCTCCTCTCCTCCAGAGGGAGCGCTGTTGAGGGTGAACGCTTGCTTCAATGAAGAATGGGGCGTCAGGAATGAAACTCGACACAAGTTAGCCATGTTTTTGGTTACAGACTTGCATTAAAATAAAAAGGGTTGGGGAAAGACCTCTATGACCCTGCTCCAAGAGAAACTTCCCAACCTAAACAAATACCAAGGATCATTCTTTGTCAGGCCCGTCAAAATCAAAACGGTCGTTGTGTCCAAATGTTGTACTCTGACCCTCACACAAACTAGGCGAAAAGGGGAACGTGCGTTAACCTTTGATGATTTTTGGAAAAAGGGTTCATAAAGAAAGTATAATCAGTTCCAACTCAAAAGTTCTTCAGGGATAAATAAACTTTGTTCCAGAGGGTAACTCCCTTCTTCTGGATTCCTCTTGACCACAAACATTTCATTATACAGCAGTTCCATGCATTTCGTTGGGCCCACAGTGGCACTGTCACTCACACAGAGTTCTATAGTTCTATTCCCTTCAGAGTTCTGTGGCCAGGATTATGCTCCTGTTTGTCAAGCCCACACAGTCCCAATATCCTTGCTTAGGACCAATTGTTTCCCCACACCTGCAAATTGCCCGATATAGTCTCCTGCCTTTTCATGCTTGTGTTTGACTGGTATACTCTCCTGCCAGGACTTGTGTTCATCCACTTCCACAATTGGACATCCACGATGTTGAATAATACATCCTCTCAATCTGCGATTTGTTTCTGTGCTTCCATGCATTCACCTACTGGTAAGGGCTTGTGTTTCAATTTGCTTTCCCTTTTTACAAATAGTCTGTTTTCTCATGTTCTTCAGTCTGCTTTACTATTAATCGCATTTGGTGTGCCCGCCGATACGCCCCATGGTGCCCTCTATCTTCGGGTTGACTCACTGGCTCCTGATGGCACTCTCAGGCTACTAGTTTGTGGTCACTCTGAAGGTACTGTTCCCGCTTTCCCTTCCCATCGGCTTTCTCAGCTGCTTCCCACAGCTTTCCTTCAGCAAAGCGGTTTCGGATTGGGCCCTCGCAGGTAAGGGTCTGCAGTCGGCGAACGCTCAGGAGTCTCTTGCACACTCCCAATATCTCAGAGCGTGTCGCCTTCACTGAGCATTTCCCCTTCCTTCTCTGCCCTTAGCCGTGTGGCTCTGCTCCACCTGTTCGGGACCTTGAGCCTTACAGGGAGGGAGACCATCACCAACAGCAGCTGCCACAGACTCTCTGCCTCTGCTGCTTACCATGTACTTCCATGGGCCTCACCCCAGCTGGGCAAGGAAACCAACTCTCCCTGGCATCCTCCTCCGTGAGGGAGTCGGCAGCTTCTTTAGGGCTATGGCACTCTGCTGATGCCCAGGGTGTTCCCTCCTTTCTGAAGGACGAAGACTGGTCTCCTTGCCTCTTCCAGTACTTCCCAGTGCCCCACAGGCACGTAGGGTGCAAGCGTTCCCCCTTCCTTCCTCCAGCACAAGGCCCTTCCCAATGCAACACAGGATTCCTGCAGCCAGGTCCTCCAGGGAGTGTCTCTCACACTTTCAGAGTCCTTTCCTTGCTATTATATTGGCTCTGGACAATAGGATTTGGGGGGAGGACTAGACTGCTAAGGGTGGTTCATCCTTGCTCCTTCCTCATCGCAGTTGTTGGGCAACCAAGAGCAGTTCTCATGGGAAGCGATCATTACTGCTCCGTCACTCCTCTCCCTCGTCCCAGTACTGGGAAAGTGATCTACATTCAGGTGACTCTTAATCTTCCTCGTTCCAGTACTTTTTAGGGGATTGGTAAGAGGAGTATAACCTATGAGACTACTAGTTGAGGGATTGTTCTTAGGGTCATAGGAAGATAGCATAGAATCCGTTGATTGGCCGGAATACCGGGTAAAATCTGGAGAGTCCAGTTTACTCCCTTTAGGATCATCTCCCTCCACATGGTCTACCCTCGGGCAGCCTCCGCCAGGGCCAGGTTCAGGTAGCAGCCGCTCTTCCCATGGCACATCTAGAGATTCCTTCCTAGCGGCGACAGTAGTGACATTGCCATATTCACCACACAAGTCACATCAATACAAACAGAAGATACAAAATATAAAACACACACATTAAATATACATTACCAACTAGAACCTGACGCTTCTTAAATTGAACCACGCTATTGAAAAGTCAGAATCCAAGGCTCCTAGAATGTACAGCACTACTCGCAAACACCAGGTTTACCCCAAGCTGCATCCCTAAACCTTATTGAAATGTGTGCCATGGTCACCTCAATTTGGAGGAGCATTCATCCCTCCTCTTCCATTTTTTTAGTTGTTTTTTTTTGTTTTTTTACATAAATGTTTGTCCATGTGGAACCAGATTTTAATTTGCTCTCATTTTGCTGTAATGAAATTTCATGTTTGGTTTTAAGAATGAACAATGGTAGCCATGTTTGAGTGCATGTGAGACGTGGCCCAATGACTGGTTGGCGCTCCAAATAAAGCCCATGAGGCTGGGCGATTAGAAAGCGGCATTCCTCCAGAGTGAGGCCCTGCTTCTGGAAGCGAGGGAAAGGTATAGCACTCGATCCAACTGTATGTGATCAGGAAGAGGTTTTCCGTGTGCATATGTGCCCTGCAGATGCAGGGATAGAGGTGAGAAGATCAAGTCATGCAACCAGTTGAGACCAAAAAGGTATGTGCGACAGAGGGGATGCTCCAAAGAAACAACATCTTCACAGACAGACAATTGCACAAGAAGGCTGTAGCATGCAACAAACATGATCTAGTAGTCGGGTCAATAACCCAGATGTGTGTTGAATCTTCGGTGGTGGAGCGCGCCTCGGTCAGGCGCTGTTACTATGTCAAATGTGTTTCTTCCAATGAAATAAAGCCAACCGTTACCAGTTGCTACTAAACTACAGTGCTGAAGGGCTTTCTTCCACACCTTTAATGACTGCATTTCCCAGGGGGCCTTTAATTAGGATTAACACATCTTTTGTTAGATTGTATTTGGAGGTGTCCATCTCCGCTGTCTCTCTAGACCAATTCATAGATGAAGGCGGCCAATGCCAATTTCTTTTCTTTTAAAGGCATGAAGACCAAAGTTATCTGAAAAGATGGCTTGTATAGGTTAAGGGAATTCAGTGTTGCTTGGCCTCAGTCTGTCCAGTCGCTTAGTGTGGGGGGGGATGGGCTGGAGAGGGCATGAGGAAGCCCAATCATAGGAGAACATTTAATTGGATAACCAAGGCAGTGGAGATGGATATGATATAATGGGTAATTTAAGCACAGACCCGGGGATCGGACCTCTGTTGCTCCGTGTCGCCTTGCTTCCAAGGCGAGCACGTTGCCCTCAACCTATCCTCCCGAGACAACTGACGTTTTCACAATTCACCTCGGGAGAATTGACCCAATTTAAAAGGTCAATTAGGACATATGGGGGTGGACCCCTCGCAACCCGCCACCCATTCCAAAGCCTCCCACAACCCCTCACCCAATCCCCTTACATTATTTATAATCCAAAACCAATACATATATAAAATAGTATAAAGGTCAATTGTGCAGAAGTACAAAAAAGGTAGCAGGTGCCCCTCTCTTAAAAGAACGAGAGAGGGGCGCCTGCTATCTTTTTTGTACAATTGTGCAGAAGGTCAATTAGGACAAAAGGTGGATTGTAAAGGTAGTTTGGGTAATACCGTAGAGAGAGCGTTCACGGTTGCATGGCTGACCCATAAGGCTGCGTGTCTGCATGCAAGTGTGCAAGTAATCACCTGCTCTACCAAGCGGGTCAAATGTCAAAAAAGCAAGAGGATCAGGGTGACCAAACCAAGCACACACTTCAGTATTCCTTCAATTTATGCAATTAATGCCTTTCTTTTGAGGTTAGGCAAATACATTTTTAGTTTTAACCAAAAGGTTCAATGCAAACATTTGTAACGAGATACAATTTCAACAGGAAAGACAATGGCGAGGATACAATACCCATACGTGATAACATATCAGTCCATGTATTTTGACCTGGACTTACAACAGGGTCCCATGTAACATTTTGGGATCAGGTGATTAGTTCAACAAGAAGAACATTAGTGTAAACCAAATTACAATATGGACAATGCTGACACTAAACACTGAGAGGGACGTCGACACAGACTTGGGGTGTTGTCATGATCTATGTAAATATCTGTGTTGGTTCTACACCTCTCTTACCACTGGCTTGTGATTCAATTCTCAGCAAACCTTATATGCCTTTAAGGCTTCTAGCTACTCAGTGTATATGGCTGCTGATGCCATAATGTAACTGCAGATGTGAACACTGGAATAACAAAGCCTTTACAAATCGCCTCGGACAAGACAGGTCTGTGATCAATGTAGGGTCGCATACACAAGTAACCAATAAAAAAAAAAAGGCATTATTCCAATATGGCCTCTGCATAAACAATAGCGTTACATAGGCAACAACTTACTGCAATTAAGTATTTTGCACAGTTAATACACTTTCAATAACATGGTACACTTTCTTTGCACAAATGTTCAATCGGGCAAAATGAAAACGGATTTACCGCCCACTGTAGGGTTCCCTGAACACTTAGCATTCCAGCTCCGTGCATCACTAATTTCTTCAATATGGACACCGCAGTATAAACTGGACGTTGCCAGGGCAACAGAGACTCGGCTGTCACAGGTTTCTCCTTTTCACACCTGTTTTTGCTGCTTGCTGGAATCCTTGGAAGGAGTTTTCTTCTTCACAGTTCGGGTTTTGTACAACCCCGCTCGGCCGTCTTCGGCTTCCAGCATTCGTTCAGCTTCTATGTCTGGGATCAATAGGAAACTTCCAGGAAGTCCAGGATACGAAGTGTACTCGGAGGCAGGTAGACTGAGTCCGGGAAAAAAGCAGGATAAGCAGGAAGGAGAATAGTAGGAGAATGCGGAGGGTCTGGGAACCAGGAAACAACAGAGTTCCGTGAAGGCGAACTACGGAGCACACGTCTAGCCACAGCAATCAGTAGCATTGAGACGCGCGGGACCGCAGGGGCGTGGCTACTTTATAGGACGTGCTGCATCGGATGTAAAAGCTGGGAGGCAGCGTTTCGTGCTTAACGGCCATGTTGGAAGTACCACGGAGTGTAAGCCCCGATGTGTCAAGTACCAGGAGGCCCAGAAGGGGCGTGTCCGACGGTTCATGACAGCGGCATCCTTTACAGTAATCGGAGAAGCCTCGCCAACAAACGCGGGCAGCTTCACGCACCGACTATGGCTCGGAACTTGATCACACAAAGTAAGAGATCCAGATACTACAATCTGGGGACTGCCTATTCAGTTCGGCTCCGATCGAATATCCATTCACCGGTGCATGAGTGGGCACATGTAATCTTGCATGGAAATCACGGAATTGGCCACGGCTAGCAACTATTGATTTTACGATCAGACTTGTAACATGCACGGTGAGCACAAGAGGATTACGATCGGAGGCCATCCGATGGGTGTTTAGGCATGAAACCATGTGGCTCACAAAGCGCTCAGCCTTTTGCATTACATACCACACAGCCTTTTATACAGCCTCGGGCTAACCACGCCACCCATGTCATGCGTGTACCTCATAGTGGCTATGTTTCCAATCACGTTTTTACCTGACATGGCTTAATATAGCTAGATGGACCTATGCCCGTGTTTGCCTCCAGTCCAGCAGTGGATCCTCTGGACGCTACCGCACTCCATGGCGGGGACCATAAAATATCCCGCCGAATTTAACCATAAGAGGCATGGTATTTTTTACACAAGTAAATAGCGCAATACCAATGGAGTACTTACAATGTTGGCTTGTATAGCCTTAGCAATCTAGACCAAGTGCCCTATACCTATGGGCAAACAATTGCTGTTTTTCTTGCGTGGGAATCACTGCCTCATAACTACTTCCACTGTCTACATAGAGACTTCGGGAGCAAGAAAGTGTAGCATCATTACTTCTCCACCAATAACCTCGAAGTGGATTTTTGAAAATACTGTGTGAAACTATGAACACACAGTTAGAACGACCATCTCCCTCCGCAGTGAGGGGGTACAGCTTTCTTCTTTAACGAATAAGCATTGAATGCCTTGTTAAAATTAACTAATTATTACCCAAACTATTACACACACTCTTACACGTCCAGATCTGTTTTTTTGGCAGAGAGAAATAGGACTCCATCAAACTCCCCTTTTCCTCCTGATGAAAGCCATCCATTTCTCAGCACAATAGATCATCTATCAATTGGTCGAAACACATCTGTGTCGACATCCCTCTCAGTGTTTAGTGTCAATACTGTAATTTGGTTTGCACCAATGTTGTTCTTGTTGAACTATATCACCGGATCCCAAAGTGTTACACGAGACCCTGTTTTTCAAGATGTAAGTCCAGGTCAAAATACATGGACTGAAATGTTATATCACGTATGGGTATTGTATGCTCACCATTGTCAGGCCTGTTGAAATGTTATCTCGTTACGAATGTATGCATTGAAGCTTTTATTTACTTAACCTCAAAAGAATGGCATTCATTGCATAAACGTGTGCTTCATTTGGTCACCCTGATCATCTGCTGCTTTTTGACTGCATGCAAGTGTCCTGCATATCTAGTCCCCCATAATTGGTGCTCTAAGCAGGATCAGGCGGTACAAAAGCCAAGCGGCTTAAACCTTGTACGCGCTGAAAAGATCAGAAGCATCCTTTCCAGAACTGCAGCTACCACACTTCAGATTTTAACATACCCAGATAGTTATCACCCCCCTAAAATTACCTACATTAATAGAACAAATTCACAAACTATAAAATGCATATTTACAAAGTCAGAAACCATATTCCAAATCTCCTTTGCTGTCAAGCACTCGACTTACTCTGATACTTAAAATGCTACCTATCCAAGAATAGGCTATTAAATGAGATTGAGAATTTAAAAAAAAGGAATGGCCTCATCAAAAGACATGGATAGAACCCCACCCACCGGTTAACAGGCAGCACCCCAACAAAAATGGTTCTACATCCTTGAAGGCAACGGGACCGACACCTACAACCCTCTCTTCCACCCAGCCATCTCTGTAAAATGTGCATCTCATTCTTTTGGCACATATGCACCTCCCACTCACAAATGACACCCCTCTGTTGGTTTCAAAGGTGCCAACTCCCCACCCCCTAACCCCAACAAATATGCTGCACTCACTTAAATGGTTCCTATTCATTGACTTGAATGCAGACACAACCACCACATTAGGACCCAACGAAAATCTACACGACCATTGACAAAATGGCACCACTATGGACAATCACAGACTAAGCAAAACCCACGCCTTCTATGTTTCCACTCCACTGACTTCAATGGGATCTCAATTCGAGCAGATCTTCAACGCCATCCCAAACAAAATTGTTCGATTTGCGGAGACTAGCACTAGCAAACATCCGACTTCCCGACACTTGGCTTGAGGCTGTCATGACCGCAGCCTCCAAGGAGTCAGGTTTAGCCCAACTGCCTCGGAAGCTGGGTCACAACTTCATTTCCAGGCACCCATCGGCTCCCACAGGGGTCTTATGGACCTTGTCCTGGCGCCAGTGGCATAAGGGGACCCAGTCCCGGCACAGGACGTGCCGGGCTCATGATGTAAGGAATGGTGCTTGGGTGGACCTACCTGCTGCAGACCATGCTGCTCACTCACCTGCAGGATGGAATCCTCATCCATCCATGGCTGGAGCTACTTTACCTTCTGGGTGTGGCCAGCACCACTCCCTGGGACTGGATACTGGGACTTCTTACCTGGGCGAGGCTGCTGTGGAAGGAGACACCTAAGCACTCCAGTAAGCTATTTAAACCACGCCCGATCAGAGCAACGTGCTTCGCGTTATTCTGCAATAGCAGCAGGACGCTCACCGTGTCAGCTCCAGAGAATCTTCAATTTCTGCATCTGGGGAAGAGAAATCCGCAATCTTACCTTCTGAAATACCATCTTCGTCTTCAGCAGCATCTGAAAAGGGAAAAGAACACCAGGTTAGCACGAGATAAAAAACCAGCGCAGCACTTACCCAGTCCATCGGTGCATCTCAAGCCACGGGCTGCAGCTTTCCATTTTTTCCGGCACCCTGTGGAAGCAAAGACATTGGTTAGTAAACCTCCGTGAAACTTTCCTTACCTGCGCTGCATTCTTCTCGCCTCCGCCGACGCTGCTACTCGCATCTGCAAAACAAAAGGACATCATTAAGAAATACAAAACTCCATCTATACGCACGTGTTTTGGGCAGCGCTCATCTTTCTCACTCCTCGGCGCATTCCTCGACATCCATTTTTCTACCCAGCTGCTTCTGCGACCTGAAAAAGGAAAGAGACATTAAGAAGTGCTTTTAACTTCGAATTGACATTTTCTACTTACTTGCCTGCAATACCTTCGCCATTCCATCGCTCTCCGGACCTCCATATTCAAGCAACCGCCGTTCGTGCTGCTAACAACGGCCTAGCTCCAAATCTTCATCCTCTGCAACCAAGAGGCTGGACAATTAACCAGTGAAGTAACTGGCTTCGGCGCCCCTGCACAGACGCAGGATGGAGAGCTCCACTTTCACCTACATAAGGTGAGCACATTTAGCCTACGAACTACTTGGGAGTACCAGGAAGGGGAGGCAGCTTACCCAGTCAGGCTTATATATCCATATTAACCCCTTGCTCTCATAATTGCAGACACCTCACCCTTCAGATCAAGATCTCGGTGAGGAAAGGGCCTTTCCAGGGCCTGCGCGTGACCCTAGAAGACTCCGAGAACCCCCAGCCCAGACCTGCGCCTCCGAGGGATTCAGGTGAGCGTTACAGAATGCGAAGCCTACCGCAATTTTCCCACCCGGGCGCAATGGAAACCTCGGACACAGATCAACTGGCTCAATTGCTTGGGGAACTAAGGGCAGAAGTACATGCATCTCGCCAAGAAACAAACGCTTTACGAAGGGAGTTGATCATTGCCAAGGAACCGACGGATGATCTGGCCAGACAGTTGCTACAGGCTCAAGCGGGACAGACGCCACTGCCTCCCTATGGAGGGGGCGGCACTCCTACAACCTCAAGTAATCCGGTGCAAATTAATCTGCCAGGGAATGTGCCTTTGGCCCCGCCCAAAAGTTTTTCCGGTGATCCAAAGCGATATGCAGTATTCATCAATCAATGCCGCTTGCACTTTCTGTGTAGACCCGCCGCATTCCCAACGGACCAAGCCAAGGTAGCGTTTGTACTTTCCTATCTTAGCGCTAGTGCTGCAGATTGGTCCATTCCTCTCGTGACACAGGATGACCCGCTCCTCTATAACTTTCAAGACTTTCAGACCAGTATGGAAAAGTTGTTCGCAAGACATTGACAGGGGCAGGCCTTGGACAATGAACTCCTGTCACTCAGACAAGGTAATCAGGATCTCCTGGCTTACATAGCGTCCTTTAATAGACTGGTGGCTGAGACCAGGTGGCCTGAAGATAAGAGAATCACGCTCTTCTACAGAGGTCTACGTGGGGAACTTAAAGACGTTTTAGCACAGGTGGTTAATCCGCCGCAAGACTGTTCAGATTATATCGACCTAGTAGTCCAATTAGATCATCGGCTACAGAACAGGAAGACCGATCGATCCAGATTTGAAACCCGGGTACTTTCAAGACCTCAGAGCTCCGCTAAAGGGAATGACTCCGTGGAACCAATGCAAATAGGAGTAGTAAAAGGACCATTAACTCAGAAAGAACGGGAAAGAAGAAGGCAATTACAGCTGTGCCTATACTGTGGGAATTCTGGACATTTCCTTCGTGATTGCTCAGTGAAACCGGTCAAGAAGACCGCAGGAGTTTCTGATAAAAATGCTGAGAAACTGGAATCGGGAAACGACTTCGCCCGACAAGCGTAGAGGTCCGCTTGCCGAGCGTTAAAACCAGTTCCTCGACCTCGCATTTGGTAATGCCTATGGTCCTCATAAGTCCCAATAGACCAGATCGCATGCATGCTATCAAAGTATACATTGATAGTGGAGCAATCGGTAATTATGTGGACCAAGACTTGGCTACCAGGATGGATCTTCCCCTACGTCCCAAGATGATAAAGGACGTAATCACTACAGTGGATGGTACTGAAATAGCTTCCGGACCAGTTTCTCATACCACCATGGAGGTAACGTTGTTATGTCAAGACGGACATCGGGAGAAGATCGTGTTTGATGTAATCAAGGCCCCGCAGTTTCAGGTGATTCTGGGAATGCCTTGGTTGGAAAAGCACAATCCTCAGATAGACTGGCGAGCCAAGGTAATTCGGTTTCCAGAATGCGCTTCAACCTGTTATCCTCAGCCCGAAATCAAGCTAGCAGCCATCACTTCCGAGGACCCCCGATTACCTCTGGAATACCAAGAGTTCAGCGACGTCTTTCAGAAAGATCAAGCCAACACCCTGCCTCCGCATCGGTCATACGACTGCCAGATAGACCTAATACCTGGGTCCACCCCTCCGTGCAGTAGAATATATGCCCTCACTGAACCAGAAAACCTCCATCTCAGGCAATACTTGGACCAGTACTTGGCTAACGGATTCATCCGCCCCTCGAAATCCCCGGCTTCCTCAGCTTTGTTCTTCGTCCCGAAAAAGGAAGGTGACCTAAGAACTTGTATCGATTATCGCGCCCTGAACCAGATTACAGTCAAAAACCGATACCCGTTGCCCTTGATTCCTGAATTATTGGACCAGGTAAAAGGCGCCTGCATATACACAAAGTTAGACCTCAGAGGAGCTTACCATTTGGTACGCATTAAGGAGGGCGACGAATGGAAGACGGCCTTTCGCACTAAATATGGATTATTTGAGTATCAAGTAATGCCCTTCGGACTATGTAACGCACCGGCCGCTTTCCAGTTTTTCATGAATGATGTCCTCAGAGAACTTATTGATGTGTGCGTAGTCGTTTATATTGACGACATCCTGGTATACTCAGCCTCAGAAACTGATCATCGTAGACACGTCACAGCGGTTTTACAGAGACTTCGCCAACACCGCTTGTTTGCTAAACTGGAGAAGTGCACCTTTCACGCAAAGGAAGTGGAATTTTTAGGGTTCATCTTATCACCCAACGGAGTTCACATGGACTCAAGAAAAGTGGATGCTATCACCAAATGGCCTTCCCCAACTTCCGTGAAAGGTGTACAGAGCATGCTGGGCTTCGCTAATTTTTACCGAAGGTTCATTCCTGAATTCTCTCGGGTAGTCCAACCTATCACGGCTCTTCTGAAAAAGAATAAAAAATTCGAGTGGACTCCAGAAGCCGAACAAGCCTTCCAAGAATTAAAAGCCAAATTTATCTCTGCTCCAGTCTTAAGGCATCCCCGTCCAGAACTTCCCTACATCGTCGAGACAGACGCTTCCAGTCTTGCAATGGGGGCGGTGCTGTCACAAAGAGACCCCGAAACGCACCAGTTACACCCTGTAGTCTTTTGGTCTCGCAAATTTTCGGCTCCTGAGATCAACTACACAATTACGGACAAAGAACTCTTGGCAATTAAGTCCGCCTTTAAGGCCTGGCGGCATTATCTTTTGGGAGCCCGGCACACAGTAACTGTAATCACGGATCACCGTAACCTCCAGTACCTGAAGTCAGCTAAAGCTCAATCTTCGAGGCAACTACGCTAGGCTTTATTCTTCGCAGAATTCGATTTTGTAATCACATATCGACCAGGCGTTAGGAACGGAAAAGCAGACGCCCTTTCCCGGATAGGGGTAGACGAACTTACAGCTAATCCGGAGCCGGTGCCAATAATTCCTGAACAAAAGATACTAGGAGCAATCAACACACTATCCCTCGAAGAGATTAAAGCAAGGGTCAATCAACTCATAACTCCCGAAGATTCATCGAATTGGCAATTGAAAGGAAAGGATTTTACAATAGATCAGAACCTATTGTATGTCCAAGGAAGAATATTCTTACCCTGCGCTGACTTACAAAAACAGGTCATCACCTGCTACCATGATTCTCTAATGGAAGGACATCCTGGAGTTGCCAAAACCTCAGAGAAAATGAAAAGGCATTTTTGGTGGCCATCTTGGAGGAAAGATGTTTAAGAGTTTGTGGCTTCTTGTGGTATCTGCGCACAAAACAAGAGTCAGAAGGAAAAACCAGCAGGATTACTACGTCCAATAGACATTCCACCAGGCCCTTGGCACACGCTCTCGATGGATTTTATCACGGATTTACCCCCTTGCTCCGGATACAACACAATTCTAGTGATCGTGGACCTTTTTTCAAAAATGGCTCATTTTATCCCACTGAAGGGTTTACCTACAGCTTCCATTCTAGCCCGAGAATTTCTTGAAAACATTGTCCGGTTGCACGGTTTCCCTTCAGTACTAATCTCTGACCGAGGGAGCCAATTTATTTCCCATTTTTGGCGGAGTTGTTGTCGTTTAGCACAAATTGATGTGCGACTTTCCACCAGCCATCACCCTCAAACCGACGGGCAGACTGAGAGAACTAACCAAACTTTAGAACAATATCTGCGCTGCATGTTGCATCAATCCGAGGGTACTTGGAAGGATGTCCTTTGGATTGCTGAATACGCTTACAATAATTCAATCCATTCTGGGACGGGAAAAAACCCTTTTTTCCTGCTGTATGGAAGTCATCCTCGAACCTCAAATCTGGACCCACCTCAAGCTCTCGGAACACCTGCTGTTGACCATCTGCATTCGACGATAACTCAAGCATTTAAAGAAGCCACAGCTCATCTTCAACGAGCTAAAGAATCATACAAAAAAGGAGCAGACCAACATCGAAAAGAGGCTCCTCAATATCAAAAAGGAGATCAAGTCTGGCTGTCCACTAAACATTTATCTTTAAAAGGGCCACGCACCTTCAACCCAAGATATTTAGGACCCTACTCGATCACGGCCGTGATTAACCCAATGGCTGTCAAACTAGAATTACCTACTCGAATGAAGATACATCCTGTCTTCCATGTTTCTCTCCTGAAACCTGTGCAACCCGGAACCCGTTTGACTAAACCTCCTGAGCCAATCCAAGTTGACGGAGAATCCGAATTTGAAATTCGAGACATCTTGGACTCCAAAATTTCCAAATCAAAACTATACTACCTGATTGATTGGAAGGGATATGGACCCCAGGAGAGATCTTGGGAACCCTCAGAATATGTACATGCACCTCGTCTAGTCCGAAAATTTCATCGGGCTTTTCCCAACAAGCCAAAACCTCCGGAAAAGACAAGCTTAGGAGGGGCCTTGAGGGGGGGGGTGCTGTCATGACCGCAGCCTCCAAGGAGTCAGGTTTAGCCCAACTGCCTCGGAAGCTGGGTCACAACTTCATTTCCAGGCACCCATCGGCTCCCATAGGGGCCTTATGGACCTTGTCCTGGCGCCAGTGGCGCCAGACTCATAAGGGGACCCAGTCCCGGCACAGGACGTGCCGGGCTCATGATGTAAGGAATGGTGCTTGGGTGGACCTACCTGCTGCAGACCATGCTGCTCACTCACCTGCAGGATGGAATCCTCATCCATCCATGGCTGGAACTACTTTACCTTCTGGGTGTGGGACTGGATACTGGAACTATTCTGGAAGCTGGGACTTCTTACCTGGGCGAGGTTGCTGTGGAAGGAGACACATAAGCACTCCAGTAAGCTATTTAAACCACGCCCGATCAGAGCAACGTGCTTCGCGTTATTCTGCAATAGCACCAGGACGCTCACCGTGTCAGCTCCAGAGAATCTTCAACTTCTGCATCTGGGGAAGAGAAATCCGCAATCTTACCTTCTGAAATACCATCTTCGTCTTCAGCAGCATCTGAAAAGGGAAAAGAACACCAGGTTAGCGCGAGATAAAAACCAGCGCAGCACTTACCCAGTCCATCGGTGCATCTCAAGCCACGGGCTGCAGCTTTCCATTTTTTCCGGCACCCTGTGGAAGCAAAGACATTGGTTAGTAAACCTCCGTGAAACTTTCCTTACCTGCGCTGCATTCTTCTCGCCTCCGCCGACGCTGCTACTCCCATCTGCAAAACAAAAGGACATCATTAAGAAATACAAAACTCCATCTATACGCACGTGTTTTGGGCAGCGCTCATCTTTCTCACTCCTCGGCGCATTCCTCGACATCCATTTTTCTACCCAGCTGCTTCTGCGACCTGAAAAAGGAAAGAGACATTAAGAAGTGCTTTTAACTTCGAATTGACATTTTCTACTTACTTGCCTGCAATACCTTCGCCATTCCATCGCTCTCCGGACCTCCATATTCAAGCAACCGCCGTTCGTGCTGCTAACAACGGCCTAGCTCCAAATCTTCATCCTCTGCAACCAAGAGGCTGGACAATTAACCAGTGAAGTAACTGGCTTCGGTGCCCCTGCACAGACGCAGGATGGAGAGCTCCGCTTTCACCTACATAAGGTGAGCACATTTAGCCTACGAACTACTTGGGAGTACCAGGAAGGGGAGGCAGCTTACCCAGTCAGGCTTATATATCCATATTAACCCCTTGCTCTCATAATTGCAGACACCTCACCCTTCAGATCAAGATCTTGGTGAGGAAAGGGCCTTTCCAGGGTGGCATTCGAGGCCTGCGCGTGACCCTAGAAGACTCCGAGAACCCCCAGCCCAGACCTGCGCCTCCGAGGGATTCAGGTGAGCGTTACAGAGGCGGAAGCTTAGGAAATGTAAAACCTGGAGGCAGCGCCAGCATGTCGTGTCCGAGGGTCGCTGTTCCTTTTCGGATGAGGAATTCAGTCTGCAGGCATTATCTCCACTCATCATGCTCGGCTCACTTAATTCACAATTGAATTAAACTGTGGCCTTTGTGCCCGTCATTCCCGTTTCACGTTGTGTTTTGTCCTTCAGGAGTGTGGAGTGCTGCAGCGGACGAGGCCACTCAGGCCTACACAGCAATTTGACGCCCGTCCGCTCCCGAGTCGTGACATGGGCTCCACATAGCTCTTCGAACTATTTGGCTCATCACACCGCTTTGTAACAATGTGAATATTTGTAATCACAGAGTACCCTCTCTAAGACATATTTGCCCCTTCCCCATTGATATGTAGCCTCAAGAACTGACCCTCTGGGGTCACCATCACCGTCGTGTGGACAATGCTGGATTTGACTTTTAGGGACTTCATTGATTCAGTGCGTCACCCTTCCTCAACTCTTATGCGGGACTTCCTTTGCATCTTGAACTCATGGTGGCCCTGAATCATGCTGTTCCCATCTTCATCTTGTAGCCTGGCTTTCAACATTATGTTTTACTACCGACTTCTGCAATTGTAAACACTCTCCCCTCTTGCTTCTCCACTCTTTGACTGCTTACTCTGTTCTCTCCTTCTTTCCCTTCTCCCTTTCTCCTCCCCTTACTTTCTTCTATGCACTTATCAGAATTGTCACTGAACCTTGTATGATAGCAACCTCGTCTGTCTCCTTCCCACAACCTTTACTGTCCCCGCCCCCCCACCCCCTCCAGCACTATCTGAAATGTCGTCGGCCGAGTACGATAGTTCATTTCACATCCACAATGTTCATGGCTTGTAAGAATGTCATTGTATTTTCCCCTTGTTCCCACTCTTGCCTTGAAGCGCTTTGAAACGCATTGTGTATAGGCGCTATATAAATAAACTATATCATATCAACCCTCCCACCACAGGCTGCACAGTGTGCATCTCTCGAGGTTCCCCATTTGGAATGGGTGGCATATAAAATCCTTGCTGCAAGAGGTTGTACATCATCCATAAAGTAAACCAAATCAGGTGGCATGTTTATAAGCAGGGAACCTGGCATCAGATTCCCCAGCCAGTGGTAGAAGTGTACCGCAAAATGTTGTGGAACTATGGTCTCGGCAGGGAAGAGGGTAGGCAGAAGCATAGTGCAACATGTGACGAGGTGTTGCACTATTGAGATGCCCCGGCCGCAAGTGACTTAACTAGGGCTCCTATTACAACTTTACACTTGCACAGGGACATGAATGGACCCATACTCTATATAGAATGGTGAATATGGTAGTAAAACGTAGAGAAATGGTAAACAGAAATAAAATGTAAAGTCCCGACCGTTCCCGCTCACTTCGATCACTGTCCCCGGCAGCTTTCTGCATGATGTTCCACCCAGCAAGCCAATGCATGCCAAGCCCCAACAGGTATACTTACCAGTAGAGTGGGTGAGGGGGCATCACAGGCAGTCATCACAGATCCGAAGCATATAAAGAGGAGTTGCTGCTGATAAACTAGGGCCGCGTCATCATCAGTAACTAATCAGGACATATGACAGGGCCGCACTGCAGCCGTTCTGTGGTTTATTGCATTCACAAGGGCTCCAGACCAGATTTTGAAGTGGGAGTATTTTACTCACTATGTTTTTAAGGTAGGAGTAAAAATCATCTCTCTACCTCCTCCCGGAGGGGGTTCGTTCTTTCGACTGGCCAGTCCTAGATGAGGCTGGACTCTGCCCTGCAGCTGAGTCAGTGGCCTTGTTTGACTTGCGGCACACTGACAGTCTGCTGTGGCAGTCTTTTTTGGTTTTCTTTGAGAAACCACGGCACACCTCGCATCCCTCCTCATCGTGGTCTGGATTCAGGCAATATAAGCATCTATGATGCTGATCCACCACAAAGACGTTTCTCAATCCACACTTCGTACCGAGTTTGAAGAGGCTTCGACTTTTCTTCTCTTCAGTCATGCTTAAAGGCACAAAGTAGGCCCAAGGTCGGCCCTCGCAAAACTTCTATAGTGATCCGACGGTGGATGAAGATCTTCGCTGGTAGCGGATCCCCACTGACAATCTCTGCCCTTCGTCAAAGATTAACAAAAATCGCCCAAAAACTATTTTGGAAACATTTGCAAGAAACACGAAATTAGCTTGGAGACCAACTTGAGGACTCCCAACACTAAAGTGTGTGGTAAAAATCTGAAGATGGCCGCCAGTGGTGGCGCTTAGGTTGAGGACTCTCATTGGATGGGGCAGTATGACCCAGAGGACAGCGATTGGTTTAGAGGAGAAATACAGTTTTGAAGTGAAACTGTTTTTTCTTTTACCAAGTATTCCCAGACTGGCGACAGGGAATATTCATGAGAATGTGAATCCATGCCAGACCCCATGCTGGAGAACTAGTAAAAATCAAACATATTCCCATAGGGTATTTTTAGGAGAGTAGATATATAGGTTAACTAGAATAAATCGTTGTCCACACTTCTTTACACCTAGCAGTTTATGCAGAGTTAAACACTTTCCTCTTAAATCCTCAATCTGATCAGGCATTTATAACAGTTTACTGCAGTAATTGCATGTTTTAGAGAGTACAAGTGCCTGGTTTGCTGCTCACCTTTAGAGGGGTCAAAGACTTTTTGAAAACCTACTCAAAATATCAATGTGGCCTTTCAAAACATCTTAGTTTTGTTTCTCTTGTCAATTCGCTATGATAGCAAAAGTCATCAAGGCTAAACCTTTACGTATATTTACAAAGTGTCCAATCAGCAAAAAGAAGTTCAGATGGTGCAAGACAGCATGCAATCCCTCTGGAAGACAAACCCAGCAACGAGGCCAACATCCCCCAGCAACGAGGCCAACATCCCCCAGCAACGAGGCCAACATCCCCCAGCAACGAGGCCAACATCCCCCAGCAACGAGGCCAACATCCCCCAGCAACGAGGCCAACATCCCCCAGCAACGAGGCCAACATCCCCCAGCAACGAGGCCAACATCCCCCAGCAACGAGGCCAACATCCCCCAGCAACGAGGCCAACATCCCCCAGCAACGAGGCCAACATCCCCCAGCAACGAGGCCAACATCCCCCAGCAACGAGGCCAACATCCCCCAGCAACGAGGCCAACATCCCCCAGCAACGAGGCCAACATCCCCCAGCAACGAGGCCAACATCCCCCAGCAACGAGGCCAACATCCCCCAGCAACGAGGCCAACATCCCCCAGCAACGAGGCCAACATCCCCAGCAACGAGGCCAACATCCCCAGCAACGAGGCCAACATCCCCAGCAACGAGGCCAACATCCCCAGCAAGTCTGCCTGTTACCCAAATGTACACTCAATATTAAACCAGAGGGAGCAATACTGGATTATACAAACATTTAATTAATAAATCCGGCTAAAAGAAAACGACACCCTCACGTTTCCATAAATGCGATGCATCAAATTGACAAAGGTTGGCTAATCTGGGTGCCACAGCCATAACTTATGGAAGCATGAGAATAGTGTTAAATAATAAACGTGTTCAT
The DNA here is from genome assembly GCF_040938575.1 of Ambystoma mexicanum. Classification (NCBI taxonomy): domain Eukaryota; kingdom Metazoa; phylum Chordata; class Amphibia; order Caudata; family Ambystomatidae; genus Ambystoma; species Ambystoma mexicanum. The sequence continues at coordinate 12,257,418 of NC_090938.1, read as the reverse complement.
AATAGAATGCTGTGCCCTCTTGTTGAACATTTGAGTGTACATTTGGGGGACAGGCAGACTAGATGGGGATATTTGACTTTGACACCCTGTAACTTGTGTGTGTTTAAAACCCCAGGTATACGAGTGAGGCTGTTTAAGCCACACATGCTGCGTTTGCAGAATTAATAATCTCTCAAAACACAATTTTGCAAGTGTGGGGTCAACAAGTAATTGCAGGATTTATATGTATGGGGTCTTGTACTGAGAATATATGTAGTGTGTTTGGAATGCTGGCAACCTTTTAATTACACAGAGATCGTGCATGGAAGGAAGGGGCCACACACCAAGAACACCGCCCGGCCCACCCTCCTGCACCCACAATTGCTCACCTGCCGCCGCAGACATACTTCTTCACGATCAAGACCGCAGCAACCACAGCGACCAGCAGTACCGCCACCACAGAAAGGATGGCCGGGATGGAATTAGACTGGGGCGCCTTTAAAAGCAAAAGACGCACATTAATACATAAAGGCAAACTGGCAGCAAGCAACGCAAAGGGAAGCATAAGTGACGCCATAATTCCTACCACCAAACCCTCACCTTCCTCTCCCCAGCCCCTCCCTTTGGACATCCAGCCTCTGAACATTCTACCTGCAGAGCTTGGGGAATTCTTTGCACAGAAAGAAGTAATTTCTACCAAAACTCGATATGTACACATTCTTTGCAATCAGAAACAGTTCTGGGGGGGAGGAGGTCAAGGGGGGGGTCAGGAGATCTTTGAAAGGAAAAAGATGTAAGGGGGCATAATCTAAGGACCACAAGTAGAAACATAGCAGGGTGGTGTGACAAATTCGATTTGATGGCAACAACGCTCCTATTCCGACGGTGACCGCTTCCCATGTGGCCAAGGGACGGCAGCCACTACCTGAGAGAGGATCACATGGGGGGGGGGAGAGACAACCTTGAGCGGAGTAGTAGGGCACAATCGGACAAGGCATGGTATTCCTCTCTGAAGATACCCCCAACCATACCACACGTCTTAATGGCACATTGTTCCACCTCCTCGTCCCCATACAAAAAGTGCTGAAGACCTAACAAGATCTATATGTGAACAACCAAGATCAGGGGCGGGGGAAGGGGGAAGAGAGACAGAGACCAAAACAGACAGAGCTATGCTTCCCTCAGTGAGAACTGGGAGACTGAGGGGCAGCAAGGGTTCATAAAGGGAGAAGAGGAAAGCCAAACACACAAGAAGACACTACAAGAAAACCAGAAGCCTCCTGGAAGTTTGCAGGTGTGAAGCGGTAGCGTTTGCCTTACCAGAGCCTGACACGAAGCAGATGGCCCCGGCAGGAACCGCCGAACAGTGTTAGGACTGATTTTCTATACTCTGGCCTGGTAGACAGATATATAGAAGGCCAACCTATATTGTGACGGGGACAACTCTGGGAAGCTGTAGCCAAACCAGTTCAAGGTATCAGTAACGAGTGGTTTAGGCGAAGGCTCAAGAGGAGGGGAGCTTGTAAAGGGTGCACAATGAGTACATACAACGGGGGTCACAAATTACACGTAAACAGTATGTATAATAGTTATTTATGGCCACGCAACACAAAGAAAAATAACTAATAACAGGTAGAATTATCACACAACACTAAAAATAGAATGCATATATAATGTCACTAGAGTGCGGCATACTACAGATCAAGGCCTGAAAGGGAAAGTACAGATTAGATTATGCACTACAGGACCACAGAGCAAGGCACCTGGCGAAAAGAAAAAAAACTTCTATGAATGTAACATCCGAGCCAAAGTTCTCACGATGGGCGGGGGCACTGCTGAGCCATCTGACCTGGGCCAGAAGGTACTCCCCTCGCGAAAGGACTGGTGCCAGCCTGTTGCTGATGCACCACTATCTGCGCAAGATGTCCCGGATGGGCCAAGACAGTGCGAGGGCACATGAGTGTTGCCAGTTTGGCGCAACTGCTGGGTGCAGTTTGTTTGACTTGTTTTCGTTTGAAAAGTTCTAAAGTCTTCACAGCAATCGACAGAATGAGACAAGGCGCACTTGTCAGAAAGAACTGGGTTTCACCGGACTGTAATGGCGGCTGATATAAAGGTGCTGACTTGGAATGTCAGAGGGATGGGCACCTATATGTGCAGGAACAAGATTAAATCCTTTCTGAAGAGAAAGAAAGCGTCCATCGCACTAATACAGGAAACCCATCTCAACCGTCAAGGTAACAATAAAGTGATGGAACAATGGGGAGGACAGGGTTTTGGGGAAGCATACTCCAAATATGCTCGAGGGGTGAACACATGGATAAGCGACACTGTGCCCTTCCAGATGCCAACGACAGAGGCAGACGCAGACGAGCGGTACTTGATGCTGCGGGGAAGTACTGAACAATTACATATTTGTTAATTCCTACCTAACTGCAAGACCTCAGCTTATCTGACCAGGTTGGGAGCAAGGTTGGCACCCCACTGGGATTGCTTTTTCATCGAGGGGGGGGGGGGGCGATTTCAATTGCGCGACCTCAACAGGTCTAACCCAGCGACACAGGGGGCTAAGGCAGTACCATCGCCACTTGATGCAGCGATAAGAAACCTGGGCCTAGCAGAGGTGTGGAGGGAGCTACATCCGGCTGCTAGAAGCCTACCGAAACAACTTGTGGCACCAGCGCGACTAAAAGAAGCTCTGTGGGTCCCGAGGAACTGCCTAAAGGAAACCCCAATGATTGTGCAACTTGGTAGGAGGGTTTGGAGCAGAGCCCTGAAACTGATGGGTCAGGAACACCCCTACTCCCCTGAAACTCCAATCGCTGCTGATGCTTGTGTGGTCAAGGCGGACCTGGCAACAGTAAGGCAATGGAAGTGGTACGGCATATACACTTGGGGTGGGAAAAGGGGTGGTGGGGACACAAACGATGAGGGTGTCTTTAGGGAATTTGAGTCTATGGGGGCGAAGGAGGGACTGCCCAAGGGCCAGTTTCTGTGGTACTGGAGGATCAGGAAGGTGGCAAAAGGGAAATGGAAGGGTTGGCCAGAGGAACCTGAGGCGGAACTAGTGCTGACCCTATTGCACAACCTGGGGGATGGGTGGAAACCAGTGTCCAGACTCTATAGCCAATTGGCAGATAAGCCCAACCCTAAAAGCGGTGCATTGAAATTAGAGTGGGAGACGGACCTGGGAATTAGCATAACAGAAAAGGATTGGGATAGGATTCTGGCATACCCCCAGGAGGCGTCAAATGTCTGCTTTAGGTTGATGCAGTTGAATGTCCTCTATAGGACCTATACGACACCAGGCAGGGTAGCCATATTCAACAATAATTCAAGCGCGTCATGTCCCTGGTGCGGTGCCAAAGGGGCGGGATGTCACATGTTCTGGGGGTGCCTGAAGGTACAGCGCTTCTGGTCCAGAATAGAGCAAGCCTGCAGGAAGGCGGGTCCAACACGGTATGAATGGTCACCAAAGGAATGCCTGCTGGGAGCCTACCCCGAGAATAAGCAAAGTCAGGCACATAATTAAATTCATGGCATGTGTGCTGGCCAAGAGAGCCATCGCGATGGCTTGGAAAGCAGCAGTGGGCCAGCAATATATCCGATGGCACAGGGAGCTGGAACACTGGGCAGCAGCAGAAACTAAGACATGGGGAGATGGAGTATCCAGAGCAGGAGGGTATGCACGGATAAAAAAAGTTTACCCGATTGTACGATGAATTTAACAATGAGAAAAGTAAAATAAAGTGATACAAAAGTTACCAAAGTAGTATCATCAGTACCAAGACCAAGAGAAATCATATTTCTTTGTACCGACAGCCTGAAGGACAGGTCAGTTTCCCCATAACACACGAGTAAAAGCCCAGAGGAGCGCAGCTGAAGGCTTCAATGCACAACAGTAGGTCAGAAGCAAAAAACTAAAAGCAAATAGTTTATAGGTCCACAAAAATGGAAGGAAAGGTGCAGTAAAGAGAAATCTTTACTAACGCACAGAAGCCAGAGAACGGAGGTGGCAAGAAAAGCCGAACACCAGCCACCGGCTTACCGTGAGAGGAACCAAGCACGCTAACAAGAACCGGCGAGTCCCCAGAACAGAAAGGACGACGGCGGGGCGTATTGCAGATGCACAATAGACGTAAATTTGTAAAGAAAACAAATAAGGCATTTGAAAGAGAAGGAACCTGCGAACACTTGATAGAAAGGGAAAGCAAACGGAAAAAGTGACAAGCTTCCAGGAATTACCGTTTAAGCAAGACGGCTAAGAAAAGCCCTGGCAGGATAATATACCAGGCAGATACAGAACTAGATAAAGTAGACCCAGCATGAAGGAAGTCCTGGAAGGATAATATACCAGGCAGATACAGAATTAGATAAAGTAGACCCAGCATGAAGGAAGTCCTGGCAGGATAATATACCAGGCAGATACAGAACTAGATAAAGTAGACCCAGCATGAAGGAAGTCCTGGCAGGATAATATACCAGGCAGATACAGAATTAGATAAAGTAGACCCAGCATGAAGGAAGTCCTGGAAGGATAATATACCAGGCAGATACAGAATTAGATAAAGTAGACCCAGCATGAAGGAAGTCCTGGAAGGATAATATACCAGGCAGATACAGAATTAGATAAAGTAGACCCAGCATGAAGGAAGTCCTGGAAGGATAATATACCAGGCAGATACAGAATTAGATAAAGTAGACCCAGCATGAAGGAAGTCCTGGCAGGATAATATACCAGGCAGATACAGAATTAGATAAAGTAGACCCAGCATGAAGGAAGTCCTGGAAGGATAATATACCAGGCAGATACAGAATTAGATAAAGTAGACCCAGCATGAAGGAAGTCCTGGAAGGATAATATACCAGGCAGATACAGAATTAGATAAAGTAGACCCAGCATGAAGGAAGTCCTGGAAGGATAATATACCAGGCAGATACAGAATTAGATAAAGTAGACCCAGCATGAAGGAAGTCCTGGAAGGATAATATACCAGGCAGATACAGAATTAGATAAAGTAGACCCAGCATGAAGGAAGTCCTGGAAGGAGAGCATACCAGGAAGTTGCAAATGTTTTTGTAAAAGTCCCTGGCAGGAACATACACCAGGCAAGGACTACTCAGCAGAGCATGAGAAATACACTGCCAAACGGGGTCCTGAGAGGGATAGATCAGGCCAGTCAAAGGCTGTGTGAAATCAAAAAAACAGGAGTAAAATCCTACGGGGGGAGGGAGTACACAGGTATCCAAAACAGGACAAAGACAGAGTCAAGTTGTTTGTCTATCAGTAGTGTTGTGAAAGAAGAGAAACTTGCATCTTTGAATATACAGCAGCAGGAAGTGAGATCCAGGGGAAGGGAACCACCACCCCCTGGAATAAGGAATGTATAAACCACTCAAAGCCATAGAAATGACCCTTCTCTTCATTGGACGGCGGGCCAGAATAGGACCTTGGACACGGGACCGTTTGACATCGACAGATCCTTCGTTATAGTTTTATTTAGGGAAACGCCTCTAGTGCAGGGACAGAGGAATTTCTCCAACCCCTTTAATTTTCATAAACGTCTTTGACCAAAACCATGAATCCCTTGTGTACGAGTCTCATTGCTGGCCCCTCACTTTGGGCAACTTGCCTTTTGACAAGTCGCGCTCTTCCAAACCCACTGGAAAGATAAAGCATAAACTAACAGGGAGTTAAGTGTTAGGGAGAATTCTCTGTAAAGGCTAAATTCCCAAACCTAGTGAGTCCCCCACCACCTTTGCTGGATTTTTTTGGGGTTTATTTTTTTCTCCTGCCAAGAGTGAGATTCTTTTCCTCCCACTCTTAGACATGATTTGAGGTGTTCCTTTGACTTTGTATGTGTTTTATGGGCTATGGGGTCCTTTACCCCATAGGGTTTCATGTGTTTTTGATATGTGGGTTACACAGCACCCTCCGTGCAGTAGCCCAGGGGTGTCGTAGCGACCCCCAAACTGACTCCATACCCTGGGACGGACTACTGTCTCCCAGGGCATGTAAAGTCACCATTGGCTTTACTAGTCTCAAATTGTGAACAGAACCAGTAAGAACCAGCATATTGTGGATGTACTGGTCAGGGCAATTCGATTGCCCCTGCATCTGTTGTTCGAGGGGGCACTGTCCAGTGCCCCCCGACCGCGTTTTGGCTGGTGCCAGTGGATACTACTTTTTATATTCGACCGCGATTATATTCCTATGGGATTTTCCCATTGTTCGAGGCTACCACTTTTTAAAATAGCCTCGAACATACCGCCGGTTTATTAAATTAATATAAATTCACCGGTTGGTATTTTTTGCCGAAACTTGGTCCCAAAATGGCGTTTGTGTTCGCTTCTGTGACTCCAACCCAAGTCGAGCCCTTTGTTCCACTTTTTGGCGGGCTTCTCCACAGAAGCCTCCAAAAGTGGTGCCACTCTGTCTGGGTACTACAGGGGGGGTAGGAGGGGGTTTAGGCAACTTGGACTGAGTTGCCTCAGCAACTCAAGTCGCACTCTTGTGTGATTGGCTCAAGTGGTGAGCCGCCCGACTCACCACTTAGCATGTTTGAGTGACAGCTAGGCTGAATGAATGGGGGTTTTCTGCATAAAAGCAGGGCTTTGGGGACTGGAACTTCTGAAGTCGCCACAGGACCTAAAGAATCCGAGGAGGGAGGAGCCGAGCCGACCTGCAACGACGACACCACCGGTGGAGCCCTGCTGAACCGTCTCACCACTTTTCCCGACGACAGAGGAGATCTCCAGCCCGGAGAGTCTTCTTCCTTTGACTGGTGGGGATAACCAGTTTGCCCGTCTTTTCGCCTTCCTGGACCATCTCGTGGCCACCTTGCCCGTGCCAAACACCCCAGCAACCGGAATACCACGGTTTACCACTACCGCGAAGAAAAGGGTGGTACCTTGTAACCGGGAAACTTTGTGGCTGGTTTCTTCCCTGGCAATGCAACGACCTTCAGCTTTCCTCCACGTCGAGACCTCCTCTTCCTCTGGACGAAAAGGTTGTTTCCGAATTGTTCTTATTACAACTGTTCGAATGACAATTGACCGAATTGTGAAAATATATATATATGGTCAATTGTGACCCTTTAAATTCGGTCAATTGTTCATTCGAACAATTGTAAACGAACAATTTGGGTAATACCGACGAAACACCAACTTGCACCCGCTGCCAGGAACAACTGCCCCCGCTGGAGCGTTCTTCCCACTTTCAGGTACTGTGTCCCGCCTGGCTTCCCTTGCGACACATCGTTCGGGGTGACAGTAAATACTCGACTTTCTCACCTGGGTTAGCCTGGGACCGGTTAACTAACTTTTCCTGACTTGATCTCAATCTTTGGTGAACTATTTACCAAGACTCTTTGGGCATAACCCCACTGTGTGATCCTGGACACATTTCGCTTGCTAGAGTGGGCCTGGCATTTGAACTTCCTTGCTCCCCAGTAGACTTTGCCTGACCTGCCTCACTGTGGTTCTTTGAAAAGTATTGAAATTTGTGTGCTTTCATAACTCTGCCTTGTCCCTCCCTTTTTAATAACTTATTAGAGTGCCATCTTATGTTAAGCGCTCACCTCTGTCTGAAAATAAGTGGTGTTTCTCATTAAGACTGGTCTAATAAGTAATCAGGGAGATATATATATATATATATGACAATGCATTACTTACCGTAAAAGCATTTCTGATGGTTGTATCTGCTTAGATTCACATGCTGTGCATAGGTCCGACATCCAGTGGTCACTGCGGAGTATTGCATTTTGTTTTTCGTAGTCGAAAAGGGGACGTCGACAAGGCGTGTCTGTAACACTATCCCTATAGTGACGTGCGTTGTACCCACAATCCCTCACGCGTTGAGGTCCCTCTGTTTGTATTTTTCTGCCCTGAGGGAGCCTTCTAGACGTGAGTGAGTACAGAAAAGAGAGAAATATAGAAAAGGATGTCTATGTTCCTTCCATCCGAGCGGGGAGGAAGGGTGGGCGCATGTGAATCTAAGCAGATACAACCATCAGAAATGCCTTTACGGTAAGTAATGCATTGTCTTCTGATGTTTGTTAATCTGCTTAGAATCACATGCTGTGCATAGACTAGCGAGCAGTACCCGGAGTTGGCGGTGGGTTATGAGAAGGAACAGTAGAGAAAAGATGTCTTAATACTGCCTGTCCCACCTGGGAGACAGATGTAGAGTGTGCATCTAGACAGTAGTGTTTTGTAAAGGTGTGCACAGAACTCCAGGTAGCCGCTTTGCAGATGGACTCAAGGGGAACATTTGCAATGAACGCTATGGAAGCCCCAGTGCCTCGAGTAGAATGTGCTCTTGGCTTGAAGGGTAGTTCTCTCTTAGCAAGAGTGTAACAGAGAGTGATGCATTGAACAATCCATCTAGATATAGTGGACTTTGAAACTGCATCTCCTTCTCTTCCTGCTGCCACAGAGACAAAGTACTGATTAGTTTTTCTCAGTGGTCTGGTTCTTTCCATGTAGAACATGACAGCTCTGTGTACATCCAGTGTATGCAGACTTTTTTCTCCCAAGCTGGAAGAGTTTTGAAAGAACGTTGGTAGTTCTATTGACTGGTTTACATGAAATTTCGAGATGAATTTTGGTGCAAACCTAGGGTGTGTGCGTAGAACCACCTTATCTTTGTGAACTGTTACAAAGGGGTCTAGTACAGAAAGAGCCTGTAGTTCACTTACTCTCCTAATGGAGGTGATGGCTATTAGGAAAGCAGTCTTAAGAGTGAGGTCTTTAAGAGTTGCCTTGTGCATGGGTTCAAAAGGAGGGCCCATGAGTCTAGAAAGTACCACATTTAAGTCCCATCCGGGAGCTGGGTTAGCTATCGCAGGGTGTTTCTCTTTACCCCCTCCATGAAGGCCTTGATAACTGGTATCTTCCACCACGACACTTTAAGTTGGGAAGTGGTGTATGCAGAAAGTGCCGCTAGGTGGACTTTAATGGAATTAAACACTAGACCTGAATCCAGTAAATGGGTCAAGTACAGAACAATGTTAGTGGGAGAGCAGTCAACTGGGTTGATGCTCTTAATTCTACACCAGATGACAAATCTTTTCCACTTGCTAGAATAGCAGTGGCGAGTATTAGGTTTTCTGGCTTCCCTGAGGATGTCCATACATCTCTGTGGGAGATGTAAATGTCCAAATTCTATGATCTCAGGAGCCAGGCTGCATGGTCTGAGGGCATGGATGCAGTGTCCTGCCCTTGTCCTGTGACAGCATGTTGTACGGGCAGGGAAGTTTCACTGGGGGAGATAGGGACATCTCCATCAAGTGATCAAACCATGGCTGCCGGGCCCACATTGGGGCCACTAGTATCATGGTAACCTGCTCCTGGTGCATCTTGTGCACCACTTTGTTGAGAAGGGGAGTTGGGGGAAAGGCGTAAACAAATTTCCCTGACCATTGAATCGACAGACCGTTCCCCTTGGACTGGTTCTGGGGGTACCTGGAGGCGTAACTTTGGCATTGTGAGTTTTCCATAGTTGCGAACAGGTCTATTTCCGGGAATCCCCATTGCGTGAAGACGTCTAAGACGATGTCTTCGTGCAATTGCCATTCGTACTCTTCGGGCAGGGGGAAGTCTCTGCTAGCAGATTGAGTTCCCCTGGTACATGTTGTGATAGTAGGAACATGTTGTGTTGAGAGCCCACTTCCATATATTCTGGGACAGCTTGGACAGTCCTGGAGAGTGAGTGCCCCCTTGCTTGTTGAGGTAGTACATGGCTGTGGTGCTGTCTGTGAGGACCATCACTGTCTTTCCTTGTAGGTGTTCATGAAAGGCTTTCAGTGCTTTGAACACCGCTAGAAGTTCCAGCAGGTTTATATGCTTGGATGCTAAGCTCGGAGTCCACGCTCCGTGAGCAGTATGATGGGATAGGTGAGCCCCCCATTCTGTGAGGGATGCGTCTGTGGTTAGACTGGCTTCCACTGCGGGTGTGGCAAAAGTTTTCCCTAATAACAGGTTTTCTTTTGTCCACCACCGTAGCGAGAGAACTAAGGCCTGCGAGACCACCACTAGATCGTCCCATTGTCCGCTGGCCTGACACCACTGGCTGTTGAGCCACTCTTGCATTGGGCGCATGCGCAGGCGCGCGTGAGGTACCAAATAAATACATGACGCCATCATCCCTAGCAAGCGCATTGCTTTGCGTACCGTCACCTCTCGACCTGCCACATAATGGGGGATCTGAAACAGCATGTTTTGGACCCTCTCGTTGGAGGGGAAGACGAGGCCGTCCTTTGTTCGAATTAGAGCCCCTAAAAATTGTTTGACTTGGCTGGGGTCTAAGCTGGACTTCTTTTCGTTGATGGAGAAGCCCAGTTGGTACAAAAGGTCTATGGTCTTTTGGGTATTGGAGAAGCATGTTTCGTAAGAATCCCCTGTTATGAGCCAGTCGTCGAGGTAAGGGTATACCAGGATGGATAACCTGCGCAGGTGGGCCGCTGCTACTGCCAGTACTTTTGTGAATACCCTTGGTGCAGAAGCTATCCCAAAGGATAGTACTCTGAACTGGTAGTGTTTGTTCTCTATCTTGAACCTGAGGTATTTTCTGTGCGCTGGCAACATTAAAATATGAAAGTATGCATCTTTCATGTCTAGCGTTGTCATGTAATCCCCTTGTGATAACAGTGGGATTACTTCCTGCAAGGTCACCATACAAACTTTTGGGGTTTGACAAAGTTGTTCGCTGGGCACAGATCTAATACAGGGCGCATGGTTAAGTCCTTTTTGGGTACAAGGAAGTACACTGAATAAATACCTTCTGTTACCTGAGATAGGGGGACAGCTTCTATAGCTTCTTTTTTCAGTGGCTCTTCTACTTCTTGAAGAAGAATGGTGAGGTGTTCCGGTGTTATGCGTCGGTTCCGTGGCGGTCTGTACTTCGGGGAACCGTTTAATTCGATGCAGTATCCGTGGACTATGGTGGATAATACCCAACGGTCTGACGATATTCCCTCCCATGCTGATAGGAACGATGTTAGCCGGCCCCCGACCGGTGATGCATGGGAGGGGACCCGAATCTTCGGGTCATTTGTTGGTATTGGGCGTGGGACCTTTGGGGCTGGAGCCGCGACCTCTTCCCTTGCCACGCCGTTTGCCTCTTTGACTGAACTGGGTGTTGTTACCCTGGTTAGAGGGCCAGTTGGTAGCAGAGTAAAATTGCTGTTGGTTTTGCTGCTGGCGTTGGCCACGAAATGAGCGTCTATTGCCATAGCCGCGTCTGTTAGGGGGCCTAGAAATTTGGTCAAGAGTCTTGATGGTATCAAACTCTTTCTTTGCATGTTCTAGGGCCTCATCCACTGCTTTCCCAAACAGATGTGTTTGTTCTATGGGCTTATTTATCAGGGAGGCTTGGGTTTCCGGCTTAAATCCTGAATTGCGTAGCCAGACATGGCGTTTGAGAAGTATTCCCTGAACCAGGGAACGGCCAGCGGTCTCTGCGGCATCTAAGGAGTTCTTTACGATGCCCTGGTTTACAAGAGTTCCCTCTGATATTATAGCTAACAGGCATGAACGCAGGGGTTCTGGTGCGTTCTCTGCTTCGCTGCGCAGCTTGCGCCACTGTGCATCCGCGTAGCTAGCTAGTAGGGAATTGTTATTTGCAATCCTAGTGGAAAGAGAATCACGACCTCCGCCGCCTTCTCAAAGTGCATAGAGCTTCTTGCCCTCTTTGTCAGGTGGTGCCTCACTAGTGGATAGTGGTACCCCCTCTCTTTTTCTTGTATTAGTAACTACGAGGGAGTCCGGAATAGAATGTCCTCTGATGTACAAAGGGTCAGAGGACGAAGGCCTGAAGAGCTTTTCTATTCGAGGGTTGACCCCACTTACTAAGGCAGGATTGGAAAGGGAAGGAGATATTCTCCTCTTTATAGAAGCCAGGAGCGGAATAGACTGGCTAACAGGGGCTTTTTCTTTAATAACTTTCTCTACAAAGTCTATGTCAGGAAGAGTTTCCACTGTGTCTATCTCAAAATGCGCTGCTGCCTTGAGCAATAGTGATTTGAGTGAAGGTTGGTCATCTATGGGAGAGGTGTTCCAGTATGTGAATCCTTGAGAGGAGAAGGGTGAAAGACATCAGGGTCTGAGTGCATTGATGGGTATTGCCAAGGCTGCACTGATGGGGATTGCCAGGGCTGCGAGGTAGCTGTATCTTCTTCAAAAGCTCCTGCAGTAGTGTAAGGATCTTCTTCGAACCCCTCTTCCTCATGTTCTTCCTCTCCACCCAAACACTCCTCATCTTCCTGGAGGTATTGCTCCTCTTCAGTGAGGTCATATACGTCTGTGGAAGGGGGAAAACAGCCTAGGAATCTTGACCCTAGGGTCATCCTGGGGCCATTCTCTTTGTCTTTTGTGTGTGGGTGGGTCTTGCCTTCCCAAAAACCTTTCCATTTTCTCCATACAAGAATGGAGTCTTTCAAGGGTCTCATGGGGTACCCCTGAATAGTCTAGAGGGGGGAAATCAGTGTTTTCACCTTCAAAACGCTTAGAACGCTCCTACAACGTCGAGGAGAGGTTTCCGTCTCCCTCTGAAAAGCCCTCTGGTAGTTCAGAAGTGCCCTTAGATGAAGGGGGCTGTTCCTGGCTACTTTTGTGCTTTTTCGGCGCGGTATTCGACGTTTGTTTCGTCGTCCGCGTACGTTTGTCTTCGGAAACAATTCTCGCCAGGCTCTCGACAACGAGTTTGTCAGTCGAGGGCTCTGGTGTCGACGTTGCCTGCGTTGCGCGTTGTTCCTCGACGGCCGCTCTATGGAGCGTTACGTCGGATGATTTTGAGGTAGCGCCCGTGTTTGATGAAAGCCCAATCGCTGGTCACGGCTGCGTTTGGGGTGGGGCTCGAGACCTTTACGGTCTGAGGTAGACCCTGGAGTGCCCTGCGTCCCCTTCGACGCTGATGGATCCTTCGTCCTCGACGAAGAAGAGCCGTGGGTTGTGTGTTTCATCTTATGGGGCCTATGTGCGTCCTTGTCGCCGGGGTGTTCATCCCCATAAGCAGGGCGTGAGCCGAGCCTGTCGGGGCCGGGGACGGACGTCGAGGAGCGCGAGCGCTCCTTCTGTGGGTTAATGACTTCCGTGACGGACGTCGAGTTATCACCCTCCTCGTCACTTTCTGTAACAGCGGCGGCGGGTGAGGAAACTGACTTCTACATAGCGTAGTCCGCCCACCTCTTTTCTTGGTTTCAAGAGCTTACAGGCCGCGCAGCTGTCCTCTTTATGATCGAGGGGCAAGCAACGATTACAGAGCTTGTGTTTATCCTTCCAAGTGTATTTGCCCCTACAGCGTGGGCAAAACTTAAAAGGTGTCCTCTCCATAGCTGAGGCAATAATAACTGGTGATAACAACCCCAAGGGAAAGATAGGGGAGAAAGAAAGACATTCTCAAAGAGAAGATAAAAGTTCCAACCCCCACTCTCCCTACTGTATGTTGGCCGGCGAGGCCAGGCCACGTGTTCGGCAGCGCCGAAGGATCTCCTCCGCCTCTTCCCCTCCGTCGAAAACTTGCTCGGCGGAGAAACAGCTTCACAGCTAACGTCGAGGGGAGGGATCTTTAACAATATAATAAGTATAATTAAGGACCGAGGTCTGTAGTAAGTATTAGCAATGTCTCTCAAGGAGCTCCCCGTAAGGCAACCAGAAGCTGGGCGGAAAAAACAATCTGAGGGACCTCGACGCGTGAGGGATTGTGGGTACAACGCACGTCACTATAGGGATAGTGTTACAGACACGCCTTGTCGACGTCCCCTTTTCGACTACGAAAAACAAAATGCAATACTCCGCAGTGACCACTGGATGTCGGACCTATGCACAGCATGTGAATCTAAGCAGATTAACAAACATCAGAAATATATATATATATATATATAGTGACTGTGTGCTGAATTTATTTACCTCTCTTTGTGCTGGTGTAATTTACAAGTGTGTCTTTAAATAAATAATTATATACTTTTACACCAAAGCTCTGGTCAGTGTTTGCTTGTGCTACTGTATCTCTGTACCTATTGTGTATACTCCATATACTGCCTAACTCATCTTGAGAGAAGTCTGACTGCTCAGCCACAGCTACCAGGTAAATCTGGGTGGTACAGACTGCTACCAATTCGGTTTACTGCCAACACCTGTAGTCTTAAATCTTTTGCAGTGGTCCCTAAGGGAACTGCACAGGTTTCTGCCTAACATGAAGGCAGTGGACATTCATAGCAGCTTGAACCAGAGTCTCAGTCCTGCAGCAGTGTTTAATGCAATGGGATCTATGCGATTACTGCGCCGCCGAAAACGCTGAATGCCAAAATACTGCACACTTCCACTGCGGCACGCAGTGATCAGTCAAAACAGGCCAAGTAATTAATCTGTGTGCACGGATGCCCTGCGCCCCTGCCCTCCTCTCTACGTGGTTACCTCGTCTACGCATCTGTGTGCGCGTGTGCCCTGCACCCCTGCCCTCCTTGCTACATGGTTACCTTGTCTATTATGTGTCGGCCGGCTGGTGCTGTGGTCCTGCTAGATCTCTGCTTTTCCTGAAAAGCAAGCGAAAGACATTTATTTTCCCGGGAGAAGTTGTGCTTTTTCCCCCACATTCTTGTACGGAGGGAGGGGTGTAGCCCTCCACCCCCCTTCGCAGTGTGTTCTGCAACCCCTGAACCCATCATACTGTACAAGGGGAGCAGGAGACACCCCTGCAACCCTTGCTCCCCTTGTGCGGTAGAATGAGCTTTCAGCATTCGATACTGAGGAAAGTGCAGTAAATGTGCGATACCGCTCAATGCATGGGCGAGACGAGGGGCAGGGTGCTGCAACGCTAGAGCAGGATTGGCACTTTAAGCAAACATGGATTCCTTCCGGAAGGAAGATTTCAGCGGCCCTCAGCATTTAAGAATGCACGATGCGCTTCAGGGCCAGGTTTGCACACAGAGACCCCTCCCACAAACGCGTAAGCATATGCAGGCTGAGTACAGGTGAAGTAAAGCACAGGAGCCTGTGGGGGCAAAGCCCTTCCTTCAACCTTAGGAAACAGACGTACTGGTTCACGTGCAAGTTGAGAGCAACTTTGCTAACACTGGAGTGGAGCCATGATGCGAGCACAGCCATACAGGTGCAACAGGAAGGGGGACCCGTGTCTAGCACTCCTTCCATTCTCTTGCCCTGAATAGGGTGCTCTGATCAGGGAAGTGTGGGTGGGGGCGTGATTTTCTGCCCCCCACGAAACATCCTCCAAGTTACATCGTATTGCCATGCGCCCCAGGGCAGAACTAGACAAGCTATGCCGTCCAGATGAGCATCCCAGTGCCGGCCACAGCTGACTGGTTCAGCAGCAGAAGCAGGTCTTTAGCATGCCATTTAAAACGACGCCTTCTGTGCAGACTCTTGCATAGCCCTCTACCTCGCCACCCATCCTATCGTGGCATTCAAGTAGTGCAGCAGGTTGCAGTTCTAATGCATCAGTGTGTCGAAAATGTACATGGCCCCCTCCCCCCTGGAGGTGGAAGGCCCAGGGGCATAAAAGATGGGAGGTGGGATTGTAGTGGGTCCCGGACATGGGTAGCACCTTTCAGGTGCTGGCCCATTAGCATGTGGGTGTACAGGGTGGGCCACCCGTCCACAGCAACAAAAAGGGACCCAGACTTCTGAGCGCCCATACTGCGAGAAGGTGGCAGGTAACCGCTTGGCAGTCCTGCCCCCGACACCCACATCAAAGGCCCCGTTACCATCCGGACAGATGGGGGACAAAGGGCCTTTGATGCATCAAACGGGGGGGGGGGGGGGTTGATATCTGCCCTCAGGCCAAATGTTGGCTTATATCTGATGAGGGCCGGCAGCCCCCAGTCATCTCTCCTCTGTCTGTCCCCGGCACGTGCAGGAGCAGTGCTATCGCTGCCTCACAGCAAGAGATAGGCGATACTCACTAAATAACCTACCTCCCTCCCGCTAAGTAGACACACTACCAACTTGTGAATAGTGGATAAACAGGACAGGAATCAATTAACGGATTAGAGCAGGCAACAATAAAAAGGTATAAGTGCACAACAATGCTCAAAGAAAGAAGTTATCGTAGACCTCACTGAAATTAAATGAAACAAACCACAGGCGCAGGTTGCCAAACTTGAGGGTAGTTTGATGAAAGCCTAAGCACAGGCATCCACCTCGAAGGAGGAAAAGGCATAAATAATGAGAAGTTTGCCTTTTTGGCTAAGCAGAAAAGACAAGGCAGGCACCAACTAAAAAAAAGTATAATTTTACTTGACACCATATGCCTCAATGGGATGAATTGGATAACCAACCACCAGGGGCAGGCTGCCAAAACCCAAGGTGAGCTTTATGAAAGCTGAAGCCCAGTAAATGCCTCATTGGAGTCAATAACACAACCAAAACACATGGGGAGGGTGCCAAACTTCTTAGCACAAGAAAATAGGGACATAGGTGCAATATGCACTAAAATGATGAAGTAGGAAGACAAGCGTAACACAAGACCTAGCATTAGACTCATATGGTCACAACTATTACAGGAGAAAGGAACAGAGTAAGTATAACAAGTGTATTGGTTGCTACCAAGAGGACTGTTGAGAAGGTTTAATATGAACCTAATAGAAAATTATCATCAATTTGATCCATAGGTCAAACTACATTTGAACCAAAAAATATATATTATAGCAACAGCTAAAAGATGGCCAAATAATTGTGTGAAAAACCTCCCAAGGAACCGCCAGAACCAAGGAAGGGGAAACGTGTCGAGATATGAGGTCTAACCCTTTAAGGTTGACTAAGGATCAGTTAATACACAACATGCCATTATGAAGTAATAGTGGCATTCAAGTAGTACAAAATGTTCATTTCGGATCATATTTGAAAGCAAATATTTAGAAAAGATTGAAATTTGATAATAAATTTTGGCACGAGTGCTGCTCAAGAAAAAACATTGGAAAGAATTTATGAAAAATAAAAACTTGAATTTTGAAAAAGAAACAAGCTATTATTTCATCATTTAGAAATGTTTAGGAGCCCAAACTTGGAAGCATCCACATGCCTACAGTCATAGGTTATAAAACAGGCTCAGAGCCAGTGGATACACGTTTGCAAGAAAATAACCTCTAAAGACAATAAGGGACCCGCCAGTTGCCGTTTTGGCTGGACAAACCTCTTCTACTTCAGACATCGATCTACATCTGCAGTCAGCTGCCTTGGCATCCCCAAAAATGTCCACCCTTAAGCCTTTATGGACTGGATATGCGGATGACTATCTGGTATTTGACAGCACACAACACATTTTAAATGCCTTTTCCGCTTTTGTGAGCGAGAACCCATTACACGAGAACACCGCTAAGAGTTCTGCAATAAACATTAACATCCAATCGTAAGCGGGTCCCTTTCCATTGGCACATCGTATCAACCAGAACCGGTGGAGAGGATCGACTCATTTGTATATCTGGGCATCATGATTAATTCAAAACCATCCCTTGTTCCTGTGAGAGTAAGGAGCCACACCAAAGCCATTTGCCGTCTCTTGGGGCGGACGTACCTCCTCCACCTTCCCTCTGAACTATGGTGTTCCCCAAGGTTCCGTCCTCGGACCCTTCTTATTCTCTCTCTATAATTCACTTCTCGCTCCTCTCATCTCCTCCTTTGGAATCTCTCACCATTTCTATGCTGATGACACTCAGCTGTTCCTCTCCTCCTCCTTCACCACTGACCTTCATCTTAAACTCTCCTCCTGTCTCACTGCCATTAAAAAAAATGTATGACATCGCATTTTCTCCCTCTCAATACGGACAAAACTGAAGTCCTTTTCTTTCCTTCCAACACACTTCCTCCTCCCTCCCCCCTCGTTCCATTCTTCCCCCCTGCCAATCTTTGTATTTTCACCCATGCAAGGAATCTACTTTGACTCCCTGTCCTTCACTCACCACATTTCCCTCACTTCTCGCTCTTGTCGCCATCACCTCTTTAATATCCGTAAAGTCAGTTCTTCTCTTACTTTCCATGCTATCAAACTCTTAATCTCGTCCCTCTTCTTTTCTTGCCTTTTCTACTGTTCTTCTCTCTTTTTCGGTCTCCTATCTTCCCATCTCGCCCCCCCCCCCTTAAATTCCTTTACCACACTGCCGTCCGCACCCTCTGTTCTCTCTCCCTATGATTCCATCTCCAACCTAGGCTGGCTTCCCTTCCACTCCCAACTTAAATTCCATTTCCTTTGTCTCGTTTTTAAATCTCTTCATGACCTTGCCCCTTCTTACCTCTCCTCTCTTCTCTCTTTCTATGCCCCCTCTCGCTCTCTAAGCTCTGCTGATCACTTTTTACTCTGTTCCTCCTCCTCCTTGTGCCTCTTCTCGTTTCCGCTCCTTACAGCTCCTTGCCCCCCGACATTGGAACTCCCTCTCCACCTATTGCTCCTTCCGCACCTCCTTAACAACACTCCTTCACCCCCCCGACTTCTCTCCCCTTACTCCTCTTCTTTCTCCTCCCCATCTTCCTGTTCCTTTATCTCTTCCTGTCTCTCCCTTTGACTTCAGCCTCCCTTCTACTCCTCCTTCCCTTTCCCCCTTCCTATACCTCTCTTCTCTTCCTTCCCAAATGCAAATTGTTCCACATGCTGTTTTTCTGACTTGAACCATGTATATTTTATTGCTTCTATGTTCCATGTTTGATGTTTTCTGGTTGTTATGCTGTAAAGCGCTTTGGAGTAAAGTGCTATATAAAAAATAAAATACAATAAAATACAAATACAATTAAATTTGCAACCCAACTTCAAAGGGTGGATTCCAAATGTGGAACATTCTCTTCTGCCGTGCCTACGTTATTATGGGGGCAAAATAGTACCAAAGCTGCTCTAAGGGATGGAGATCTAGAGTCCGGCACTCTAGATTATTCATCCAGTCTGGAAGCCACTTTAGAGAAGAGTCCTTGGTCTTCCAGACTAGGGCAGCATCTTGAGGGCATGTTTACATCATAGGGAGGTTTCAGTGCAGTCACACCAATGGTTTCGCAAATCTCGGATGTCAAGCTTTGAAGAAAAAAGAAAAAGCTACGTTCCTACATCCAATCACTAGATCGTAATGCACATGAATCTTTTATAGATACACATGCATTACAAAGAGCCAAAAACTGAAAAAAGAAATTAAAAAAATTTAAAAAAAAAAACACATGAACCCCCCTTCAGGCATCAAATGGCTCTTCTGCTTCAGAGCTACGAAGTCCTGGGGACTATTTGCAGCAGCAGCCCAAAGTAAGCCACTTCTTGGCCACAAAGGAAAGTCACAGAGCTTGCCTTAACCCAAGGTGCTCACGTTGCAGCCTCTCCTAGTAGTCCCTGCATTTAGCATCGCGAAACTACAGCCTGCTGGCACAAGTGGCAGTGGGCAGTCCATGGCAGGAGTCAAGAATCATGATCGTAGGTCGCAAAGCAAAGCTCACATAAATAGCTAAGAGACCGATTTATCAAGATTTGAAAGCAAACTTGGAGAACAAAATGAGAAAAAAACTGAGGACAGATAGGTGCAAGGGACCAATGCAAGCAGCTCAAGCATGCATGCACGAACGAACGAACGAACGAACGAACGAACGAACGAACGAACGAACGAACGAACGAACGTAGGGCTCACTTTTTAACAAGGACTTCTTGCCAACTTAGGTTTCTTTCCCATATGAACATGCAGTAAGAGGTGCTAAATGTACCAGTACAGCAACTGCAGCTAAAGAGTTAACAGCAACAAGTAGTAAATACAGGCCAGTCAATGATAAGTAGCACCCCTGCGCTGTGCCACACTTGACTAGCTGCGACTGGCTGCTACGGAGCGATAGTTACCGAGGTTTGGGACTGCAGCAGGTCACTGGTGCATTTCCCCTTCAGGTTCTTGACCTCTCTGCTTGGGCTGATACCCCCGCTGCACTGGTCTCCTGGAATTTTACGGTATCTGAAATATTAAAAACAAAGAAACAGAAAATGAGGGCCCCAAAAAAATAAATAAATAAATAAAAAAAAAGAAAAAAAAAAGGGGGTCTTCCAACAGTCGAGGAATGCGCCACAGACCATGCAATGGAACTAGAGCACGAAGCGCTTTGTGGAGATTATCCCCATCTGCAGTAAGACTAGACCGTGGGGAGCAGAGACCACATGGGAGGGGGGCGGGGGGAGCAGGGGAGGGGGCAGGCTGAGGATGCAAATGCAAGGTAGTGGGGGCAAAGACCATAAAAGGAGCGGGTTAGAACTGGAGTGGAGACCACGGGGGAGAAGGCAGTGGCTAACACCCAGCCATGGGGAGTGCAGACCACAGGAGGGTCAACACCAGACTGTGGGGAGCATACACCACGTGGGAGGGGGGGGGGGTCACTGGGGAAAAGAGACGACAGGTTTGGGGGCACACACCACAAGGAGGTGCAAGGAAGACATGGTATCAACAGTAAGACACAGTTCAAGGGTGTTTATTGAACTTGAACAGGGGTTTGGAAAACAAGCCGCCCATCTAACCCCAAATCTGCAGATGGGAGCAAGATAGGACCATCAAAAAATTATAATGCAAGTGGAGTCTTGTCACATCTAAGGGCCTATACAAAAAAAACAACAAAAAAAAAAAACTGTTGCCAATCCTTAGGGCTAAATGCAAATAGTGTGGGAAACAAGGTTACGAAAAAGAAAGGTGTTCACAAAATAATAGGTCAGGATGTTCAGACCGTTGGCCTCTCTGCCCCAGGTTTTGAGCACAGGGCAAGGCGGGTCACTGCAGCTTAGCACAGTCTCTGAATTCTTAGCACGAGGGGCTTCAGGGCCTTCCATGCCCAAGTCTCTGCCTTTCAAAGTCTCTTGATCCAGAGGGCCTATTGCAACAAAGACAGGTTCTTTTCCCCTTTCAGAGTTTCAGAAGTACTCCATTTCTCGGGCGAGTCACTATTCACCCCGGATACCCCTCAGCCAGGCTAAGATCATTTGAACACTGTTCTTCTCCTTGGATTACCTTCATTCTGGCTCAGATCCGATTTATACAATGTTCGCAAAATAGGATATTCCTTCTCGGGTGACTCACGGTTCACCCCCAATCCCCCTCATCCAAGCTCAGATCCCTTTTAAACACACTGTCTCCTCTGCCGCATGGAGACCAAATTTCAATAGTATTTAACAAAAACGTATACATAGTTTTTCATCAAATATCTAAAACTTTAGAATATTTACAGGGTTTCACTTGACCTGTTGCAGGAACACTTCGATTTCACAATTGCCATCTTTCAGCTGGGTACCTAACAGATTTCCAAATGAGTACCCATGTGGTACCGGACCAGTGTCTACGGTATGGTATTGTGGCTTCAAATTTCAATCACTCCTCTTCGGTTTAATTTGCGTCCCCTTGCCATATACCCTTCATACACTGTTCTCTTCAGCTCTCATAAAATGTTTTAGTTTGAAACCTTGGCTTCAACACAGACCGGTCTGGTATCAGTCTCCCCAACTCAACGGCTGGGCTGACGTGACAGGCGCTGCTTTATTGTAGGAGCCAAGGACAGCACCACAGCGGCAAACTATTCTCCCTGCCATGACCATTGACGCGGGAGAGCCCAGGTATCTACGACACAAAATGCAGGATTCTTCATGTTTGATTCCTGGTCTTACGCTTCCTATTCTCGAAATCTCATGAAAGTAACAGTCTTTCGATGAAAAGGTCAAGGGCACTTCCCTCCTTTTAATCCTCATCGGTCTGGCCATCTTTCCTCTTGTATTAAACTGCCATCTTGGAACTGCTGCTGCCTCGTGTGCTTTCGTGCTCCGCCTTTTATCCATGTGGGAGAAGGGTGATGGAAGTCGGGTGTATGTGTGTGTAATGATCAGTAATTGCCTGACCATTGTATTGGGACATGTCAGGTATACGGCTCGGGTGTTAGTCAGTTTTCTCTCACAGTGAGCTGTCCGTCACAACGTGTTTGAGTGGGGAACAGGGGGGGGGGGGGGGGGGGGGTTTGAGGAGGAGGCGGTTGACTTCCTAGTAGGATGGAGTAAAAGTGTTACAGGGCAGGGGATACCACGTCTCACCATCTGATGTCCCACTTCCACTCACCGAAGACCCCTCACCAAGGTGACTGGTCCACCCCCATGAACTGGATCCAACAGCGATGGCAGTGTCCTGCCACCTGGATGACAGATCCCCGGGGACAAGCGGGTGAGACCTTCAGGTAGCGGGTGAAATACCTTCAGGTTTCTCAGAGGGGGGACATGCCAATCCTACTAAACTGGTAGACTAAGTTGAAACTGCTCTATTCAAATGCTTAGCAGATAGGGAGTGGACAGTGGAACCAGCCAGCATACAAGTGTGGCGCTACAATGCCATGGTGAATCATGGCACGAGAGGACACTAGGCTGATGTCCGCATTATGCAGGCACCACACCCCCCCTGCATCCCATTCATGCTCGACACTGCACAAGTCTAGAGTCACTTTCACAGACTTTGTAGAGGAGCAGCTGCATGCCTCTGCAGAAAATACCCCCCCCCCCACCTCCTGTAGGTTGGAGGCCTGAGATTGTGTCATGGTTGACACCAGCCGCTGTGACCATTCCCCGGCGAATATTCGCAAGGTGGTACCCACTGAGATAACCCTACCAAATGTATTCCCGAAGAGACGACAATCTGAGGGAAGAACTCCCAGAAGGAATATGAAAAAGAGCGAAAGAGGAGATGGTGACGTCACGAAAGATGAGCGTGACGCCCCGAGAATACTGGCTGAAGAGAATGCATAGACCTTATAGAAACTGATGAAGTTAAGAATCGAGTAAACGTTCATATGCGAAAAGAAGATTGCACGTATGCGACGCACTGCAGAAAATGCAAGATGCTCAATAACTGCACAGATGCTGTAACGCAAGTAGACTAAGTGATCATAGAAGGTGGCTATATGTAGTGAAGAGACTGCAGGCGAAGCAGCCATTGTATAGAAGCGGGACATCGGTGTCATGAATTTTAGTAAACCAGAACCCATGTAGAGGAAATGCAGGGAACTGTGTTGAAGCAAGAAGATGAGATTGTGGACACGAATGGAGAGGCGGTTTGGCCTGATGTCAAAGCTGAAGCAGCCAAGACTGTTCATTTATTCTTGAATGCGGTGAACATGAGAAGCTGAATCATCCCTTGTTAAGTTGCAAAGAAACACCACCAAGTGTGCCAAGTTTTAGTCATTGAATACATTTAAATGCTGCAAAATGTACCAAATCGTGGTCTCCTGTCACATGAGCCAAGGATGAAAATAGAGTTGAGTGTGGAGTCCTAGAACAGCGATAGTGCATACTAGCACTCCCTTATATTCCCAGAGACAAGAATACTCTACAAGGCCAAGTTCAAAGACAATCTTCATGGCAGAAGGCATGGGTGATGAGATTTTGGGCTAATTGGGTGGGGAGGTAAAGTCAAGTCCATCTCCTGCACCTGGGTCTGAGCTTACGTGCGGCTAAGTGAACCCAATGTTCCAGACATGGCATGAGCGTGCCAACCAATTTTAGAGGGCTGTGTAACAAAGGGCCTTATAGTTTGAGAGCCAATTATGTACCATGTACTTAATGTTGAAGATGAAATGTTTTAGAGGCAGGCATAAATTGCCCACCTGATGGTAGATAGCCAATCCCACCCCTTATAGAAAGTATACTTAGATGTTCCCCTTGAACCTATCACAACCCCTCATAGGTTTTTCTTATTTGCCACGTAGTAAGACGTCACGTCTGGCGCATTTTTCATATAGGAGGTTGTTTTTATGTGAAATGCACTAAACTCGAGCAAATGTCCGTTGTAACTCGCTGTTTAGATCATTGTTAATAAAACAGCAACCTTTGCCATCTTCCTAAATTGGTTCGATTATTTGGCGTCAGAGTTATTCTGCGTCCCCATTCATTGCATGCACGTTATCCAAAGGGTCTTACGCTCACGTGGTAGCAGTGCGGATGGTTTAAAGGTCCAAACTAGTTTGTCCCCAGTCTGTCTGACAATCGAATATCCTCAGCCATTAGCCGGAAGATCGCAGGGTTTCCTGTGGAGAGCGGCCGATAGAAATAAACTTGCAAGATGAGCTGAGACGGTGGGCAGGTCCCCCTTTGATGAAATCCCTGCCTGGTTTCCACAGGCGCTCTGTGGATGGAAGGCAAAGTGGTCGGATTGAAGGAGGAGTCGATACTGAAGGCCTCGAATCAATTAACGAACGCATGGTGAGTAGACTAAGGTGAATGGTAAATGAAAGGGGTGGGGTGGTGTGGTGTTAAACAGGAAATCTTGTGTGAAGAGAAGATAGCACCTAGAGTCCTAGCTCAAGGGAGTTCAGAAGACGTCTCAAACTTCAATGGGAGTAGAGTGAAATATATAACACGTAAACAGGTTTATGTAAGGTGACGTCTCAAACCCTGTACAGGGTACAAAGAAAAGGCGAGAGAGAGAACAAGGTGATCACAGTGTTTAATGTGTAAAGTCGACTAGTCTGTATGTTTGAGTAAAAATACCAAAGAGCAATAGAAGTTGCGAAGTAATTGGGGGAAAAAGTTGAGAAGTAATATTGATTAAAACCTAGCAAAGTGGTTAGTACCAATCAAAAGGTAGAGATTAGAGCTCATTAAGAAATCAGAGGCTTGAGCAGTGATTGATGGTGCGCGCTCATATTTGTTGTTTTAAAAGGCGTTGAAAAAGTGGCGATTTAAGCAAAAGTATAAAGGTTATTTCATAAGTCTGGTAAATATTGAAAGTGAAGCGAGACTTCTCATTATGGGAGGTACTCCTTTGAGGCACTTATGCAGAACATTACAAAACCACATGCTCAAGCTCAAACAGTATAGTGCAGAATGGGTGAAAGGCACAGCAGATAAAATGTTCATGCCGTGGCCACAAGGGGGATCATTGTCAAGAGCAGTATTGCAACACATTAATACATATTTGAACGCTGCGAACACGGTGAAGAAATTAGAGAAAAGGTTAGCGATTCTAGAGCTCTGGGAAATGTATCAGGAAGAAAGGGAAGACCCGCCACCTGAGGAGTGGATGCTTAGTCAGCAAAAGGAGGACGGTGTTGAGCCTTCAGCTCCCCTTACCTCGCCCGAAGTAAAAGGAGGTAGTCTGGAAGAAATATGGTTATATCCTTTAAAGGAGTTGAAAGCAGCGACAGGGTATAGTACTCCAATATACGAACCGCCCGCTCATAGCAGCGATGACAGTGCAGAGGAGAATAAGAGAAAAGAAGAGTTCTGTAATATCATACAAGACAAAGAAGAAAGGAGTGAACGGTCGAATGTGTCGACAAACCGAAAGGGAAATTAAGAGATGGAAAGGTGAGAAGGACAAAGCAGATGAGATAGCGCTCGTGAGGAACGAGTGGCTGGGAGGATAGATATTACTTAAACATAGATGGGAAAAGCATTGAGGAATTTAAGCAAAGAAGATACGGATGCGCAAGAAAGAAGAGACAAAACGAGAGAAGAGATTGAAAAACGAGCAGAAAAGGAAGAATAGGTAGCAACGAGAACAGATGAGAGAAAAAGAACGGGCAGAAGAAAAAAAAGTAGGACAAAAGACAGGGATAGAAGAGAAAGCAGCACACAAGTTCAGGGACAAAAGAATACAGAGACGAAGGGAAGAAGAGGAAAGAAGGGAAGGAGTAAGGAGTGAAGAATGAAGACAAGAGGAAGAAAGCATTAGTAAGGAAGCAAGAAAGCGAAAAGAACTAGATGAAGAAATAGAATGAAGACGACAGCAGGGTCTTGATACCAGTTTTATTCGTAAGGAACCAGAAGGGTTTGATGCTGGAAATGCATCGGAGGGACAGGGCCTCCGTATCCTTGTCCTTTACTGTTTTTTTTATCGTGTGTTCGGTCGTGTTTTCCGCACAGGAGTTCAGGTGGGACTCCTGGCGGTGCAGCTCTCTTTTGGTTTGGTGAACGGACCCATGGGATACCCTTATGGCACCCATGGGTAGGGGTGCAACCTTGTGCCCCTAGTGTGTTTTTGGGCACCTGTGTGTGACCCACAGAGCAGGGTACGGGCTGGTAGCAGCTCTGTGCCGAAATGACTGGTGCCCTGAGCATCCTCCATTTTGGGATGCCCTGGCCCAGTCATTAGAATCGGTAGATTCCTGATGGAGACAAGATGGCCCCCAAGGCCTCTTGCCTTCCAGCACCTGTTACCTTGATCTTCCCGAAGTCCCGGGAAGCCCTGCCTCTGTCCCTTCCCCATGACTGGCTGTTGGATGGAAGTTCCATATATGATAGTGTGGGGAAGTGCCAACCAGATTGGCTGGAGCCTTCTCAACGACCGTATGTTGTGGGTACGCCTGTGGGTGGGACCTGGGTGAATGGAGTGTGTGACGAATATGCATTCTATGTTATGGGTGTCTAGTATCTGGTGTTTGACACAATGACAGACAGCCCTGCCCGAAACCAGTATGAATGCAGTGTGGAGTGTTGAATGGCTGGGTACTTGTCCCAATACACATAACTTGTTGTGATTGTCTGGCGAGAAGTGGAGGGCCTGAATGCACTGTGTGCCTGATTGGCTGCCTACCTGCATGAATGCCCTTAGTCGTGATTGGATGCTTGAGTGTGATCCAGCGGAATGAATGGGAGATCAACAGTATATCTGGGGGGTGTGCAGTCATAATGTCGACAGTCAAAATGTCGACAGTCAAAATTTCGAAAAAAATAATGTCGACAAACAATAATGTCGACAAACAATAATGTCGACATTTTTCGATATTTTTTCGAAATTTTGAATTTATTGTATAAATAAATATATATATAAGATGTGTTGAGTATGAGGGGTGGTTGGGGGGGACCCCCCCCATAGTAAATGATACTATTTTTATTTATTTATTGACTAAATAAATAAATAAATATATAATTGGTATGTGTTGAGTATGAGGGGTGAAAGGGAGGTTGGGGGGAAGTGGGGGGGTGGCAGGGGGGTGTTGGGTGAAGGGGGTTGGGGGGGGGGACCCCCCCCCATAGTAAATGATCCTTTTTTTGGTTATTTATTTATTGAATAAATAAATAAATATATAAATAGAATGTGTTGCATATGAGGGGTGGGAGGGTGGTGGTGGGGGTGTGGGGGGGTTGCAGGAGGGTGTTGGGTGAGGTGTTGATAGTTTTAAGGGTTTATAGTCATAATGTCTAAAAAAAAAAGTCGACATTTTTTTTTCGAAAAAATGACTTTTTACATTATAAGTATAGGATGTCGACATTATTATTTTCGACATTTTTTTTTCGACATTATGACTATAAACCATCTGGGGACCTCTCACTGCTAGAAATTGTGTGCAGAAGCTGAAATCCACTACGACGAGTAACTGAAGCTTGACCTTGAAGCCCTGCTGGACGAGAAGAATTGCTGTTGCTCTCCTTCACAATCTGAAAGCTGCTGTCTCTCCAAGAACTGACCCAGAGAGGACCCGGTAAGGCGCCCTCTTCCCGAGCTACGAGGGACCATCGTGCACCAGCTGATCTTTGCCAAAGCTCCCTGGTAGACCTTCGACAGGCTGCCGACCCGAGACGGGGACTGCCGCGGAATCCCAATGAGGAGCGCCCGGACTCTCATCGGCCACTGTCGACGACCGCCGTGCTCCCGTTTGCCTAAGAACTTAATTTGATCCATGAACACTCGTCTGTATCGCCGCCTGCTTTATCCCGCTGGAGAACGCCCGACCATCGACGCGCCGAGGAGCGCCCGCCGGTGGGTTTCCGGCCACCTACAGACCACAGTGACGCAGGCGACTCGACGCCTTTGTTGGGCCACAGTTCTTCCTCATCTCTTTGCGGTCCAGAACTATCGTCACCGAGGTGCCCCGCATGCCTCTTCCTTGCAGGACGCCAACGCTCTGTCGTCAACCAGCACCGCTAGGAACGAAGCTGCCACTTCACCGCCGTAGTTCACCCTGTTCTCCGTCAACGTTCGACAACCCGTGACTCCTGCCTTAAAGGGAGGGCACTCAAGAAGAGCCGTCGATTCCCCCGACGAGGAATGCTACAACGCCAGGTACTTCGGGGCTCCGGAACTATTGGGAAGTCTATTGTGAATATATGGACTGGGCTTGTATCTTTCTTCTACAGGTTGCCCAGGTGGGGGGGGGGGGGTACTCCACACAGAGCTGTGTTTAACGGTAGTGATCAGTATTCTGCCAATTGTTCAACCATCTTGCTTTCCTCCCTCTCTCTACTGCTGGTTTCCTCTTTATTTGATCTGTGCGTCATTCTGACTGTATGCACTTTAATGAGATCTGATAATATTTGTGGTAACACTTTAGAACTGTATATATTTACCATTGTTGATTTTCTGAGCACAAAGTGAGTTATTGTGATAGTGTACATAACCTTGAATATTAATTATATAAAGACTGTTTTAACCAATACAGTGTGTGGACATTCCTTTGTGGGGGCTTGGGGACTACACTGTACTTGGGAACCAGCCTGCATCACCTCCTGAGAAGCTAGGCCTTGATTGCTCGACCACGTACCAATAATAGTGAATCTTGGCTGGGGTCCTCTGTACCACTCCTCTACCATATAGAAAGCAGAAGTACAGACACCCCCCCCTTCAGTCTTTACAAAGGGCCAAGCCCAGAAATACAATGGGACAGAATAGAAGAGTTCCTTCTGATAAAGGAAGCAACGTCAGGGGCATCTATAGTATTGGAAGAAGCAAGCTTTGATGCGATGAGCATCAGAGACAATCTAATCAAGAATTAAAAAGGAAGGAAGAAAATATGGAAGTTGAGGGAGAAGCGATCAATCCTTAGCATTTGAGTTACGAAGGGAAGAAGAAATTCCGTTCAGTCACGAATGTAGAGCATTGTCCTTTTACAGACTGAACCTAGACAGAGGTGAAGGGGATGATAGTCACACTAGTTGGGGACAAGACATGTCAGATGAGGAAAGAGTTCATACTTGGGGTAGAAGGAGGCAGAGCGTGCGCCCCCGATGGAAGCCTGCAAATAGATAAAGTAGTAAGATGTTCGGATCTGTAGCAACCCAAGAATAGGACGCCAGATCCCATAGCATACCCAGAGCATCTCCGAAGACGATCGTATAGTGAGAAGGGAGAATCACTGCCATTTGTGAGCAGGTTAAGGTCGCTACCGACAAAGAGACTGACAGGGATGATCGTCCCGGCCATGGACAGACCAACGATGGGAGCCGACTCTGGGTTGGGGTTTACGCAGTTTCCCTGATTGGAAAAAGGAGGAGCAAGACCAAAGTATATTCCATGGCCGCAGATGGACAGGGATAATTTAAGGTGCAAGCTCCCGAGTTCGACTTGGTGCTGGGACATGTATATACGAATTAGAAAAAAATGGCAGGAGGAAACTCGCTGGCCATAGGGGACATAAAAGGTCTCCTGGCAGCTATTCTTGGGGAAAGAGCTGATGACATATGGAGGAGAGAAGGATATTCAAATGTTATAGCACAAAACACAGCGCATGACGGAGCACCGTTTAACAATTGGAAAGCAGATATTTGGAGGTCTCTCAGGGTACAGTATCCCAATACTTCAGATATGGGTGCAATGAAACGTAAGATGAAGATCATACTGCTTTCATTCAGGATATTCAAGAGCAATGGCAACCGGAAACTCGCAAGCCGTGGGGAAAAACAGTGGCATTATTTTACCACATTTTATGTCTGAGCCAATGCAGAGACAGATGAAGAAACAAGTGGGAATGGAACCAAAACCGTGGGCTGAGCTATAGCCGATGATAGTGATGCACTATCGGCTATTGCAAGAGAAAAATAAAGACGAGACTAGGAAAAAAAAAAAAAAAAAAAAAGGAGGAAGCCAAGTTGGTTCAGAAAAAAATGTCAACATTTGCCATAGAAGGGGCAGTATTGACAAGCGGAGAAGGATTGGGAATTTAGGAAGCAATGGGTGCATCGCAGGCGAGTAATCAGCGCCCGATGGACCAAGGTGGATTTGGGTTTGTGCCACGAGGCAGATGTATGGGCTATACAGGAAGAGGATTCCAAAATAATCAAGGTGGGTTTCAGAATACGCAGAAACTCAGAGTACCCAAGGGGGATACAACCAAGGGGGACTTGTCAGACGAGCACCCTCAATATGTTGGACTTGTGGGATGACAGGGCAACATTGCACGCTGTGTGGGAGCCAACGGAATGTACAGAATGGGCAATTTTTAAGAGGCGGTGGAGGGTGACAGCTTATTCTCCACCATACAGCACAAACTACGGAAGGGTTCGTCCAAGATCACACATTGCATCAGACACAAGCGCCGTGAGTACAGCGAGAAGAGCGAGTGCAAATGAATCCCCCACAAGGGCATTACAACAAGCCCCTATGCAGACACAGCAGCACGCAAACAAATGACAAGTACTGACACCCAGAATAGGAGGTGCCTCTGTGGTAGGAGGAAATCCTTTCACAGGGACGGGGATGAGCCTGTACCCACAATAGGACAGCTCACAGGGTGACTTGATGTGTTCAGTACTATCTGTGACAGCAGACCCCCAAGAGGGATGTCACTATAAGAGGCAAATCCTTTTCTTTTCTAGTATACAGTGGGGCTACTCGTTCATGTATATGAGAGGGAAAATATCCAATGTCCGGAATTGCCATGAAGAGTTCTCTGAAACTACCAGTCGAGATCCTTTTACTAATGAATTACCAGTCTCTATATAGAGTGAGAGACAGGTCTGTTCCTTTGTTGTATTCACAACAGACACTGGTTAACGTTTTGGGAAGAGATTGGAGGACAAAACTAAACATGATGATTTCATTTACTGATCAATGGGTAGTGTGCTCCACTCCAGGAGTACACTATTTAAACATGGGCGAATGTACACTGGCATTCACTGGGCAAGTGGTTCTGCAAGGCGTTCCAGTAGACCGAGATGTTTCTGTATGGGGTGAGCATCCTATTGACATGGCTACCTGGCCTTGTGGGAAAGATTGTAAGGATACCCGACGAGTTATTGTTTAGAGTACGCATACCCATGGACAAAGGGGGTCCTGGGGAGGGGGCATGCAGACTATCCCTATAGAATTAGAAGCAGTCATAGTATGAGGGGAAATGGCAATGCTCTAAGGAGTAGATGAGGAGGGTAGACCATGGAGAACAGTAATAGCTCTCGAGGAAGGGTACAGATTGACCCACATAACTGATGAAATTTAGAGAAGACTGAACAGACGATGGAGTGGTGTTCTTTAGGAGCGTCACATACTGGATAAGACTAGAGAAGCCAGAAGTCCCACAGCGAATGGCGATAATGCGGCAGCATCCAACATTTTTTCAAGTAGACTTGGAGAAGGTGCTAAGCGTCCTTTGGACCACAGGCCCTCATGACGTAGGTTTATTAAACGGAATAGGGGAAAATACATTAAAGTTGAAGCCAGGAGCGATTTTACCTCAAGCCAAACAGTACCCCATGTCTCGAGAGGCTGATGAAGGTATATTTCAGACCATTTCAGCACTGATGAAACAAGGTATTCTGGTGCCATCGGAATTGCTATGGAATACCGTGGTGTATCCGATCAAAATATATAAAGGGAGGATCGTGGAGATTTATACAAGATATGAGACAGATTAACCAGATTCTAGATGCAGAGTTTCCTTTAGTTCCCAACCTGGTGACGATACTATGCAGTATCCCAGTAGAAGCCAGATATTTCACAGTGATCGATTTGAAAAATGCATTTTTTCTCGATTCCCATTGCACAAAGACTCTCAAAACTGGACGTCATTTACCTTCTGCCAAACTCAACTGAAAAAGCGGTTTGCCCCAGGGGTACTGCGAGTCCCAATCGACCTTTAACAGAGTCCTACAGAGAGATTTAGGCAATATTGATCTTAAGAGTACAGTGATACTATACGTAGATGACATTTTAATTTGTAGCACGACAGAAGATGAGTGCAGACAAGATTCTATTCAGTTGGTGACTATTCTAGCAGCAGACAAGGAAAGTTACAATATTGTCAAGAAGCGGTGTTGTACATAGGGCAGTTGATTTCGCATGAAGGAAAGAAGGAGACACCTGAAAGGGCTGAGGTGATTATGAAAACCTAGTGTCAAATACAGTGAAAGAGATGCAACAGTTTTTGGGGCTATGCAACTATGTTAGAGCCTGGGTGTTTGATTACAGTACATTCACAAGACCACTTTAGCAAGCTTTGAAGAAAGCGCAAGTGGATAAAGTAAAATTAGAATGGACTGAGGAAATGGAGGAAGGGATTGAAGAGCTAAAAAAAGCAATTTGTATAGCCCCTGTTATAGGAATTCCCAATTATGCTGAGGAATTTCATTTGTTTTCACACACGAATGGCACAGTCATGACATCCATGCTTACGCAGAGAACTACATTGGGGTACAAGTCTTTAGCATATTACAGTGGGATTTTAGACCCAGTTATGAGAGGACACTTGCCTTGTGAACAGTCATTGGCAGCTGCTGTGTTCGCAATTGAGAAGTCTACAAGTATTAAGGGCTGCTCTGACCCTTTCGTGGGGCATGCTCTATTGCTTCAGCTCATGAGTTGATCATTTTGAACCCAACGAGTAAGATTGTAAAATGTAAAATTGGGAATCCTGCCACGTTTATAGCTGAGCCAATAGTAGAAGGCGATCATGTGCATGACTGCCAATTGTGTTGAATTTTATGACAAACCCCGTGTGAAGTAGTATTGGGTGGGGCAGGATATAAGATTAAATTGACTTTGAAGAAGGATGGCTATAC
The DNA here is from genome assembly GCF_040938575.1 of Ambystoma mexicanum. Taxonomy (NCBI): domain Eukaryota; kingdom Metazoa; phylum Chordata; class Amphibia; order Caudata; family Ambystomatidae; genus Ambystoma; species Ambystoma mexicanum. The sequence continues at coordinate 12,224,747 of NC_090938.1, read as the reverse complement.
TGCCGGCCCTTAGCTTTATATGCCCTTTATAATCAGCCAAGATCAGACCTTAACCTCACCCTTCACAAACTAGTGACAGGGCGGCAAATGAGAACGCCCCGTAAACCTCCATCCTGGAGAGGTGAAGTGGTGCCCAGAATGTAGCTAAAACGTTTGGTGATGAATTGCATGACTATTTGACATGTATGACCTCTAGCAATATGACAATTCAACAACCAACCCAGAGCAATTATTATCGGCACTTAAGTTATATGTTGGAGACCTAGTGCTCATCAAGAACTTCACCCAAAAGTAGCATTAGCCACATTTTAATGGCCCCTTTTGCGTTGAAGATAACCCCTTCAGCTGTGAAGGCCCAAGGAAGATGAGCTTGGCGTCACTTGGGAGATGTAAAAGCCTATATAAAAAGGTGAGTACACCCTCCCACCGTTGCAAATCCAGAAGCAAGGCAAGAAGAAGAATTTCAGCGTGTGCAGACCCGATCAATGACCAAGGACGATAAAGCAACGACCAGTGAATGAAACAGATTTAGCTTGGACTAGAAGTCGAAGGATACTCCTCATAGCTATTTTAGAAGGAGTACAAAGACTTGCTGAGAATTTTAGTAGGCAACAAATGAACTTTAGAAACAAATTGACGAATAAAGGTTAAGCCTAAACGTCAGTTCTGGATCAGAAATTTGAAACTAGATCAGTATCCAGATTAATTTTGTGGTGCATACCCGTTCTAAGCAGTTAAACATATGGTACCGACAGTGATGTGCATCGGCTTGTGCTTGCTGTTTTTATACTTATACTTCAAGCTTATTCTGCTCTTGTCAGAAGAGACGTTGATAGTCACACTTTTTTACAGGATCCTAAAAATGGCTGTGATTAGAAGGCTGCTCATTGCAATACTCTTAGCAAATTTCACAGTTGCCGGCGTAAAGAAATGTAATGATTGTATTAAAAATGAGAAATATAGAAGCCGGCACGGTTCTAGAGAATGAACAAGTGCAACAAGTACCAGGATGCCGCGAAAGGTGGATGCCGACTTTTTTTTTGCATAATATATGCCTGTACGATTACTCCGTCTTTCTGTTCCTCACTTTTCACAGTCTCTATCACACCAGTACTTCCACTGAGGCAGAGGCAATTCTGGTTCTCCCCACTAGGAGAACTGCTTTTGATTAGCTTCATGAGTATTACACAACCTTTACATTTGGGAGACATAAGCGAAATGCAGAGGAAGATAATGAGGGGATAAATACCCATCTAGATAATGCAGCACACTTGGGTAGGAACATGTATCAGCGCATGAGAAAGGTGGGGAGAGAGAACAGCTAAGGAGAGTTGCTAGATCTGCGCTCTCATATCCTATGCCATGAATACAGTGCAAACTTTCATCTCCGTAGAAGTTCCAGAACACAATTATAGGTGTCCCGTTCATCTTGCAGCATGTTTGACCACAGGCCAATTCCAGGGAAGTTGGGCTACTTTACGCTGGAGATTGAAATGGTCGTTTCTGTTCCAGGATTGTTACATCAAGACTTCACAGATGTAAAAAGAACCTGGATGGGAGAGCAAGATGCTTGTGTATCCAGCAGAAGGACAGGAAGAGGTGGTCATGAAAGACATGAAGAGAATGGATTGCACTGACATAACAGAAATAGCTGGATCGCCTGGATGTTGGGAACAAACTCAAGTCTTAGTCTATGGACGAGTGAATTCCAAGAAGGGATGGGAAGGAAGACTGATGTCCTGTGCAGCTCATCCCCTGAAGTCAGAATATGCACAATAGGTACAGAGAGTAAATGATGGGCGTTTGAAGTCATGGGCTAAGCATGCCAAACTGCTGACATGGGTAGAAGATGAATCCGGTCCAATGTTTGCGACTCCATTGGCAAACGCAACACTGTGCTTCCGAAGAGAAGGAAAGGAACATGTGGGAGATAGGCTGCAAAAAACAGTTGACGTTTCCAGAATGGGAGCAGGGACAGCCGTCCTGATGTATAGATATTGGGCTTGAGGGCCTAGGGCCTACATGAAGCTGCCCAAGGATTGGGGAGGAACATGCTCTTTGGTGATCATCCATGTTCCAGCATTAGTGATTCCTCAGAGTGACCTGAACATTGCAGATTTTCCCAAAGTAGATGCCCAATTTAGAAAAAGAAGATTGCTTGAATTTCTCCATCGAACCAGAAGAGGGAATTACTTCTGAGCCAAGTCAATAGAAGCATATGATGCCATTCCTTACGAGCAGGGGTTGTTCAGCAAGACTGCTTCAGCAATTCCGACTTTTTTCATGCCTGGGATCCAGATAATGGCCAATGCCAAATGGTTGCAGATTACGAGATGGGAACTTCTGCCGACAATCGTCAGACAATTACCACCATAAAGGGATTCAATGCCATCAAGGAGGAACTGAGGGCCATACGACTGATGACCCTACAGAACAGATATGTCCTCAACATGATCACACCGATGAAAATCGGGCCCTCGTGTTTCCTACTCATACCTTCTGACGGTGGCGAGAATGGGACCTCGACAGAGGCCATAACGCTGCTGACGAACCTGCATAACAAGATGCAAGTCGAGACAGAGGAGAGAGGACAGTTGGGTTGCTTCCATATTCTCAGGGATTCCGCAGTGGATGGCCAACATTTTCAAGATACTTGGAGGAATATTGGTGATGGTGATATTTTAGGTTCTGCGAGATCAGGATAATAATTGCCCAATGCAAAAAGACAGCAAAGAAGGCAGTAGGAATGAAGATTATGATCTATTTTGAATCAGGGTTTGGACCCAAGGAAATGACTGATGAAGATGTTATATAATACATAGAAGCCAGCATCGTAGCACCTGAAGGAACGAAGTTCCTGTATCCAAAGAATTATAAGGGCGATGGGTCTATTGAATCCGAATGGACAGTGAAAATACATGACCTGAGGCGTGGATGAATGTTAAAATCAGCCAGCACCCTGATGGGGTGATGAAGATCTGGACTCCGAAAAAGAACTTCAAGAGAAAATATCAAGATGTAGAGACCATTGAAGAGGTGGTCGATGACTCGACCAGAGGGGGGAATGTAGAGGAGCAGCTGAATGCCTCTGCAGGAAGGAAGTCCCACCCCTGTACCTCAATGTTGGAAGCCTGAGATTGTGCCAGGCTTGACACCAGCAGTTGAGACCATACCACTGCGGATATTCGAAAGAAAGTACCAACTAAGACAACCCTATCGAATGTATTCCCGAAGAGATCACAATCTGAGGGAGGAACTCCCTGAAGGAATACGAAAAGGAGCAAAAAGAGAAACTAGTGACATCACAAGAGAGATGCGCAACACCCCGAGAATACTGGCTGAAGAGAACGCATGGATCTTGTAGAAACTGATGACAAAGTTAAGAATCAAGTATAGTTTCATATGTGAAAAGAAGATTGCATGTGTGCAACGCACTGCAGAAAATGCAAGCCTTTCAATAATTGTACAGATGCTGTCACGCAAGTAGACTAAGCGATCATAGAAGCTGTTTATAAGTAGCGAATAGACTTCAGGTGAAGCCGCCATTGTATAGAAACTGGACATCGCCGTCATTTATTTAGTAAGCCCGGACCCATGGAGAGGAAGGCCGAGAACTGTGTTGCAGCAATAATAAGATGAGATTGTGGACACGAATGGCAAAGCTGTTTGGCCTGGTGTCAAAGCTGAAGCTACCAAGACTGGTTATCTATTCTTGAAGGCAGTGAACCAGAGAAGCTGAATCATCCCTTGTTAAGGTGCAAAGAAAGAACACCAAGCGTGGCAATTTTTCTTCTTTTAAGACATTTAAATACTGCAAAATGGACCAAATCATGGTCTCCAGTCACGTGAACCAAGGATGAATATAGAGTTGCACGTGGTGAACCCGTAGGCCCTTTAAGCGAGGTAGCGTTCTATGGGATGGATGGGGGTGCAGATTTTACTCTTACACCAATAATAAGACAGACTCAGGAAGTAACTCTTATTTGCAATGGTCTAAAACAGGGACTACAACGGACGTTCGCTCAAGTCTTTCCAACTTACTCTCAAAGAATTTAATTTAAAAAATGACATTTAAATAGCAAAAAATCTTCATTGCCGACGTCATACTACGTGGCAAAATAAGAAAACCTACGTGAGATTATGATTGGTCTATGGGGAACATCTAGGTATACTTTCTATGGTTGACAGGATTGCGATTGGGTCTCTAAGGTAAGGTGGACAGCTATGCCCACCACTAGTGCAAGTTTTGCCGTCATGAAATACACGACGTTTCATTGGCTTTCAAACTTTAGGCCTCTCTACTATGTGGCCTTCTACGATTGGTTGGAACGCTTGTACCCTTCTGGAATATTCCTCTCGCTAGCAGCACGCAAGCTGGTACCCCAGTTGCTGGAGGGTTGGACTTGATCATACCGCCCCACCCAATTAGCCCATCATCCATCACTCCTGCCGTCTGCCATTTGAATTGTCTTTGAACTCAGGCTTACAAAGTATCACTACTCCTGAGAATAAAAAGGGAGTGCAAGCATGGTCTTCTCTTCAAGTCTCAGTGTAGCTTGCCCAAAGTCTATTTTCATCTTGACCAAGATTGAGCTCTTTCTTTCGTATTTAACACTTTTAAATGCATAAAACCGGGCACTTCTAGTGTTTTTCCATTACACCTCAATAGGAGCTCACCTTGCTTCTCACGTTCATGGTTTTTTCTGAAGTAGATAACCAGTTTCTTGGCTGCCCCAACCCTTGACACCGGGCCAGACAACCGCTCTCAAATCTTAGCTCGTTGTCAGCTGTTTTCTTCTACAGCACCACACTTTCAGCCCTTCGGTTCATGTGGTCCTAGTTTGCTAAACATGCCATGGAATGAATATATACATATTATATTTTGGCGGTATCGCCTGAGTCTCTTCACTACGTATAGCCAGCCTTATGATTAGTCTACTTGCGTTTCAGCATGTGCACAATTATAAAACGGTTTGCATTTTCTTCAGTGCTCTCCGCACGTGCAAGCTTCATTCTGCACATGAAATGTTGTTCAATTCTTCACTTCGTCAGATTCTATAAGGTCTCTATACTCTTCATTGGCATCTCCTCTGGGTGCGTAATTTCTGCTTCATGCGGCGTCACCAGTCTTCTCTTTTTCGTTAATCTTCAAACTTCTTCTGGAACCTCCTTTAAAAGACTGTCATTTAAAAGACTCATTTTTCTGCAGGTACATCATATAGGGTTTTCTCAATGGATACCTTGTTTCGAGGATTCTTTGTGGTACAGGGACAATTACTGGCGTCATGCATGTTGCAATTTCTGATTTCCAACATACAGGCAAAATAGGGGCGGGGCTTCAAATAGAGGCATTTGGCTCCACCTCTACAGTGGAGTTCTAGATCAACGATAGGGCGTGTTCGCCCTACCTTATATTCCCAAAGACAAGACTACTCTGCAAGGCCAAGTTCAAAGACAATCTTTATGGCAGAAGGCAGAAGGCATGGGTGACGAGAGATGATGGCCTAATTGGGTGGGGAGGTCCACCTCCTGGCACCTGGGTCTGAGCTTACGTGCTGCTAAGTGAACTGAATGTTCCAGACATGGCATTAGTGTGCCAACAAATTATAGAGGGCCGTATAACGAAGGGCCCAATAGTTTGAGAGCCAATGATATACTGCATACTTAATGTTGAAGATGACATGTTTTAGAGGTAGGCATAAGTTGTCCACCTGCAGTAGATATCCAATCACAATCCCATCCCCTTATAGAAACTATCACAGCCCCTCATAGGTTTTTCTTATTTGCCACGTATTAGGACGTCACTTCTGACGTATTTCTCATACAAGGCTGTTTTTATGTATAATGCACGGAGAACAAGCGAACGTCAATTGTAACTCCCCGTTTTAGATAATTGTTAATAAGACAGCAACCTTTGCCATCTTCATAAATTTGTTCGATTATTTGGTATTGGAGTCATTCTGCATCCCCATCCATTGCGTGCACGTTATCCAAAGGGCCTTACACTCAACTTGTTCACCAAACACCCAGTCATCAGTCCCCAGACACCATCAATAAGGCGAAATGCCTGGCTCTCCACTAGTGTCGGGAAGTGCAGAGTGAGATCAAAGTGCAGACTTTGTCCGAACATCCAGCAGAAGACGCTGCAATAAAGGGTTTGGGAAGCATTAAGTGAACCTTACTTGGTACAAAATGTGCATGAAGTGAGGAGCAGTGACAACATACGCAAGTCCTCACTACCACCAACACCAACGGGTTAGGAGGGACTGAGTTCCCTGCTTGAGTCAGACACATTTTGCTTCTAGATTGCAGTGAAGGTTTGGTGCCGAGGAGATAACAGCCAAACCTTGGTCTGGGGACACTGCACAACTAAGGAATCTACTACAAGGTGCACAAAGGGACAAAGGTCATCTCTTTTAAAGAGAACAGAGGAGCCTGGCACATGCGATCTAACAGTGAGCACTCATACGTGATCCCCAAAGAGACCCTGCTGACAGACCTCTTCATACAGCAGCATTTGACTGCCCAAGCACAAACAACCCTAAATGATGCCCCATTTCACAATAATCCCTCTGCCCCAACAGAACTTCTAACTGGAGGGCTGCAGGCTAGCAAGAACATACCCAACATGGCTTATCAATTGCTTTAACGGGAATTTGGATTTTTTAAAAAATGGACCGTTTTAACTTTAAGCAGCACACAAATGGTGCAGAAGCAAGCCAAATTAAAGCGAAACAGCACAAAAGTCAACTAGGGCATCTTTCTAAAAAGTATAAAATCCGTCCATTACCCTTTTGTGATCAGAAGTTCCTCTTGGCCAAAGAGACAGAACTCCAAGTCATGACCCTTCAGCTCCGGCTGCTCAACGCACTGAGACTGGTTCTCCGCACGGAAATAGCCAAAATCACTGAAATGACAACGTGAAGAATGAATAAGTGGTACAGCTGCAGAGTATAAAGCACAATGGTCCATAGACACAGTCCGCCTGCGTGGATCGATCCAGATGAGACAGTGGCTGTACAGAGAAAACATGTAGCCGACTGGTCCGACAGAAGGGGAGTCAACAATCACACCAATGAGCTAGAGTAAACTTACCAAAGACGCTCATTTAGGAGGATAACCCATAGGTACCAAATTCAACACCCACAGCAGCGCTTAGTCGTTTCCACAGTTACTCACCACAGACTCTGTAAAGACAAATCTCCCCATCATGCTCAGCTCTTTACCCCCAGATTCCTTCTCCACACCACCGCCCCCATCCTCTGCTATGTTATGGTGCCTTCTTGGCATGCTACCATAAAAACAGCGCATTCCATTTGTCAGGTCCCCATAACCAGTCCGAGCAGGTCTTACCTGCTCTGGCCTTTAAGCATCTCACATGCAAGCCAGGCCGTACTAAAATCATAATTGTGCAGTGGTCATAGCATGTGTTCACCCACAATACTTCCCCTAGGATGCCCCTGCTAATCTGCTCATGTCGCCACCATAGAATTCAATGCCCCATCCCCTCTCCCCTGTGTCAAACTCAAGCAGTCTGCGTTTAATGTGCATCTCAAGCTCAACACTTCTCCTGGGGCACCACATACAGGCCAATAGACTTCATTCTACTTTTAAATGGCCAGGTGCAGCACTGCCAACAGGACAGCTGCCCTAAAAGAACTATTGAGTGGGCTAACTGGTGGTAGGTGTGAGGCAGGGATCTGCTCAGAAGATCAAAGACCACATGGGCACGCTACCATGTCCTAATCTTACCAGTATCAGGGCAAAGGTCCTGAATGGCGACGATGACATGAGCTCCCCTGATCTTTTAGCATGTCCTGAAGGATTCCGACTCTCTTCCCCCACGCCCCCCTCCCACCAAGAGTCCCTTTTATAGTCCACACCAAGGGTGCAGTGATGATTCCAATAGAATCATCACGGCTTCCCCGGCGGTAACCTCCCATGTGGCCAGGGGGGGGTGGGGTGGGGGTGGCAGCCGCTACTTGATCCTGACCCTGAGGGTGGCTATATGAAGGAGGATCACATGGTAGGAGGCAACCTCTGGAGAGAGGTCATGGTTTCATTGGTTGAGGCGTACTATTCTGCATTTGCCCATTAAGATGATCCTTGATACCCAATGCCCTAAAGCCCTATTGCCATGCATATACCCCATCAGAGAAACCTTTCCTCAAAGCCCTCTTAACCAAACTTCTATCCCGGGACAAAAGGGTAAAAGCTACAACACTCTTCCAGTTCTAATTATCATCCATGTAGAACTGTCATCATTTGGAAAGATTGCAAGTAATTTGCATCAGTCACCAACAATGGACTTCATCTCAAACAATTACCCAAATAATGGGAGCAGGAGGAAGAGGGGTGCAATACAGAGCGGAAAGAGCTTCAAGCTCAACGAGCATGCTAGTTTTCACAATGGACATGTGTGCAGGACATTTAAAGATCGAAAACTAATTGCATGAGACTGCTGCTGTTTGGAAGAAGTCTTACCTCTGCGAGGTAAGGTCCCTGGGAGCACACACCGTGTGGCGGAGCCAAGGGGCTCGCTAGCAAGGAGGCAGAGGTATACAGTCAAAATAACGAAACTATAATAACGAAAAATACTGTGTTTTTCAAAAATATATGTGGGAATGGGAAAGGGGATAAAAGGGTTGGGGGTGTCGCAGTAGGGTTTACAACAAAAAGAAACAAGAGGTTTGGGGGGAACCCGCCGCAAATTATTTTAAAAAATGATTTTTTTTTGGCCGTTATAATTTCATTAGTTATTTTTTCATTAGTTATAAAAACATGGAACCAGAGGCAGAGAAACACTGCGCGAGCAGACATGCCAGGAGCAGAGGAAAGATTCCTGGGCGTTCGGCTTTCTGATAAAGCAGCGCTTCACTTAGCGGGACCTGAAGGAAGGCAGGCGTGCCGACGGGAAACTGCGACAGGTACAACGTGGAAGCAGTCCAGAGTGGAAAGCGGGCGGCAAAGCTTTGCCGCGTAAGTGCTAACGGGACCGAAGATCCCACACAGAGCTGTTGAGTCAACCCAAGCAAAGTGGGGACCCTGGGCCGTTTCGGCAACCATACCAAATACCATCTGTAGACTTTAAAGCCACAGATAAAAAAAGATATTTGCAAGCCAGAAAGGAATATTGCAAATAGGAGCCATACATGAGAGCATGTTGAAACAACCAGATATAAAAAACCAAAGAAGATATATGCAATTGTGGAATTAAAAGAGGAATGGTTTACTTCTGAAAGTGAGAAGATCTGGCAGGCAAGTAAACCAGGCAGCTAGCTACAAGTGCATGATAAGTCCTAGCATGGGAGTGTACCAGGGAGTCACAGGAGGTCCGGGCAGGAGCGGGTACCAGGGAGTCACAGGAGGTCCGGACAGGAGAGGGTACCAGGGAGTCACAAGAGGTCCTGGCAGGAGATTATACCAGGCTGTTGTAAATCTGCACAAATTCCCAAAAAATTACTTTGTTAAATCAAAGAAGGAACTTTTGAAAGAAGGCACTACAAGGCTAAGACGATTTGTGACAAAAAGTGATTGCTGTGAGCTAACACAGACACAAATAATTGCTACACCAAGAATCATTGGCATAGTGTTGAAGAATTCAAATATTATAAACCAAGAAACTGTTACAACAATGGTGTTAACAAAGAATCCAGGGGAGGGGAATAAACCTCTGGAACCGGGGCTTGCTACTCATGGTGAATTTGTGTGTTTAAAGGATGAATTAATCTGAGACCAAATCCATGGGAAGGGAATCGCCCTCTGGAAACAAGGTTCTTTTACCTTGGAGAATTCATTTTGGAGAGGTTCTAATTTTCCTTTATGAATTCTGCAATCATGTTAAAAACGTTTCCCTTTTCACCTTCTAGTTTGATTTGTATTGCAAGGTCAGGATAGAACGTTTGGACACAGGGACAGCTTTGATTGCGATATCCTGACACTGACAGAGCCTCAGTTTTTGGTTTTAGGTAGGGAACTTCCTCTTCGAGCAGGGTCAGAGGCAAATTTTCCTACACGTTTTATGCAAAAAAAAAATAAAAAAAAAAATACATCTTTAACAAAAACTGCACAACTTTGTGTCCTGCTTCTCATGTCTGACTCCACAGACAGTGCAAATTCTGAAAAGAGCAATGAAAAAAAAAATGGTGACAATCATTGTGGCAATCTGCCCAGGATGACATGGGGTGAGGATCTGCAAACCCAAGCCTTATGTGACTGATGGAAACAGTGGCACTTTCACCCCTTGGAATGGTGGGACAAGCCTTGTTGGAAGCCGCCAGAAGCCCCTTGCTCCTAGAACTGGTCTTGCTGTGGACCTGTGACTGCTACTCGTCAGAGTGGTGGGAACACCAGTGGTGAGAAACCAGCAAAGCCAACACCTCCAACCACAAAAGAGCCTTTATCAAAGAAAGATTAATCTACGAGCCCTGGTACTTCAAGCTGGCCCACGCCCGCCCACCCATGAAACTTGCATCGCTGGGCCAGCGTCTGCCCCACCTACTAGACCTGCAGTTCTACATCCGGAGAGCGTTCTGTGCCCCAGGAACAGAGCGTCTGCAGGCAAGCATTCTGCTTTTGCTTAACTGGAGACTCACAGCACGCTCATCGATGCTTAGCTAGAGTGCTGCCCATTACATTGCGGTCTTGAACACGAAACCACATGGGAACTCCCCTAATCCCTACCACCGCTCCAGAGAGGTAGGCAGTGAATGCTGTGCCCGAGGGGATCTCCCCTAATCCCTACCACTGCTCCAGAGGTAGGCAGTGAATGCTGTGCCCAGCGGAAACTACCCTAATCCCTACCTCCGCTCCTGAGAGGTAGGCAATGAATGCTCTGCCCGCCATGTTCACCAGCATGAGAGTCGGGTAGACTGGGAGAAACCCTGCTGCCTCACTTTGGGAGGACCCATCTCATACCTTGAAGGCAAGGTCAGAGGGGAATCTCCCAAATAGTCAGCAGTGTGAAGGGACAGGTACATGCAGTGACACTACGCATACATGCCAACAGGTGGGCCAGCCAGGCCCCATCTTTTCATGCAACAGTAAGGGGGTGAGAACAGGGAGATGGGTGTGCAGAAAAGAAAGGGGGCTATAGTGAAAAGCTAAAAGGCCTGCTTTGCCCAACAGGGCAGGTACACTACACAAGCTGTGATGGGCCAGACTGAGCGTATCACGTGGCACTTGTGATTCAGTTCCCCGGCGCGTACCAGAGGTAGTCTTCCAGGCTGCAGACGCACGCAGATGGGTTTGTGGAAACCGTGTAGTCCCGGCCGTTCTGGCAGTAAGCGGATTTCTGGAGCCGCAGGTATCGCTCCTTGTAGCCCAGCACACAGCCATCCGACGGGTCTTCGGGGTCACTCGAGTGAGCCAGCCATGGCATGTAGTCTTGATCAGCACCTGTCGGGCAAGAGGCACAATCAGATCTCCACCACACGCCGCATGTACTCTCACACACGCTCAACAACAGAGCCCAGCCTCAGCTACTAAGTGATGGCATGCACATGGCAGCCATGAGCATGCACCAAAAGGAACGTGCAGCAGACAGACCTCGGCATTCACCATCTGCTATTATTCAGAATCGAGCAGTGGAACAACAAACAAACCACACCCCCACTAACAAGTTGAGAGAGGGGGGTGTCGGGGGGGGCGGGTCGGGGGGGGGGGGGGGGGGGGAGTAGTGGTGGCTCGCGCCAACACTGGGAGTCTGGATTATGACTATGGAGATTTTGTACTACCTGGGTGGAGCGGATGAGGTCGGTGCCCTTACAGAGCCATAAATGAGATTCATGGGAAACGCACAGTTTAAGCTCAGGATAAAGTTGCCTCTCCCACAATGGAAGAAAAGAGGAGAGACTCACAGGGCCTGGTGACAAGGTCTTTGAAGTCAATGGTATAGGACACCCACTGGCGTGTGAAGTAGCTTTCACGGTAGCCCCAGACACTGACAATCATGGCTTTGGCTCCCGGCTCTGTTGCCAGGCCTGTGAAGTAGATGGATTCCGTGGAGAACGTATAGTTAGACCAACACTGGCCCTCATCTGTAGAGAACCTAAGAACGAGAACAAATCACACCATCATCATTACGATTAGTGACTGCACAGACAAATTCCACAACCAGACACTGAGCCAAGGTCTTCCGCAGTTCCATTCCCCCACACCTCAGTAACTGCTGTCCAAACCCCACACGCTAATGAGCACTTTGCCATCAAAACCTGCTACATCATCCAAGCCACTGAAGGCATGCTAAACCGATTCTCTTGCCTGTCTGCCCCCATCTTGCTAGCCTAGCCCACTGTGACAAATCAATTTCTGTAGCACCAGTGGCCAGGGATCAATATCGGTTTCTAAACCATCAATCAGCCCCCACACCTCTAGTACACCAGAAGGGATTCGAGCAGATTGGAATGCAAGTGAATTATAAGACGACCGTGTCCAATTTTGGTAACATGGTGGGAACGGCGGGCTTATCTCGGCAAGGTCGTGGATCGTTGGTTAGTTGCAACACAGCGAAAATACTATTACCCAATGATAAAAAGGGACTGTCCAGTCAACATTGTATTAAAATATCTACCTTATCATTAGTAAAACAGACTGTTCTAGCACACTTCAATTACAACCCACATTATAAAAGGAACACAGAGGACAGACAGTTTCACAAAGGCAAGGGATGCACTCTGGATATTGAGAGGAGGGTACTTGGTAAAGAAATCAGTCTTACTGTTCAAGGTTATTTGGTTTCAACACCAAAAGGGGCAAAGGGTCAGAAAAGGACCATGAGGGGGGTGTGGGGGGGGCAGAACCACAATGTGCTGAATAAGTTATTGGCGCTCAGAGTCGAGGCAGTTCCAGAGCGCTTTGCAGCCCGTGAGACTGAGTTAGTGGTGGGAGGCAGCTGCGGGTACCAGGCTGTAGGCAGTTCAGCAAGCGAGGCTGGTCGGATGTCTGGAGGCTCTCTGGCACAGCGGCCCGGGGCCCAAGAATCGCTGTCTCTGTGCTTTTTGGCGGATCTGGAATGCTGGTCGAGGTGTCCTGGACAGCCCTGGCAACTGCGGCATGACAACAGTCAGCGGTGCAGCCGGATGCGGTTCGAGGACTCAACTGTCTTGAAATTGTCCTTGAAAAGATCGATGCTGGATGATACTTGTGTGGCAGTCCTTGCTTCTTCGCAGGGCTTGTGTTCTTTCAAGGCGGACGGCCCAAAGCATAGGAGGGTGTTAGCAGGCAAACAGCCTTGTCCTCTGTCCAGAGACTCTCTGGCACCTCCCCACCTAGGAAACTTGCTGTCAGAACCTAGCAGGGCACGCTGTGCGCTAGCTCGGTACCTGTTCTGGAGCTGCTGGATGGGTTCTCTGAGTCTGGTATCTCCCTCTGTTCCCTGGGAGATCTTTAGGGGAGGGATCTTGCTTCCCTCTCGGAACTCCCTTCCCTTCCTTCACTGGAGGAAGATGTAAGGTAGACTGTACCTTCAGCTCGGGTCGAAAGAACAAGTTACTCTTACCTGGTAACGTTCTTTCGATGGGATGGTCCGACGACATATTCCATATCTATGACAGTAATCACCACAGCTGTGCTGCTTCGGAAAGTCTTTCGGCGTCTTCGTCGATGAGCCGCCGTTGAGGACCTCCTCCGACGTCACTGGATGTTATAAGTAGGATGCACGACGCCTGTAGCCTCAGTTGTAGTTTTTTCCCAGAACATGTGGCACCAGTCTTCTGCCAGTCTGACCACACAAAGCCTTGCGGAAACGTAAGCTGCAATCGCTTAAGAAATTCTGTAGCGGGGAAGGCAAGGAGGGAGCGATATGGAATACGTTGTCGGACCATCCCATCGAAAGAACGTTACCAGGTAAGCGTAACTTGTTCTTCGAGGGGATGGAGTCCTCCGACGTATTCCATATCTATGACAGACTCCCAAAGCAGTACCAATGCAAGGAGGTGGGAAAAGAATTTAGAAAACAGAAATTTAGAATGCCCAATCAAATTGCGGAGTAGAGGACCGCCTGCCAAAGGCCAAATCCTGCCCCCGGATGGAACAGAGGGAGTAGTGAGGTACAAAAGTATGTACCGAAGCCCAGGTTGCTGCATCACAGATGTTACGAATAGGAGCACCCCTCTGTAGGGCAGTAGAGGCAGCCATACCCCTGGTAGAATGGGCCCGTAAACCGACGGGTGGGTCCTTACCCGCCAAGTACAGCCAAAATAATCCAGCGAGACTAAGTCTGTTTTCGTCACAGCTTGTCCCAAATGCTTTCCAGCGTAACCAATGAAGAGTTGATCGTCCACTCTGACCCGGGACATGCGTGAAATATAAAAGCTTAATGCTCTCCTAGGATCAAGCCTATGGAGCCTCTCCTCTTCCTTACCAGGATGTGGAGGAGGATAAAACGCCGGAAGAACAACCTTCTGGCCTAAATGAAATTCCGACACCACCTTCGGAAGAAAGGAAGGACTAACTCTAAGGACAACCCTGCATTATGAAACACAGTGAAGGGTGGCTTAACTGAAAGTGCCTGTAACTCACTCACTCAGCGAGCGGAAGTGACCGCAACCAAAAATACAGTTTTAAGAGTTTACAGGCTCAAACGGAGCACCCATCAGAAACATGAGAACAAGGTTCAAATCCCAACCGGGCACCTGGAAAGGTGACGGAGGGAACACATTAGTGAGCTCTTTCAGAAACTGAGAAATTAAAGGAATTTTAAAATAGGAACACTCTTCAGACGAGCGCTTAAATATGGACAGCGCCGCCAGGTAAACTTTAACAGTACCCACTTGCAGGCCCCTGTGGGCCAAAGAAAGCAAAAAAGAACTACAGGAATGTCACATGAAAAAGGATCCACATTCTTAACCCTGCACCAGTCGCAGAACTTATGGCAACGGTACAGGGACTTTGTTGCTGGGCCGTCTGGCCGAGAGCAACACCTCCATCACGTCTTCAGGGAGGTCCCAATCCTTATACCTCAACCTTTCAGAAGCCAAGTGTGAAGGTTGAGGGATCTGACTTCTGGATGGAGAACCTGCCGCCCCCCCCCCTCCCGTGAGAGCAGATCGTCTCAGTAGGGAAGACGACGTGGAGGGCAGATGGACAACTCGAGAAGGTCCGGGTACCACGTCCTCCGGGCTCACGCCGGAGCAATGAGGATCATCCGGGAACCGAACCTCCACAGTACTTGCGGGGTGACGGGGACTGGAGGAAACTAGTACAGCAGTGGGAATGACCACTCCACCACGAACGCGTCTCCTAAGGCTACTTTCGGAGGAAATTCCCTCGAGCAGAACCTTTCGCACTTCCGGTTGGCACTGGAGGTGAAGAGATCCACTTGAAGGCTCCCCCAAAGGGCGAAGATCTCCAGGAGAATCTCCTGAGCCAACTCTCACTCGTGAGAGATCGCGCTCTGCCTGCTCAGAGCGTCCGCCGTCTCATTTTCGTCTCCGGCCAGATGAACTGCCGAGATCGAAACTTCCTGCTGGATTGCCCAGAACCAGAGCTGCAGCGCCTCCCTGCACAGAGGAAGTGACCCTGCCACCCCCCATACACACTTTGTTGAGGTAGTGCATGGCCACCGTGTTGTCCGTCAGTATCAGGACATTCTTCCCTCGCAGAGTCGGCAGAAAAGCCTTCAGGGCTAGCCTAACGGCCCTCAGCTCCAACAGATTGATATGGAGTCTGGACTCCAACGGAGACCAACGACCGCTGACCGTTGGCATGAGCTCCCCATCCCGTGAGGGATGCGTCCGTCACGATCGTCACCTCCGGCCAGGGTAGCCAAAATGGAGCCCCCCTCATCAGATTGCCTTTGTCGGCCCACCACAGAAGGTCCTGGGCGACTAAGGACGGCACCTGAACAGGGTCCAACATCCTGCAGGAGGACTGAGACCACTGGAGCTTGAGTGCCCATTGCAAAGATCTCATCGCAACCTGGCCTCTGGCACCTGAAGAAAGCAGGATGCCATGAGGCCGAGCAATCTCAAGAACTCGAATGCTGGGAGACTCTGGGCAAGCTGAAACTTGTGCTAGCTGAAACCTGTGCACCATCTGCTAAATGTGATGAGCCCTCACCTGAGGAGGAAAACACTGCCCCAGGGACGTGTCGAGCACTGCTCCGATGTACTGGAGCCTCCGAGTTGGCGTCAAATGGGACTTCTTTAAGTTGAGGGAGAAGCCCAGCTTGTGGAGGGAGTGGCAGGTGACTGACAGATGATCCAGGACTTGCTCGGGAGAGCTCCCCCTGATCAACCAATCATCCAGGTAGGGGTAGACGTGAATCCCCTTTCCTGAGGTGCGCTGCCACCACTACCATGAGCTTGGTGAAGACCCTCGGGTCGGTGGTCAATCCGAACGGCAGGACCCGAAACTGAAAGTGCAAGTCGCCAACCACGAACCTCAGGTACTTCTTGTGCTTTGGATGTATCGGCACATGAAAATAAGCGTCCTTGAGGTCGAGAGACACCAACCAGTCCTGAAGTTGAAGGGCCTGGAGGACTTGAGAGTAACCATCTTGAACTTGTCCTTCCTGAGGAGTTTGTTCAAACCGCGCAAGTCCATGATGGGTCTCAATCCCCAGTCTTTCTTGGAAATCAAAAAATAAGGGGAATACCATCCCTTGTTCCTCTCCGCTACAGGTACCAGTTCTATGGCGCCTTTCTCCAGCAGGGACTGAATCTCCTGCGCAAGGAACGGATCCGGACTCTTCAAAGAGATTCCTTGGTGGATTGTCTTGAGGCCTCTGCTGGAAAGGAAGACAGTAGCCATGGGTTATGATCTCAAGAACCCACACATCTGAAATAATGGCGCCACACTCTGCAAGATGCTGCGCCAGCCTTCCCCCAACCGGCGAATCATGGGACATGGCCTCATGACTGAGCTGAAGCGGCGTTGCCTGAGGGCAAAGAGGCAACTGCCCGAGCGGCCTTGGCACCTCGAGTACCTTGTTTTCCATCTCTGGCACTCCTACAGTGGCCCCTTTGACTGGCAGATCCTCTCGCTTTACCAATGGATGAGTAATAACGAAAGGAACCTCCCCTCCATTGCTGTCCCCTAGGACGAAAAGGCGGAGGTTGTCGAACTTCAGCGCCCAGCAACTTCGCTGCAGCTTTTGAGGTCTGCAACCTCAAGGCTCTCGTCAGCCTTGCTGCCAAAAAGATGTTCCCCGTCAAAGGGCATGTTGAGGAGCCGGGCCTGCACATCAGGAGCAAACCCGACTTCCGCAACCACGCAAACCTGCATATCGCGGTGCTCGCCGCCATGGACCGGCTGACGCAATCCGCCATGTCCAAACCCGACTGAACGGCCTCACACATGGCATCCTTGCCATCCTGAACCATGGCAAGGAAACCATCCTGTTCGTCGCCTTCGGGAATATGTTCAGCCACTAAGGAAACAGTTCCACAGAGTGTGCACGTGAAACGTGACAAGGCACATACGGAGTTGGCCGCCTGAAGCGCCATACCCCCTGAAGAAAACACTTTCTTCGCCCAGCCATCAAAACGCTCGTCGTCCCCATCAGGAGGGATGGTAGGATACGACGCCTGCTTTGCCGGGGCCATAGCCGCCTGCACCACCAAACTTTCCGGAGTGGGGTGCTTGGACAAGTAGCAGGGGTCGCTACTGGCTGGGTGGTATTTTCACGCCAAACACTTGCCCACTGCCGGGAGACTCTCCGGAGCAGTCCAAGCCGCCGCCACCCTCCTCTGTAGAGCCATATGAGACGGCAGTACCAAGTCAGTTGGTGGACCAAGGTCGAGGATATCCGTAAGGTCATCCTGAAGAAACTCCCCCGGGGGAGCAGACCATCCCAAGTACTCGGTGACCCTCGACATAAGGCGCCGGCATGAGTACCAGGCTCAGACCTACAAAACTCCACCTCCAGAGAGGTGTCCAGCCCACTAGCATCGTGCAGGAACTGCCTCAGGTCCTCAAATTGGCTATGGCCCAAGATAATCTCGTCTGGCACCGTATTAGGAACCAAGCCACGAGGGTGGCCCCCACTCTTCAATCCTTTGCCATCCGCACTGCTGAGTGCATGATTCCCCTCTGCCTGCACGGCTGAGCACTTTTCTGCCGCTTGATGTGTACGAAGAGTACACAACCAAAAGATGGCCGCCTGATCGCACCCTCGGCCCGGATACTAACGGCAATCTGATTGGCCCACCCCGCCTAGCCTATCCACTACACCGATCCTGGGGCACCGGCAGGCGTGAGCCGGCCCAAAACAAGGCGCACACTAAGGCGCCTGTCCTGTGCCTGTCCGTTGCCGTACGGGCCGTCGGCCAGAAACGCTGCCCAAAACAACTACTGTACACTAGCCCGTAAGTGTGTCCCCCTGACTTATCTTCGTGCAACTTTCACTGCCTTAACGCCTGCCCGCACTCACACCGTGTTCCTCTGCCAGCCTATAGGGGCCCTGCCAATGTGTTACCATTGTGTTCCTCTGCCAGCCTATACGGGCCCTGCCACTGTGTTACCTCTGTGTTCCTCTGTCAGCCTATAGGGGCCCTGCCAATGTGTTACCATTGTGTTCCTCTGCCAGCCTATAGGGGCCCTGCCACTGTGTTACCACTGTGTTCCTCGGCCAGCCTATAGGGGCCCTGCAAATGTGTTAGCATTGTGTTCCTCTGCCAGCCTATAGGGGCCCTGCCACTGTGTTCCTCTGCCAGCCTATAGGGGCCCTGCCAATGTGTTACCATTGTGTTCCTCTGCCAGCCTATAGGGGCCCTGCCACTGTGTTACCACTGTGTTCCTCTGCCAGCCTATAGGGGCCCTGCCACTGTGTCACCATTGTGTTCCTCTGCCAGCCTATAGGGGCCCTGCCACTGTGTTCCTCTGCCAGCCTATAGGGGCCCTGCCAATGTGTTACCATTGTGTTCCTCTGCCAGCCTATAGGGGCCCTGCCAATGTGTTACCATTGTGTTCCTCTGCCAGCCTATAGGGGCCCTGCCACTGTGTCACCATTGTGTTCCTCTGCCAGCCTATAGGGGCCCTGCCACTGTGTTACCATTGTGTTCCTCTGCCAGCCTATAGGGGCCCTGCCACTGTATTACCATTGTGTTCCCTGCCAGCCTATAGGGGCCCTGCCACTGTGTTGCCAGGCCAGCTTTTTACCGGCCCTGCCACTACAAGCGCTTCCACTAGCCCCTTGATGCCCTGCCAGACCTACAACTGCCTCTGCACATGCCTCTACCTACCCCTAGTGCCAGCCCTGTACCGCACAACACCACCCAGCTCAGTGCTCTAATGCATCCCCCTGCCACCCACCTCACAGCGCCTACACCCCTCCTCTCCTCTATCTCGCTCATTACTCTGTCTCTTTGGGCCATCTGCAGCTTGCTCCCTGCATACCCAGACCTCCCTCCACCGCCCTCCATCATGCCTCACTCCTCCCCACCCGCATCACCACACACCACTCTCAACCACTGCATTATCAACCCTCCTGAACACCTTCTTAGGCGCTACAGACTAAGAACCCGTACCAAACCCTCATTTGTGCTCCACAGCTCTCCACCATCTACCTTCAGTAGGAACCAAAAGCTCAGCTATCGCACCCACACAACATTTTCACGCTCACACCCTCCAGCCCATGCACATACCCTCCACCCCCATGCGCTCATACATGCACCCCTCCCTCCTTCACTCACAAGTGCTCCCACCACTTCGCTCTCACCGAACACCAGCGCTCAGGACCCACCACCTACCAACCGATTCCTTAAATGCGCCCTCATTAATGCACGCTCCATCCATGCCCATGCCATAGAGATCAATGACCTCATCACCACCCACAAACTAGACATGTTAGCAGTATCCGAAACTTGGCTCCACGAGGCATCCAACCCATCCCTACACCTTGCCCTCCCACAGGACTACACCATCCTCAGGCAGGACCGCAAAACCTCTAAAGGTGGGGGCGTTGCCCTCATCTATAGAAACTCACTTGCCATTAGGCAGTGTAACCAACTCTGGGACAACAACGCTGACCTTCTCCACGCCAAACTAGCTCTCTCCCCTAATTGCACCATCAACCTCTTAGTCACATACAGACCTCCAGGCTCCCCTCCGGACGTCCAAAAGCATCTCCTCCAAATCATTAGCAACAACCTGAAAAGCGCCACCAAAACCATTCTACTTGGTGACCTTAACCTTGGCTTAGATGACCCCAAGGACAAATCTGCCACACACCTGGCCAACGATCTTACCAACATGGGGTTCATCCACAAAATTGCCAAACCTACTCACTGCAAAGGCCGGTCCATCGACTGGGTAGCAGATCATAACTGTTCTTCATCCATCACCTCCATCACAGCCCTCCCCTGGACAGATCACCATCTCATCCAATTCTCCACCCCCACCACACCCACTCGTAAAATCCTTACTCATGCACCCCCCGCCAAAGTCAGAAGCTCCAAAAAGCTCACAGCGACCAATCTCGCTCCTCTTCTTGATATCCCTCAACTCAAGCATCCCTTTATCCAAGATCCCACCTCTCTTGCTAACATCTACAACAACGCCCTCACCCAAGCCATTGACTCTATTGCCCCGCTGGAAGACAAAAAAGGAAAAAAATCCATGCACTCCAACTCTTGGTTCTCAGAAGAACTATCTGTCTTGCGCACCATGAAGCGCAAAGCCTTATCCAACTGGCAGTCTACGCCCAACCAATCCTCTCTCAATGAGTTCAAAGAAATCTCACGGACCTACAAAATGGCCATCTTCGAAGCTAAATCTGAATCATACAATCAAAGAATAACCAAATCCAGTTCCAAAACCAGAGAAATATTCTCTATTTTCAAAGAACTCACCACTCCCGAGTCCAGCCCAGACGAAATCATCAAGGATGAAGCTTGGTGCACAGGCATCCAGACAGCCCTCCTAAATAAAGTCAAAACGCTTCAAGACAAAATTGCCTCCCAACGTAAAGCACTCAATACCTCTGCCACGACTCCTTCTCTCCCCCCTCACAACACTCACCCGCAAACACCCCTCTTTGCCTTCAGAGAAGTTACAGAACTAGAAACCTCTGCTCTACTCAAAAACATTAAACCTTCCATTTGCAAGGGAGACATATGCCCTCCCACTATCATCAAAGAGTGCTCAGAAGCCCTCACCCCCATCATCACAGCTTTCATCAATGCCTCCTTCTCCTCAGGAACCGTACCTCATTGCCTGAAAGAAGCTTGGGTTCGCCCACTCTTAAAAAAACCCTCCTTAGATCCCACCTCCCCCAGCAACTATCGCCCCATCACCACCGTCCCCTTCCTCCTTAAAATCCTTGATAAAGCAGCCCACAACCAAATTCAGCAATACATAGAGACCCACTCTATCCTAGGCAGAAGACAATCGGGCTTTCGCAAAGGCCATGGGACCGAAACTGCCCTACTAGATTTAAAAAATCAAAATCAGCAAAATAATGGACACAGGCAAACCTGCTCTCCTCCTGCTACTCGACCTCTCTGCGGCATTTGACTTAGTGGACCATGACATCCTCACATCTCACCTATTTAATGCAGCCCACTTCTCCCTTAAAGCAACCTCTTGGATCACCTCCTTTCTAGAAGGCCGAGCCATGAAGGTGTACTCTGATCAGGCCAATGCTCCTCCGACTACCATAAATTGTGGAGTCCCACAAGGGTCATGCACCGCACCGACCCTATACAACCTCTTCACTAAACCCCTCTTCGACCTACTGGACTCTCTCGACATAGCTTATACCAACTATGCCGATGACACACAAGTCCTCCTCCCCCTCACTGGAGACTATGCCCAAGACACAGAAGCCCTCCTTACCATTTACTCCACGATACAGGCATGGATGGCGATCAATGGCCTCTGTCTTAACGGAGACAAAACAGAGATCATCATCCTGGCCCCCAGCGAAATCCTCTCCAAGCTCAGCCAAGACTATTCACACATAACCATCGACAACACCAACATACCCGTCTCCACTGCTGTGAAGACCCTAGGAGTATATCTAGACGCTACTCTCTCCATGACAAGACAGGTCAACGCCATCTCCTCCTCCTCCGCACTGACCACCAAACTCATCCTCGCAATAAAACCCTATCTTACCACTCCCAACTGCCTCTCCATTGCTAGAGCCACCATAGGAGCCAGGCTAGACTATTGCAACGCCCTCCTAGCTGGCACTTCAACCAAAAACCTGAATAAACTCCAAACAGTGCAAAACAATGCGCTCCGCGCTGCCCCGCACATCCCCAAATTCGACCATGTGTCGCAGGCCAGAAGAAATGCTCACTGGCTCCCAGTTAAAGAAAGAATTAACTTCAAAGTACTCTCCCTCACACACAAATGTATCAATCATACCGCTCCCTCCTACCTAGCAGAAACCATCACCAGGAAATCCTCCCTTCGTCCTATAAGAACCCCCCATGACAACCAACTCCGAGTCCCCACCATAAGAAGAGCTAAAGCTGGAGGCATTGGCTTCCCACACATAGCACCTAAGCTCTGGAACAACCTCCCTAACTCTTAGAGCGGAACCTTCACTGCTTTCCTTTCGGAAATCCCTCAAAACCCTGCTCTTCACATAATCACCTCCTACCCTCCCCTCCGACATGATTGACATATTTTTAAACGCCATGATGTCTGCACTGCTAAGTTTGTAACTAAAACATGTTACTGTAAATCTAATGCCTTGTAAACGTATATTTCTAAAACATATACCGTAACTCAAAATGCCTGTAAACTTTAACAACCTTCCTTCTGTAACCAGCCAATTGCTTATATGTAACAGCGCCACGATGCCCACGGGCTGAGCGTGCGCTTTAAAAATATGAATAAATAAATAAATAAAATAAGCCATCATCAGAGCCCTCATCCACCTCTGAAATGAACTCAAGATGGCGGTAAGAGGGCACAGAATGTGAACCAAAGCCATGCTTGACCTTGGCCAGAGCCTTTCTAGGGGGTTCCACCGAGCCTCGGGGTACCCCCATCGATACAGCCTCGAAAGGCGTCAAGGGCATCGAGTGAATCGGCGGACGCTGAATGCGGCGCCGAGAGCATTGATGGCGTCGACACAGGCCTTTGGGCCGGAGCTTCGAGTGTGGCCTTCGACAGCCTGGGCGCCGAAGGAGGCAGGGCCTCGAAAGAGTCCATCGACAACCTCAGCGTCGACGCCTTCCTCGAAGACATCACAGGTTCACACGGTCTCGAGCGCATCGAGGACCTGGACCGGGCATGACGAGAACGATTCCTCTTGTCCGAGCGGGACCTCTCCCGCGAATCGTGCCACCCGAGCCCGAAGGCGTGCAAGCAGTGTCTCTAGACCGATCACGACCGACCCCACTCGGAGGCGCGGACGGACCGATGCCCTGCGATTCCAGAATCGCTAACATTTTCTTCCTGAAGGAAGCCCATTCCTCCGGAGTCGCCTGCTTGGTAGGGTAAGCGACCCGCCGACGGGCGGAGTCCTCGGAAGAGGACGGGGAAGGCGACCGATGACGGCACTTCCGGGAGTGCCTCGAGGAGGCAGAGGAGTGGCGGGACCGACTCCGGGACCGAGACCCACTGGACTTCCGACGACGACGCAGAGAGTCGCCTCTCGAATCGTCCGTCAAAAGCCCCGCAGACCTCGACTTCCGTGGCTTAGACACCTTACCTACCGATAACTTCTTCTTGCGCTCCCGCAAGGCTTTAGACGTGAGCGACTGGCAGTCGACACAGTGTTACATTTCGGCCCCGTCCTGCAGTACCTCCCATTTCTTGTGGCCACATACGGGGGCAAGCGCGTTCCAGAACTTCGTTGTGGCTTCGGTATCGGTTGCCATGGCGTCTGGCTGTACAGCAGAGAACGTTGCATTAGCTGAGATGTTCTGTGCGTAGAGAATGCGTAAGGAGGCTCCGCCCCTCTGCACCATAAAAGCCGAAGGGACTCAGCGGCTTGTTGCTGCCAATTGTGGCGTTACGCTCCTACGGTTTCATCCCGTTCCAGTGCCTTAGTTCCTTTCCTCTTGTCATTTGACTTCCTGGTTATTCGACCCACCTTTGTCTACTTGGATTGTCCTTGCCTGTTCCTTCAACCTGATCTTTAAACTCTGTTGCCGACTTCGGATTGTCCTTGGATTGCATTTGCTTTTTCCTCCATTTTGATCAGTGAACCAGTTGCCGAACTCGGACTGTCCTTGGATTTCCACTGTGCTTTCGCCTGTCTGGTGAGATTACTTTTCTTGCCGCTCTACGCAATTTGAACTATCTTCCTACGCGGACTACCACACTGCACATTACAAGACTGCCTCACAAACTTGGTCTGCGTTTGTGTAATTAAGGTACCCATTCAATTCCTGCATTGTTCATTATCTGAAATTACCATTTTTCTCATACGTGTGGATTCCTGGAACTATATCCTCCTTTTCTACTTCAACCAAGTGCATAGTAGTGATGCTTTCCACTATCCAGTCACTAGTGCGACCCTCGTGCCGCTCGGGTATATTATTCCTTACTAACCTACCCATTTGTTGTTTTGTACCTGCCGTTGTTTTTCCTTTTGACTGGTACCCAACTCCCCTAGGAATCCTACTTATCAGGTCTGTTGGGGGTTGTATCAGTCATAGTTTGTGGTTATCATTTGTGCATACTCATAGTTTTGGGTTTTCTTGTAGGTTCATCTATTAAGGTCCAACACCACTTCAACCATTGTCTAGGTACTTAGAGAAAAATCGGATTGTCTAAATAATTCCATATTGCCCGATTGCTTCTAATCATACTGTGTTTTCTTTGCAGCATTGGTTATTGGCAGGGTGTGTTCTCCCGCTCTTTTAGGCGATAGACATCTCTGCTGGTTTTTACTCAAACGGCAGAGAGGTACATCGTAGAAAAGAGCCCCTCTTAGAGGAAGCCTGAATCACAGAATTCAGGGGAGCTGGAATCCTGGAGGCTGAACCCGAACCTGTTAAATCCTACCTCCCTCCGCGAGGTCGTCTTACCCAGGCTTCAATCAGCAAAAGGAGCGGTGAGTAACACAGTCATCCATGTCATGGGCCTCCCCGAGGCACCAGAGGCAGGCGTTGTGCGAGTCTGTAATCGACATCTTGGACCCACAGTGCCCGCACTTCTTAAATCCCGGACGCGGGGTGGAAGACGATGTAGACATCCTTCACGAAGAAGAAACTTCACAAAACAAACGGGTTCGAAGAACCGAGAAACAAACTCGAGGCGCGCCGAGATTCCCGAAGCGAACACGTTCGCGGAAAAAACAGAACTGAGGCTACTGGCGTCCTACTTATAACATCCAGTGACGTCGGCCGTCGAGGAGGTCCTGGAGGGCGGCGTATCGACATCATCGACGCAGAAAGATTTTCCGAAGCAGCACAGCTGTGGCGATTACTGTCAGTTATGGAATACGTCGGAGGACCCAATCCCCTTGAAAAAGTCCTTACTCTTTGCGAAATCTTCAGATCTGATCAGTGAGGGGCTCAGCCCTCTTTTAAAGCCAAACAGGGCCCAGGGATTGGTGTAGGACAAGACTAATTTAAGTGAGCCAATCCTGGGTCTCCACCAACAATCTCCAGTGATGCTTCAGGTCAGAAACAGGGTACTTGGCAACAGACAGGGGAAGGATGACAACATATACTTCTAAGTCCCACCATCTTCCTGTCTGCTGTACATCAAAGTGTCTCCCTAATTAACTGAGGCCTATGCAGCACTGGGTCACAACATGGGCCTCCTTTGAAGTAGGGGGTTGGAGGCAGACTTTCGTTGCCTACAATTCACATACTTCCGTGCTCTAAAAGGGGAGTGGATCCACACAAGACATTCACTGTCCTTCCCTACCAAGGAGGGGTGTTAGTACAATGTTGACACAGTGCATTACAAAGAGGTGTTGGTTTCTTGTCTCCATTGTCACTTCCTGCACCCAGGCCTTCCCGGAGGTCTGCTAATTAACATTCTTCAGTATTCGCCGCCTCCAGCAAGGTTTGACAATGTAGATGCAAATCCATGGGGCCTTGAAATTCTAATCAGGCTGCCCACGGCCAAAGGCTTTTGATGTACCCACAGCAGTCAGGTGTCAGCTACACATGGCAGGGGAGTGCAGAGCTGGTCAGCTGTGTCTTCCGAGAGTACAAGACTATTTTTCTGCTGTGCGGAGAGCATTGAAAATATGTGCGGGAATAGCCCCACATATTTTCAGAGGTTGAACAGGAGTTGGTCCCAGTAACACTGCGCCAAGAAAGAGTGCAAATGAAATCTTGAAGTCCAAAAGATTTATTCAACTAGGAAAAGCCCGACATGTGTTTCAAGCCTAAACCAGCTCTTCATCCGAGGCTAAGGCTTGACTTTGGAATGGACCAGGTAATTAGATGAGTGGACAGTGCCAAGAAACCTCTCAATGCTTCGCATTTGCGGTACAACTGAACGGCCGTATGCAATTAATGGCAAGGAATGAAAGCAATCATTCATTCTTTAAAATAAAATTTAAAAACCTCTAGGCGAGAGTACACTTCACATGCAGAAGGTCAAATCCCTCACATGCCGCCCAGCCTCAACATGTGAACCACCACACTATCGAAGGTCTGGGTCATCATCAAGGCGAAAGTCCCAGCAGAGGCCATCTGTATTTCCATGCTGGGTGCCTGGCTCATGCTGGATGTCCATATCTAATCCCTGTAGGGATATGGTCCACTGCAAAAGCTTCGAGTTCTCCTCTTGCATGGCCATTAACCATCGCAGAGGCCTGTGGTCCGTCTGGATCGTAAAGTAAGACCCAAAGATGTAGGGTTTCAGCGTCTTTACGGCCCACACGACCGCACGTGCCACTTTTTCTACGATAGCCCAGTTACTTCCCCTTTTTGTCAACCGGCTGCTAATGTAGGCGACAGGTTGTTCTACCCCTTCAGAGTTCAGCTGAGCCAACACTGCTCCAATCCCAAAATCACAGGCATCTGTCTGGATAATGAATTCCTGACCATAGTCTGGCGCTTTCAGAACTGGGACCCTGCACAACCCCATCCTTTAAATCCTAAAAGGTGGTTTGACAGGGGGGGGGCCGAAGTTACCTTCTTTGGCCTCTTTTTGGACATTACATCATTCAGGGGCCTTGCAATGGTCCCATACCCTCCGATGAACAACCAGTAGTACCCGGTGAGACCTAGAAAGGCTCTCACCTGGGGGGGGCGGGGGGGCGGGGGGGATGTCCCACCCCTTCACAGCCAGTACCTTTGCTTAGTTTAGTTTATTATTTAATAATGCGCTCCAAACCCAGGGCTAGCCGGGCGCAGCGGAAACAAGAATATTTAAGCTTGGTTACATACATTAGTTACAGTACGTGATTATTACAGTATTTACAGTACATATATTCGCGATATGGGTGCAACACATCACAATGAAGGAGAAGAACAGGTCTAAACAAATTTCTGGAGAATCATGATGGTTACAAACAGAAATCCAGGATCAAGTGCCGGGGAACAGTTAATGGGCATCATTGGTCCAGAGCCAGCTTTTCACGTTACATCTACATCTAGAGTAGGGCTGATCAGCTCTTAATGCCATGGGAAGTGCATTCCAGGCACGAGCAGCTCTGACAGGGAAACTAGCTCCACCCGCTTTAGTTAGTCTAAATCTAGGAGTTTAGCAGCTCTAGTGTGGCGACTGGAGAATGTTCTGGTCAATCTAGCAGAGATATATGGGGGCGCAGTATTGTTCAGTCCTTTATAGGTAAGAGAAACTGTCTTGAGGAGAATTATGTCACTAATTTTTAACCAGTGGTGGTCTTTCCTGATATCAGATATATGCTCTCTATGTCCAAGGCTGCTCTAAGAGCGTTGTTCTGCAGTATTTGCAGTTTGTTTATGATGGTTTTGTTGGCACCTGCGTATAGTGCGTTACAATAGTCCAGCTTAGACATTATTAAAGCACTGGCTAGTGTGATGCAGTTAGTTTTAGAGAGGTAGGGTCTACAGGCCCTGATCAATTTGCAGGTATAAGCTGTGGAGGAAGCCAAGGAATTGACTTGTTTTTTGAGAGATCCTGTGGAATCAAGGTAGAAACCCAGTGTTTTTACCTCAGTTACCTCCTTGATTACATTTCCATCTATTTTAAAAGGCAGAGTAGCTGGAGCTACGTTTTTTAAGATTGGAGTCGGAGCCCAAGATCAGTATCTCAGTTTTGTCTTCATTCAGGCAGAGGCCGTGAGAGGCCATCCATGCCTGAATGAGGAGTTAAATCTTGTTTACTAGAGCTGTGTCTTTGACAAAGTTGCCAGATAGTGGTATGAGGATCTGCGTGTCATCCGCATAATTAGTATAGGTAACCCCCAATCTGTCAAGTTCGTCGAAGAGGGGCTTAGTGAAGATGTTGTACATTGTTGGGGAGACACATGAACCTTGTGGGATGCCACAGGTGATTTGTATTGGGTCCGCTGAAGCTAAGGGGAAGAACATTCATCGTACAGTTGGCTAGGAAGGATTGTACTCAGGCTATAGCTTCACTTGAGAAATGGGCGGCAGACGCTAGATGCTTACATAACACTGCATGGTCCACCAGGTCGAAGGCCGCCGATAGGTGGAGGAGCATAGCAGTTTTACCTTTATCATTCAACTCGTCTTGTGTCTTGAGGTCGATTAGGGCCGTTTCAGTACCGTGTTGTGGTCTGAATCCAGATTGGCGTGCTCCTAGTAGTTGGTTCGTCTCCAGATAGTTTTGGATCTGGAGGTAGGCTACTCTGTCAATGATTTTGAGGAGGAAGGGGGCCGTGGTAATGGGCCTATAATTAGTTGGGATCGCCGGGTCAAGGGTCTGTTTTTTGAGGAGAGGCAATACCCAGGATTCTTTAAGGTTAGTAGGCGCAGTACTTGAATTAAATGAGGCATTAATTTGCTTGGAAATGAAGGGAGCTAAATCTCTAGCTGAGTCCTTGATAACTTGTGCCGGGCAGCTGTCGCCCTGGCAGTTTGATGGTTTCAGAGATGATATAACCTTTTCAATTTCCAGTGTGGAGATATGGGTGAACCTGAATGGTTTGCTGCTACTTCGTGTAGCTATACTAGGGAGATCAGTCAAAGGGGTGGTATGTGTTCCTGTGGAGCTCAAGGAGACTCTTCTTTGCAATTTCGGACTGTAGAGTTTTAATTGCCAAAGCATTTTGGATGCTTGTGCACCATTGCTTGTCCTTAGGGACATTATCTGTGGGAGCAATCAGGTTTTCCATTTCCCGGAGGATGGAGAAGAGTTATTTGGAATTAAGAGTTGGCTTTACTGATTTTATCATTAAATGTGTTTTTTTTTTACTTGGATGATTTCTTTCTTGGATTTGTTTGCCAGGTTAACAAGTAGAGTTTTATTCTCAGCTGAGGGCGAGTGCCTCCAGATAGCTTGGAGCTTCCGTTTTTGGATCCGTAGTTCTTTGAGATGGGGGGTGAACCATGAATTGAGGTGAGATTCTGGTTTACTTTTTCGTAGTTTGACTGGGGCAATAGTATACAGAGCTTTGGACATAGTGTTATTAAATGTTTCGACTAGCGTGTTTGGGTCAGAGTTGTTTGCGCTAGCGGTAAGAGCTGGTAGGAGGAGAGGGAGTAGTTTATCAGCAGTAATTTCTTTTTTGCTTCTGTTTAGTAAGGGTGGTGCTATTTCACGAGTATCTGGTTTAGGAGATTCTAACGTAGATGAGAAACAAATAAGGTGGTGGTCGGTCCAGGTTTGTGGGCTAATATTAGAGATGGTAGTGGCACAGTTCAGGTTAGCTACCCAGTCTATGGTGCGTCCTTTTATATGTGTAGGAGCCAAGACTTTTTGGGTAAGGCCATTTTTGACTAAAATTGGATTGGATAGATTGGGCCTGTTTGTCTGCAACATTGTTGAAGCCCAGGTTAAAATCGCCTAGTAATAGGAGCTGGGTGGAATCTTTGATGTTGGTGAGGAGGCTGGAGCGGTCTTCCTCTAAGTTACCTAGAGGGCCTGGTGGTCTGTATACAAGGAGAATAGTTAGTGTACTATTATTGGAGATAAGTAGTTTAGCTGATAGTAGTTCACAGGATTTGATTGCTGGTGGTGGGGTAAGTCAAAATGCTAACTTAGTTTTGGCGATGATAGGCCCAACTCTAGAGGAGGCAGCCTGGCTATCGACTGAGTATATTGTAGTTGTCTGGTATGGCAATCATAAGTGCGGGACCTGCAGTATCGTGGAGCCAAGACGGCCAGAAAGTCTAGGTTATCCATAGCAAGTATGTCAGCTATTTCCGTGTTATGTGCTATGAGGGACCTCGCGTTGATAAGGGCACCTGAAAGGGTAGGATTGTATTTCTTTCTTGGGTAGGTCTTAGTTTGTGGTGCTTGGATCTCTTTTGGTTGTAAGGAGAGTAAGTCTGCATTTTAGGCAGTCTTTCAGCAGCTACGGCAGATGGGTTAGGGTCAGAGGCAGTTTGGGTTGGTGTGAAGACCACTGGTCTAGTTCTTTTGTTTTTAAGATCATAAGGTCGTGGCAGCCTAGCTCTGAGTCGGGTGTTTCTCTCCTGCAGATTGCAAGGTATAGAGTTAGTGTAGGCCATTATTGTGGTGGTTATTAGAGTAGCCCAGAGTAGGCAACAGAGTGTATATAAAAGGTGAGTCTTAGTGGTGCGCATGTTAGGTTATGTGGTCACGCCAGCGTTAGATAAGAAGGTGCTGCGTAGGTGTTAGTTATAGGTGCTGGGCATAGGTAACATTGGTACTAACATGTCAGACTCTGTGGTGGCCTGATGCTGAAGTAGGCTGCAAGGGAGGTCTGGCATGCGGTTTACACTGGTGCAGTTAATGCAGACTAGCAATGTACTGGCTTAGAAACACAGGCTAACGGTAGGTACAGCAGGTCTAGTAGGATATAGGTGCCGAGGCTAGAATGGCCCAAGTGGACATAGTTACTCTCAGCAGAGTCTGGCCGAAGCCTAGGCTGTTAGGAGGGGCATGTCCCTATGGTGGGGAACAGTTACAATAATAATAAGGCAGTGGCCAGACGGCTTAGCGGTCTATAATGCCAAAGATGGAGTCAAATAGCTAAGGTACATATAGTAGTTCTCTACGATCGTGGAAGGTAATTTATTCAACATAAATGCAGTTGTTACAATACAGTTGTAATTCCAATGCCTGGAGAGGTGGCAAGTCACTGTGCCCTACACTATCTGGTACTTTGTGGCCTTGATAGTCAGGCCTGCATTCTGCAGCGCCTGAAGCACTGGTTTCAGGTGGGATGCATGATCCTCCCAGGTGTTGATGAACACAGCAATGTCGTCTAGATCAGCAACGCGGAAGTTTCCAGTCCGGACAAAACCTGGTTAACATCCTCTGAAAAGTGGCAGGGAGATTCTTCAACCTGAAGGGCATCACAGTAAACTGATAATGTCCTTCTGGGGTTGAGAATGCCAACCTCTCTTTTGCACCATCTGTCAAGCCGACCTGCCAATACCACGCTGTGAGGTCAAAAGTACTCATGTACTTGGCAGCACCAAGCTGGCCGGTCAATGAACGCATCTGCCTGAGAAATGGGGTGAGCATCTGTCTTCGTGACAGAATTGAGCCCCCTGTACTCCACACAAACTTCAGTCTCCCCACTACCGGTCTTTTTAGGGACCGGTACCACTGGGCTAGACCAGGGGCTGTGGGACGGTTCTATCACTCCTAGGGACAACATCTTGTACACTTCCTCCTGGATGACGTCCCTGACCTTTCCGGACAACCAGTGAATTCATTCTTCACATGCTTACGTTCTCCAATGTCCACATCATGGGTGCACCAATCTGTGCGACCTGGAGTCAGCGAAAACAGACCGGCAAACTGTCCCAGTAAACGGCGACAATGTCAGTTGCTGTTCTGACAAGTCCGTTGCAAGGTTGACACCTTCAACTGACCCATCTGAGGCTTCAGAGTGCAGGAGGTCTGTGAGGGGATTTGTCTCAATCTCTCAGTCAGTCGCTAACGCCATGACCAAGTCATCCCGGCTATAATGGGGTTTTAGCCAGTGGACGTGAAAAACCCTGAACATCTGTGTAAGCCCTTCCACATCAATGAGATCATTCACCTCACTGACCTTTTCTAGCACACAGTAAGGTCCAGTCCACTTGTCCTGAATGGCACTGGGTTTGACAGGCTCAATAATCACACGCACGGGCCTGGAGAATAGACTGTCACTGTGGCCTTTTGGTTGTGCCAGTGCTTCATCAGCTCCTGACTGGCCTTTAGATTCTTTGTTGGCTGTTCCATGTACTTTGCCATTCTAGACCGAAGGCAGAGAACAGTTTTTTTTTTAAAAACAATTTCATTGATTTTATTCAAAAAACAACTCAAACCAAACTTACAGTGGGTACATAATGTCAATCACAAATAAACTTACATTGCTATAGTCAAACCCACTGTATCTCCCCATCCCTCCCCTCCCTACTCCCCCCCTCATTTTCAGTCTCTCCCTCTTGCGGTAGGGATTCCTCTTCCACAGAACTCTGTGGGTCTCTATCACTTGGTCCATCATTCAAAGACCCAAATAGTTCAGCAATCAATTGCCTCCAACCCGATAGGGTTCTGGCTTCTTCTTCTGTCTCCCCTTTACACGCTTCCTGCCATACCACAGTTTCTGCCTCCGCCCACTTCTGCAGATCCTTCCACCACGTTTCCATTTTCGGTCTATGACATGCCTTCCAACCCATCGCAATCCTTCTCTTTGCTAGGACATACGCTAGATCTTTCAGTTTGCTTACGTGTTTAAGCTTACACGGTCTGGGAAAACCTACCAAACAAGCCCATGCAGTATCCACCTTCATATGGATCCCTTTGCCTTCCATTTTCTGCGCTATTTCCCCCCCCCCCCCAGTATCTCTCCATCAATGGGCACGCCCAAAACATATGCACCATTCCCGCATGTTCTTCATTACATTTAGGGCACACTTGACGTCCGGCATTCTTAAAATGTAGCTATCTTTTGATGCGTCAGGTATGCCCTGTGAGTTATATACAATTGTATCTGCTGTAACCTAGCATTTCTCGACACTTTATGATATCTTTGTGCTCTCTCCCACATCCCATCACTCATCGGGGCCCTACTTCTTCCCAGTCCAGTCTAAGTTGCACCACCTCCTTGCCCGCTTGGGACATTATCATCTCATATAATCGAGATGTTTCATGTCCCCCTTCCGATATATCATATATTGTATCTATAGTGGCGTCCGGTTCCTCCGCCAATACCACTTCAGACCAGGTGTCTTTAATTCGTTGCACCACACCGTGATACGTAATATATTGCCCACCATGCAACCCCATTAGTTCCACCAACTCCCCAAATTCCAATATCTTCCCCTGCTGCCACAAATCCCCCATCATTGCTATCCCCGCCAGTTCCCAGTGCCTCCTAATCATTAACCTTAGTTGCTTTTCTCTTCCCACCACAGTGACCAATGGGATCTGTGGGGAGCACAGGGATGGCTTTCCCATTAACTGGCACGTTCTTCGCCACATCCCCCAAATAAGGCTCATCATCCCCAGGCGGCCTTCCAACTCCGATTTAGGCAACCATATCATCTCTTGTAGAAAGTATGGGGCGCAGTCCCTCTGAAACAGCCTGTGTTCTAAGGTAGGCTCATCTGAGAGCCATTTAGCAACGTATTGTAATTGGCTCGCTACATAGTAAACTTCCCAGTTTGGTAATTTAATGCCTCCTCTATCGTATGGATTTTGTAATTTCCACAGGGCTACGCTGTTCCTCATCCCGTGCCATAAGAATTCCCTGCATATGCCACTCAGCCTAACAAAGAATTTCCTGGGTATGGAGTATGGGATGTTCGCGAAGCAGTGCAACAATCTGGGCAATGCCACCATCTTGAGCATCGCCCCCCGTCCCATCATCGCCAAGGGGAGCTTCACCCAAAACTTAATGCTACTCTCCAATTTCTTAACTGTTCTCCCCGTGTTAGGTTTATGTTCAGCTTCTACCGTATGATACATCTACTCCAAGATATCTGAATGTGTCAACCTCCCATGGGATCTGTAGAATCGGCAAATGCTCAAACGGGAGCCCTCTATACCTGCCCAGCGGGAACATGCAGGACTTACTTGGGTTCACAGCTATGCCTGATAATTCTGCAAACCTCTTCATCACTTCTAATATATATTGGAGGTTCTCTTCTGGGTAGCGCAAATACAGTAACATATCATCTGCATACAATGAGATTAGATGTGGAGTCTCCCCAACGACATTACATCATATTGCTGCCTTAAATAAATCGCCTGGGGTTCTAAGGCCAAGATATACAGCATGGGGGACCATGGCCAGCCCTGCCTGGTGCCTCTGCTAAGTTGCCATCTTTCAGAAACTACAGCTCCGGTCTTCACTCTAGCAAGTGGTGCACTGTATAGCAGTTTGACCCCTTGGAGATATCCTGGTCCCATACCATAATTGGCTAGGGCCGCAGTTAACCAGGGCCATTTGACCAAATCAAATGCCTTGATCGCATCGAATGATACTTTCGCCATCTCGCTTGCGTCTCCATTGGTATGTTCAATAACTCGGTGGAGTCGCCTCAGATTATTTGTGATGTTTCTGTTCGGGACATATCCTGTTTGATCTGGGTGTATTAACTTATTAATGACCTTCTTTAGTCTATTCGCCAAGACCGCTGTCAGACTTTTGCTGTCTTGGTTTAACATCGACAAGGGTCTGTAAGAGCCACAGTCGCTCCCAGGCTCATTGGGTTTGGGAAGTGGCATAATGACTGCTTCACGTAAGGATTCCGGTAACTTCCCAGCTTCATATGCTTCGTTAAGCATCTCCAGCAGCGGGGGGAGCACCTCTGTTTTATATGCTTTATAGAATTCGCTTGGGAGTCCATCAGTTCCCGGGGTTTTGCACGTGGGCAGTTGCCTCACTGCCTCTTCTAATTCCTCTAGGGTCATCGGGGCATCTAGTTCCTCCCTCTCCTCTGCACTGATCTGGTGTAGTCCAATATCTTCCAATGTGCCTCCTATCTCTACACTGCTGCTTCCTGCCTCATCCCCATACAGGCACCTATAATACTCTGAAAATTCCTGATTAACCCCCTCTTGTGTGTCTGTTATACTCCATCCTTTCACTATCGTTCTAATTGGGGGCTTAGGGGTCTCGTTTTTATATAGCCATGCCAGGACTCTCCCCGGTTTGTCCCCTCCTGCATGCGGTCTCTATATACTTTTTATAGTTGAGGTTGCATAACCTTTCCCAGCATACTGCACATTTCTGTTGCAGGCCAAGAACATTCTCCATGTCTTCCTTGGTATTACTACCCCTTTCCGACACCCTTTCTAGCTCCTTTTCAGCTTCCTGCAGACCGGTCAGGATCCCCTTCTGCAGTCCCCCAGACTTGGCTATGGCAATCCCCCTCACCACCACCTTAAAGGCTTCCCAGAGTGTGCCCGCTGTCTTAACACTGCCAGGGTTTATCGCAAAATAACTTATTTCCTCTCGCATGTCCTCCCTGAATACGTAGTCTTTCAGCGCCTCAGCACGCAGGCGCCATGTGGGTATCCTTCCCCTCAGGGGTCGGTATTGCCACACTAACATCAGTGGCGAGTGGTCTGAGAGGACCCTCGCTTTATATTCCGCTTGCGTTATTTCAGTCATTACTTCATGTGTGACAAACACAGTCTAGTATAACGGCCCTGAGGGGCCGCATAGTGTGAATACGGTCTATCCTGTGGATGGCGTGATCTCCACGCATCGTCGAGCCCAAAGTCTGCCAATATTGACTGCAATGTCTTTGCAGCCAGAGTGGGTCTGTCTACCTTTGTGTCCTATCGATCTATTTTGGGATTTAACACACAATTTAAATTACCCCACCATATCACCGCCTCCCCCACGCTACCACCGAGTTTACTATACAGGGTTCTAAAGTACGCTGCCGTGTCCTGATTCGGGGCATAAGTATTTACAATACATATCTCTCCATTTTCCACCAGCCCTTTCATGACCACCATCCTGCCGTCCGACTCCGCTGCCGAATGCAACAGCTGGAACGGGACATGTGGGGCCACCCATGCAATTACCCCCCCCCTTGCATAGGCTGAGCATGCTGCCCCCTACTACCGTCCCTTTCCACTTCTTCCGTAGCACTTCCAGTTTTTCCTGCGTTAAGTGAGTTTCTTGTAACAAGGCTATGTCCACTTTCTGCCTGCGCAGGTACATCATAACCTTGTTTTTTTTCAGATAGCTGTTGAGCCCCCTAACATTCCAAGTAACTATCTTAAGGTCTCCCATGGTTCATTTAGTTTTTCCCGGGGGTGTAGGCTCGCACCCCAATTTACCACCGTCCCCAACTACAACAAACCACTGCACACCCCCCTGCCCTCCTCACCCCCGCCCCCCAGCCTCGACCCCAACCCCAACCCCAACAAATGCCCAGCTCCATCCCTGGATCTCCGGCCCTCCTGCGTTTGGTTCTGCCCTAGGAAGCCCAGGCCCAGAACCCAGCAGGGTGTCACCAGACTACCAGTGACCTAACTAAGCTTCTAGTTGTGGGGGTGTGAGGTCATGCTCCGTGTAACTCCTATACTAATCAAGGTTTCCAGTGCCACTGGATCGTACGTATGACTGTAGCTCCAAGCCTACTTCCCCACCAGTTATTGCAGTGCTATATTCAAGTCCCATTGGCATAAGCTGCAGCACATAGGGCGCTCCAGACGCATATTACTTATCTCCGCCTTCATCCTCCTGGACATCCGGTTCCTGGGGGCAGTTCTGCGCGTCCAACCATCCCATGGCATCCTCTGGGGTGTCGAAAAACCAAGTTCTGCTCTTGTGGAATACCTCGCTGGGTAGAGCAAAATGTACTTCTGGCCTGCTTCCCGCAATCTCCTTTTCACAGACCCAAAGTTCATGCAGCTGCGCTGTACCTGCAAGGTGTAGTCCGGTTGTATGCCGTTATGTTCGCTGCCCCCCTTTGAATCGTGCCGCCCTTCCTAAAGTGTTCAAGGATCTTCTCTCGGTCCCGGTAGTTTAGGATCTGAGCGATCATTGGCTGGGGGGGTATCCTGGCAGAGGCTTCCTCATCAGAGCCCTGTGCGCTCCCTCTACCGCAAACCCCTAGCCCCCCCCCCCAAAGTTATCTCCTGCAGTAGCATGGACTATGTATTCCGTGGCGTTCGCTCCCTCAGCCCCTTCTGGCAATCCGACAATGCGAATATTGTTCCTCTGAGCGCATCCCTCTGCCTCTTCCGCCCTGTTTTCCAGGTTGCCCACACGTTGCACTAGGGCGTGAAGTTCCGATTTGTGGGACGCACAGGCCGCCATGTTCGGGGCTACCTCTTTTTCCAGGCTCCCCGTGCGCTCAGCCAGTGACCTTACGTCTTGCCGGAGAAGGTTTACGTCCTCCTGCACTTCTCCGACTTCAGCTCTAGTGCAGCTTTCTGTTCATCCATTGCCAGGCTCAGTTAGTCTCCCAGGCCACTTTTAAGTCTGCCATCGCCGCAAGCACCTCCTTGTTGCCCATTGCGTCTGGGCCCCCTTCGGGGGGGTCTTGTCTTTCTTCCTGGCCCCTTCTGCGTCTGTTGGTGTTTTAGCAAAATCGCCCAGTGTGGGCCGTTTGCCTTTTTGTCCAAGGGGTTTGTTGGACATCTTAGTGCTCGAAATTTTTAAACAAGTAGCGGGACTGTAATTATTGTGCTGGACAGATTAAGAAGGAAGGGGACAATGCACAGCACGTTTTCAGGGTTCAGACGTTCTGGTTGGCATCCTCTTAAGTTTTAGACAGTCTTCAGTTTAGCTGTAGCTGACATCCAGTGGTACCAATGAGAAGCGTGCTCAACGCCCTCAGTAACAGTTCATGTTCCCGAGTGATGAAAAAGGTCTGCAAAATGTAGTGGTGCACGACCACTGCATTAAACTCTAGTCTCCACCAGGGGTTGCATCAGGGTTGTTTCCTTTCAGTGCAAAACAGCTGTGCCCTGCCCGTGTCTTCCTGCATACATGTGGTGTCTTTGCCCTCTGCCAGGAGTCTCGATGCATTAATCAGCCTGCCCGTGTCATGAATGTGCCTTGCTTCCTTGCTAAGTGAGAATGCTGACTCTCCGCTCGAATGTCAATTACACGTGCACTGGTTTGCGAGCCCCGCTCCCTTCGGTCCTGTACCTGCTACTATGTAGCCTCTCGCTGTGCCCATTGCAGAGCGTTCGTGTTTGTTTTATACAAATCAATTGTCGAGCCGTCTTAGTGCGCCACATATCAGATGTTTAAGGAGGA
Source organism: Ambystoma mexicanum (assembly GCF_040938575.1). NCBI lineage: Eukaryota > Metazoa > Chordata > Amphibia > Caudata > Ambystomatidae > Ambystoma > Ambystoma mexicanum. The sequence goes on along the minus strand of NC_090938.1, from coordinate 12,186,571 downwards.
CGTTCCTCCAGTGTTGATTGACTTGTAAGGGCTTGCGGCTTCAGGCGGCTGTGTTGCCGCTCCACAAACCTGCCTCCGGTGGGTTGCCCGTTCCAAGTTAAGCGCCTGTTTCGTCACACTGCCTCTTCACGCAGTGCTACCTCCACCATGCTCGTATTTCCGACTCCCGGGCTCAATCGTCCGGACCTTCGATTTCTCGTCAGCACTGCGCTCCGTAACCTAGCGCTCTCACACGCCGCTGCAGGCTTCCTCTGCCTGCTGCTGCCGTCTTGCCTGCTGATATTTCCCTTGTTTTGCGGACCTTCCGCCCCCGAGCGGGTTCTATTAAGTTGGCCTCTCGCAGACTCTTCAAACGGGTGCGGCGCTATGCTGCGGTGCATCCCTTTGTTCGTGCAGCGCCATCTTGTTTTCACCAGTGACCCGAACTCTTCAAACTTCGCCGGCTCATAGTTCTGTCCATAGCCTGTCAATCACATTAGACTTTCGTCCGCTGCATGCTCTATATATTCTTGCTTCTGTGGGTAATCTTTAACCCTTTACAGCCGGTTCCAAGTGCCTTTTTTCCTCCGGATCAACGCATTTGCAGGAGCCCACAGGGATCCCAACCTACTCCGTGGCTATGTGGCCACGCCCCCCAGAGTACATAGTTCACCACATCTCATGATGGGGATGAGGGTTTGCTTTCCCATCCCTCCTTCACTAGACTGAGGGGACCTCTTTCAGGGTGTCCAAACAGAAGCTGAAACCCTACCCAGGGTGTCCAAACAGAAGCTGAAACCCTACCCAGTGTTGTTGCACCTTCCTGTAGGCAAATAGAAGGCATGGCAGGAGTATATCCAATTATCTCCACAGGTGCTCTTCCAAGCCACCTATCATGCCTTTCAGAGTCGTGTTGAACTGCTCAACACGCCCATTGGTTTGTGGATGAAAGGAGGTAGAGAACCGGTAGGTGACTCCACACTCTTCCCACATAGCCTTCATATATGCCTATCTGAGGTTTGATCCCCTGTCAGAAACGACTTCCTTGAGGAATCCAACACGGGAGAATATCCCAATCAGAGCCTTTGCAACCATGGGGGCTTTGATGCTCCTCAGAGGGACAGCCTCAGGGTACCTCGTGGCGTGGTCCACCACCACCAAGATGTATCGGTTGCCTGAGCTGGTTTGAGGATCCAAAAGGACCCACAATATCCATGCCCATTCTCCCAAAAGGCTGCCCAACCACGGGTAGTGGAATTAAGGGGGCCTTTGTGGCACCACCTGACTTGCCAGAAGCTCGACAAGCCAGGCAGGACGGGACCAATTCTTTAGGTTTTACGCCGAACTGCAACCAGTAAAAGTGCGCAGGCATCCGGTCTGATGTCTTAGTTACTTCCAAGTGACCCGCTAAAGGGATTTGGTGAGCCAAATCCAAAAGGAAATCTTTGGCTTTTGGGAACCACCAACCTTCTGGTGTCCTCGCCCTCAGAATCCTTTGGCTCACTGTACATGAGTCCATCCTCCCAGTACACTGAACAGTCCAGGGACCTCGCCCTTCCCCTGCTCCTCCGCCTGCTTCCACAGACGCGACAGAGAGACACTTTCCAGGCTCTGTAAAAGTCAGTCTGATCTGGGCCCCCAGCTGATGCAAACTCATCCAGCTTGGGCAGACCCTTCAGATCTGTGCACACCTCGTCCTCCACCTCAGGTTCCTGCACTGTGCCTAGCAACTCTGAAGTAACGAGGTCCCCTGCTACCAAAGTAGGGTCCTCCGTGGCTACTAGCCACTCTCCTGCAGGAGTAGGCGACTTCGTCTGTGGAACTGGACTAGGGGCTACCGGCCACGCCAGTCCTTACAACAAGCCCTCTGGAAGCACTCCAGTTCCTAAGGCTTTCAGAGCATTCAATCTGGCGTGCTCTTTGGCCCTCGATCGTGTAGCCGCTGCAACTATTTTGGGATCAGGAAGATCATTACCCAACAGACATGTGACGGGGATAGATTCTCACTGCTACACAGCACTGGGTCGTTACACCTCGCCAGCTGAACTCTACTATCGCCAAGGGGCGCACTCACTCTTACCATCACATCCAGTTAAGCACAACTCAGGCCCATCAATATACTGGCCTGGATGTGCCCACTTCCGGGTGAGAGAGGTGACACTAGCCGCAGTGTCTCGGACCGCAGGAGTTGTGTCCATTGATGTACACGTGCTCTAGATAGAATGGAGTATTATTGGGATCCAGTACCGTTCCCAGTCAGTGTAACCAATCCACATTCAGCCACTCCCTGGCCTTGTGGCAAATCCTCCTCCGAGGCCCACACTAAAGATGGCCTCCTTCATGAGTCCAACATTCACTATGGCTTGCTTGGGTAAACCCTTGCAAGCAGGATCCCCTTTCCTATGGCCCAGATCCTTACACACGAAACAGCCTTTGGGTGGTGAGAACGCAGGTGTCCCAGTGTTAGGGGTGCCTGCACTCTTTTTCCGTGTGCACGGCTGAACTAGAGTTTGGGGGTTTCTCTTTGCTCTTTTGGGCACCTGACTTGGAAGAGGATTGGGTTGGACCTTTGTCCTTCCCATCCTGGTTTACTTTGTCTGCTGATTTCTCTTCCGGTTTGGGTGTGCTCTCCTGAGCCTTTTTTCGGGACGCCGAGTACTCGCAAACCTGTAGGCAGTCTTTGCAAGCTCCCTAGGATCTGTGATAGTCTTGTCCACTAGGTCAACCTCACTATTTTTCCAACACATGCTCACACGGAAACAAATTGTACATCCCTTTAAATGTGTCAACTTTTAGTCACCCACCCGCTCAGATATTTCAACAAGTGTGTTAACGCTTCAAATGTCCGCCCACTTTTCTTTCTGAGCTCTCTGAAGCTCTTGAGATGCTGTTCTGGGGTTTTATAGAAGTTCCTGAGGAGGGCCGCCCTCATAAACAGGCTTTTCCTCAGGAGTTAACTGTAGAATCTCACCAGTCCCTGGTGTCGGTAAGCGGCTCATCACGGCTGCAACCCACAGTACCTCATCGACGACCTACAGCTGGAATGCCAGCATGAGCGCTTCAAACCAGTCAAAAATATCGTTCCCCACTTCATAAGGCAACACTAAGTCTTTGGGGGATGTGCCGCTGCGGCTTTTCCCGCGGTGTCTGACTCCATCTGCAGCACCGTGTCATTATTTATGCTGTGCAGTATCGTCACCCGCATTTCCGTGTGATGACGCCACTGTATAAACATTGGCCCTCACGCACCCACTCTATATCTACTTCATTCAGTTGCACTTATTTTTCCTTTTTTAGTGATTTATGTGCCCACTGATCTTTTAAGACTATTTGTATACATATACTCATAGCCCTACCATGATATAAAACACGGTCAACCCAAGATATACGTCACACGCGCATGCCCGTGGTGACGTCACAATACTGCACAGCATAAATAATGACACGGTGCTGCAGATGGAGTCAGACACCGCTCCTGGTATCCGGATTCCATTCTGCAGCAGTAAGTGATATAGGTAAGAACACTCTGCCCATAGATTACTACAAATGCAGGCTTCTCCTTTTTACGTTTCTGTAGCTGCACCACTCAATTTTGAGCAGGCGCCAGCTAACCTTTGTACCTATCCCTCTTCTCCAGATCACGCTCACCTCTAGAGACCAGCATTTTGGTGACCGCCATTTTGGCCATCTTCCAAGTGAATCTTCCCACTATCCACTGTAAGTGCAATTTTGCTTTTTTATTGACCACTTGTTAGCCATCATAGTTTTATTTATTCTTGGTTTAACTTCCCTCTTCTTCAGATCTCGTGCACCACTAGAGGTAAGCATTTGGTTGACCACCTTTTCTTCCAAGGGAACCTTCCCACTAACCATTTTAAGTGTATTTCCGCCATTTCAAGGACCACTTGCCAGCCATCTCAATCGGCAGTACATGTATGTATGTATACTTTTTCATACACAGGACCTGGTTTCCAGAATTGAGAGAGCTTATAAATTGGCATTCTTTACATGAGCGAGCCTCATATCCCGGGAGATCCAGAAGCATCCTGAATAAACCTTTTATCTTAAGAAAAATCACAAAGTTTAGAATACTTTATTCTCCACTTTAAGTATGCTAGTATTATATGGCTTATACAGTTTGTCAGCTCCTTCAGGCTCCTTCCGTCAATGCATTTTTTCAGCAACTCTGGATTTAATATGATCTATGGATTTACCAATCAGATATAGAGAGGATTCCCATTGTACTGATATTCAAGTAATAACATGGTTTGCAACACAATTGTAACAATAATGGTACAACTTGGGGTCTGGTACCTAGAAGATGTAATGGAGTATGTTTCACAAATATGAGTTAAATTTCATGCTTTGACCTGTAATTGTTTGAAACTTAATGTAAATATTGTATATAATTTATTCTCAGAAACATAATTGCCCCTGATGAAGAGTGTATAACTCGAAACGCGTTAGGCCCTCAGACTACATCATCATGAATATGAAGATTGTTCCTTGTGACCTAATCTGATTGAATGAGCCTTATTTCTAAATCATTTTCGTTCTAATATATGTAATATAAATACCTACCTGAATCACTGATTAGTTAAAGTATATGAACTACTGGTCTGGTATTCCAGACACTCGATAGTGTGCAGGGGACGGGAGTTCCCGACGTTAGTTTTCTTGGTGTATCTGGAATGCCAGCCGAGGCGTGCCGGACGGCTCTAGTGACTGTGGCGTGACAACAGTCAGCGGTGGAGCTAGGTGCGGTACGAGGACTCAACCGTCTCGAAATGGTCCTTAAAAAGATCGACGCTGGACGATGCTTGCGTGGCACTCCTAGCTTCTAAACAGAGCTTGTGTCCTTTCAAGGCGGACGGAGGGTGTTAGCAGGCAACAGCCTTGTCCTTTGTCCGGAGACTCTCCGGCACTCCCACCTAAGAAGCTTGCTGTCAGAACCTAGCAGGGCATGCTGGATTGGTACTGGACCTGGAGCTGCTGGACGGGTCCTCCAAGTCCGGTATCTCCCTCTGTTCCCTGGGAGATGTTTAGTGCAGGCATCTTACTTCCCTTTTGGAACTCCTGGCCTTCCTTCACTGCGACTGTACTTCAGCTCTGGTCCAAATGAGTCATTCTTACTCCTTGCAAAGTCTTCAGATCTCATCAGTGAGGGGCTCCGCCCGCTTTTAAAGCAAAACTGGACCCAGGGATTGGTGTAGGCCACGCCTAACTTAAGTGAGCCAATACTGGGTCTCCATTAACAATCTTCAGTAATGCTGCAGGCAGGTCAGAACCAGGGCGCTTGGAAACAGACAGGGGAAGGATGACAACATCTACTTCAAGTCCCAACCATCTTCCTGTCTGCTGTACATCAAAGTGTCTCCCTAATTAATTGAGCCCGATGCGGCGCTTGTTCACATGGGCCTCCTTTAAAGTAGGGGTTTTGCAGGTAGACTTGTCTTCTACAATTCACATGCTTCCCTGCATTGGAAGGAGTGGTTCCAAACAGGATATTCACTGTGCTTTCCTACCGAGGAGGGGTGTTGGTACCAGGTTGACAAATTGCATTACAAAGATGTGTTGGCATCTTGTCTCGATTGTCACTTCCTGCACCCATGCCTTCCCAGAGGCCTGCTAATTAATATTCTTCAGTTTAGTTTAGTTTGTTTATTTATAAAGCGCATCCGAACCCTCAGGTAACTGGGCGCATAGTCATGTGTACAGCAAGGTTACATATCGTTGCACAAACATCGTATAACAGACGGAGCGTACATTAGTCCAAGCTCCGAGTGCTTACATACAAGAGTAGAATATACCAAGAAAAGAGGTATGTACAAAGAATATGGGATGAGGAATAATAGTTACAGTGGCTAATGCGGACCAGGTTACAGGTTGGTCCCGAGTATGCTGTAGGTAGAGTAAGCATTGCTACAGGTGTAGAGCGGCGGCTAGCAGGTCATGATGGTGTTAATCTGGGTGTTCAGGCTAATAGCCAAGATTTTACCATAGCTCTGAATGGCCAGAATGCAACTTCCGATCTAATTGTAGTGGGGAGGGTGTTCCAACATTGTGCTGCAAGCACTCGAAAACTGGAACCCCCCTGCTGTTTTTAGGTTGAAATTCGGGATCTTTAGTTGGTGTAGGTAAGGTGTTCGGGTGGGTCTAGTGGGGCAGTGTCTAGAGAATTTGTCAGAAAGATACCGTGGGGCAGTGTGAGATAGGCACTTGTGGGTGATGACCAGTGTTCTTAGTTTAATTCTGTCCCGGATCGGGAGCCAGTGGACTTCTTTTCTAGTCGTAGATATGTGCGCCTTGCGCGGGAGGTTGAGGGCACATCTAAGTGCATTATTTTGCAGGATCTGGAGTCTATTCGAGTTTTTAGTGGAAGTGCCTAAGTAGAGTGTGTTACAATAGTCTAATTTAGACAATATCAGCGCTCTAGAAAGGGTGAGGCAGCTAGAGGTGGAGAGAAAAGGCCTGCAGGCATTGATCAATTTATTGGTGTGTGAGGTAGCTGAGATGGTAGAATTTATTTGTTTCTTTAGTGAAAGGGTAGAATCTAGATATACACCTAATGTTTTAACCTCTTTGGAGACTTTTATGATGTTGCCATCAATAGTAAAGGAGTGGTACCTTTGGTCCAGTTTGTTGAGGCGCGCTTGGGAGCCTACGATAAGCAGTTCTGTCTTATCGTCGTTAAGGCAGAGACTGTGTGTGGCCATCCATGTTTGGATTTCTGAGTAGATATCATTAAGCTTGGCAACATCTTCCTCGTAGCTACCAGTGAGCGTGATGAGGACCTGGGTGTCGTCAGCATAATTAGTGTAGCTGACACCCAGATCGTCAAGACAGTCAAATAGGAGCTTTGTGAAAATGTTGTAAAGTGTGGGAGAAATGCAGGAGTCTTGTGGCACTCCACATGTGATTGGGATGGGGATGGGGTCCACAGCCGCGGAGGGGGCGAAGACTAGTCGTTCTGTCAGACAGAAATGACTAGATCCACTTAGTGGCATTCTGGGAGAATGCAGCAGCCGAGGAGAGGTGTTGAGTGAGGATCTGGTGGTCGACCAGATCAAAGGCAGCAGAGATCCAACAAGAGCAAAATGGCCAGTTTGCCCTTGTCTTTGGGGTCATCCATTTGGATTTTAGATCCAAGAGGGCAGTTTCAGTCCTGTGCCTTGGTCTGAAGCCGGATTGTCGCAGGCCTAGGAGATTGTTTTCTTCCAAATGTTGTTGTATTTGGAGATAGGCTACCCTGTCCAAAATTGTGAGGAGAAATGGGACTGTGGTGATGGGCCTGTAATTTGTGGGAATGTTGGGCTCTAGATTCGGTTTTTTGAGCAGGGGTAGGACCCACGCTTCTTTGAGGTTGTTGGGGACCACTGAGTTCTTGAAGGAGGAGTTGATCAGAGAGGTGATGAGAGGCTTACTCATTAGCACCATCTTTGATGACGGATGCTGGGCAAATGTCACCTTTGCAATTGGATGGTTTGAGACTGACTATTATCTTGATTACTTCCTCTTCTGTGACTGGAGAGAAGTGGAAGGATGGGCAGATAGGGGTAATGTGGTTAATTTTGCTGCTGCGGTTCTGTAAAGAGGCAAGGCTAGCCTTTTTTGCTTTTATCTTAGTTTGTAGGAGGGCAATTTTGTTAGCAAGGGCGAGCTGGATATTGTTACACCAGGCCTCGTCTTTGATGCAGTCCTCTGTAGGGGGCAGTGGTGATTCAAGTTCTCTTAGTATAGAGAAGAGTTCTTTGGTGCCAGATTTGGCATTTTGTATTCTCAAATTGTAGATCTCTTTCTTGGCATTTAAGATGGCGGATTTGTAGGTGGAGGCAGCTGAGGCAAATTTGTCTTTAGTGGAGAGAGAAGGGGCTTTTCTCCAGCTGGTTTCTGCAGTTCTTTTAATATTGCGGAGAGCTTTTAATTCTGCTGAGAACCATTTGTTGGAATGGGCAATAGGTTTGGATTTTCGTTGTTTGAGAGGAGCTATTTGGTTAAGGGCTAGTTCTAAAGTATTGTTATAAAGGTCTACTATGGCTGCTGGGTTGTTTTTTTGCGTAGGTAGATTAGCTTTACTGATAGGCGCGAGAAGAGGTTTGAGGTTTTCTATAGTGATGTTGCGGTTGTTTCTGGAGATTATTTGAGGTAGCTTTGTGAGTTGTGTGATAGGTGGTGGTGATCTGGGTAAGGAGAAGGTAATGAGATGATGGTCAGTCCAAGCACAAGGTGTGATGTCAGTCAGTGAAAGGTTACAATTAGCATCTGCAAGCCAATCTAAGGATTTTCCTTTTGTGTGTGTAGGTTGGTTAATGTGTTGGGTGAAGCCTAGATGAGTAATCGTGTCGTTTAGGGAAGTGGCTTGGTTGTCATTAGGGTCGTTGAGTCCCAGATTGAAATCTCCCAGAATGATGATTTGGGATTTTGGTTTCAAATTGGTAGTGAGTAGGAGAGAGATATCCTCTTCAAAGGAGGAGGGGGGGACCTGGGGGTCTGTATATAATATGGCGCAAGATGGTTTGTGTCAGATAATGGGAGTTTGACAGATAGTTCAGCAGAAGGTAGGGTTGTGCTGGTTACTTCTCTGATATTAAGGGTGGATTTTGCATTAATTGCTATTCCTCCGCCTAGTCCACTTTTCCTGTCAGCTCGGATGATGTAGTTGTCTGGCATGGCTAGTGCTATTGTGGGACCAGCTGCTGGGTGGAGCCATGTCTCCGTGATGGCGATAAAGTCTAGGTGGTTAGTGGGTATCATTTCAGCGACATCAGTTGAGTGGGCGACCAATGAGCGAGCGTTGATGAGGGCTCCCTTGATAGAGGTCTGTGGCGGGTTAGTTTTCGTGTGTGATGGCGGGTGCGGTATAGTAAGGTTGTGACTGGGTGGGAGTTCAGAAGGTGAGGTGGGCTGCTTGGGGTTAATAGTCTGATTGGTGAGCATTCTAGTGAATTTTGTGACAAGATTCGTCCGATAGCCGAGTCTATCGTTTCTAGTTGTGGTCAATGGGGCTATGTTCAGGCATGTGGTAGAGGGTGCAACAAGGCGAGAGCCTAGTCTTATATTTCTAAGTGGTGTGGGACAGGGTATGCATGGTGAAGGTGGACGGGCGAATCTGTTTATCCATTCTATTGGAGATAGTAGGTCTGGGTAAAGTGGTGTGGTTGCGGAGCAACGGGAGGAGGGTAGCCATGGTTAAAGTGTGGCACCTCTAAGTGTGGCCATTGTAGGTGGCTTGGTTCTAATGGTGGTGGCAGTGAGATTCATAGGCTTTTAGCAAGAGTTCAGTGGTGACTACAGGTAGGGCACAACACAGCTCAAATGAGGTCTAATAGCGACCATAAGGCACACATCGGTTAAATGAGGTCTAATAGCGACCATAAGGCACAACACAGGTCAAATGAGATCTATTAGCAGCCATAGAGCACAACGCAGATCAAATGAGGTCTATTAGCGACCATAAGGCACAACACGGGTTAAACGAGGTCTATTAGCGACCATAAGGCACAACACCGGTTAAACGAGGTCTAATAGCGACCATAAGGCATCACACAGGTTAAATGAGGTCTATTAGCGGCCATAGGGCACAACGCAAATCGAAAGCAGCACATGATGCAGTGTGACAGCAGCTAGGTCCAGAGTAGTGCATCGTGTAATAGGTAGCGCCTAGGAATGGGTGACAGTTTACTGTAACTGTACAGTTTACTGTAATAGGTAGCGCCTAGGAATGGGTGACAGTTTACTCACATGGCCGACTGCATATGCAGGTGCATGGCTGTGATGGATCATTGATGGTGCCTCATCAGTAAAAGGAGGCTATAACGGATGCCCTGGGGAGTTCAATGGTTGTGGGCAGAATGTTCAGAGGGTGTTCAAGAAGGAACTTGTGGAGGGCAGCGTCTCTGGCCCAGGCTCAGAATGCTCGCAACAGGCCTTTGTGTGGCCTTCGTGTGCGCCGCCGTCGGATACGCCTGCCGGTGGGAGATTCGGTTCAAATGGAGGCTTAGCCTCGTTTCCGCGCCGCGAAGCGACCGGCATGCAGGGGTCAGGCAGGGCGATGAGACAAGGTCAGGCAGGCCTTGTAGTGTGCCCCGGAGAATGCCGTACAGCTAACAGCTGTAATCCTGGTGACTGTGGTGAGGAAGGGGCTCCAGCCCTCTTCCCTTGACGAGGGGGACAGAGTGAGGGTCCAGGGCGCAGGAACAGGCCTTTGTGTGGCCTTCATGTGCGCCGCCGTCGGATCCGCCTGCCGGCGGGAGATTCGGTTCAAATGGAGGCTTAGCCTCGTTTCCGCGCCGCGAAGCGCCCGGCATGCGGGGGTCAGGCAGGGCGATGAGACAAGGTCAGGCAGGCCTTGTAGTGTGCCCCGGAGAATGCCGTACAGCTAACAGCTGTAATCCTGGTGACTGTGGTGAAGAAGGGGCTCCAGCCCTCTGTATTCGCCGCCACCAGCAAGGTTTGACTATGGAGATGCAAATCCATGGGGCCTTGAAATTCTAATCAGGCTGTCCACGGCCACAGGCTATTGATGTACCCACGGCTATCGGTGGTCATCTACACATGACAAGGGAGGGCAGTGCTAGTAAAATGTGTCCTCCCAGAGTACAAGATTATTTTTTTGACGTGCAGTGAGCATGGAAAATATGTGCAGGAATGGCCCCACATTTTCAGAGGTTGTTCTCCCATCATTCATTCTTTTAAATAAACAAAAGAAGCCCATGCGAGCGCACTCTTCCTGTGCGGCTGGTCGAATCCCTCAAACCCACAGCAGGGAGTGCTCGGTGCAAACCACCCACCTCAACACTAAACCGGCCATGCTCTCTAGTCAACTCTTAATTCGCCCCCCCCGTTGTCCAACATCTGTCAAGCAGCTTAATGACAAGTTAAAACAGTGGACATTTAAGTACAGTGTCAAGTCAGGGCGAATGTGCAGTTTAGGCTGGGGGAATCGGAGAAACCTACTGGAGAAAGATTGGCATCACTGAAGGAGGATCAGATAATGGGCTAAAATGAAGGAAACTACACGCTGGGTGACTACCCTTACTCACACACAAATGCATAGCTCCCTGGCAGAACCCTCAAACGTACTGCCGGCAAGAGCCAGCCTGCACACACAGCAGCCAAGATAAGCAGGAAGGAGTGGCGTACATACTTAATCACACTAATGGGCTTCATGCTCTGCTCAATTGCCACCAGGATCCCGCCAGAGTCTAGGATGGCATAATAATGGGGCCCAGTCAGGGTCTTGCTCCAGGTATATCCGCCATCATCTGATATGTACACATCTGGGCTCATTACGGAGATGGCATCGCCAACGCTACCTGCAACAAAGAGTTAGAGTTACAGCCGCCACAGCTCTGTTAATTTAGATGCGCTAATCGAAGTCCCAGCCGAACAAACCTAAGGTTCTTCCCCAGTCTACACTTCTCATGGCCAGCACAATCTACTAACAGAAAAAACCTAAGGCAATAGCGAAGAAGGTGGAGCACGTTCTTGCTATGAATATATGGGAGGGTGAGATGCCTGTGCTGAGTTCACATGCCCTCCCATGGCTACAGTGCCGAGCCGCATACGTACAAGACCAAGCCCGTCAAAGTAAGTAACAGTTACCGTGAGCTATGACAATCCCAACAGCTTTGGGCTCAGAAAGTGGAGGCATTGGGACGTTGAGCTTCTGGGAGATACTGTATGAAGCATGAATATGAAGAGAGCACTGTATGGAAAAATAAAAAACATGGTTAATAAAGGAGCCAGCACATGCAGAGTGCGATGCGAGAAGCTAATGCAGCCAACACACTCAGAGTGCGACAGGAGTAGCTAATGCAGAGTGCGACGCAAGTAGCTAACCGAGCCAACACATGCAGATTGTGACGCACGCAGCTAATGCAGCCAACACACTCGCAGTGTGACGCGAGTACCTAACCGAGCCAGCACACGCAGAGTGTGACGCGAGTAGCTAACCGAGCCAGCACACGCAGAGTGTGACGCGAGTAGCTAACCGAGCCAGCACATGCAGCGTGTGATGTGGGTAGATAATGGAGCTGGCACATGCAGAGATGGATGCGAAATAGGACAAGGGTGCAGGGGGACTACAGGGAGAAATTACGCAAGTAGCACAAGAACAAGGCCGCAGGGGGAACAGAGGCAGCACAGCAGGGTGAAGTGCAGCGAGTAGCAGAAGAACAAGGTAAGGAGCACTGAGGATAAATGCAACAGGGCCAAAGACTGAACTGCAGCCGGCCAGAATGCATAACAGCAAATAAGAGCAGGTGTAAGCAAAGACACTGCAGGCATTGAAGGGACCAATGAGAAAAACGGCAGAGGCAACACAGACCATACACCCTAGACGGACGGAGTGAGCTCTCTAAATTAATGCATCGATAATAGAGACAGCACTGCACTTGGAGAGTAATAAGGGCAACAAGGATGCAGAGTGGTAGCACTAAAAGCAGCAGTGTAAACAGAGCCGGCGGTACTCATGGGAGCACTGTAGGCAGCAGTGTAAACAGAGCCGGCATACATATGGGAACACTGTAGGTAGCAGTGTAAACATATCTTGTGTTACTTATGGGAGCACTGTAAGCAGCAGTGTAAACAGAGCAGGTGTTACCAATGGGAGCACTGTAGGCACATGGTGGAGGAGAGAAAGTCAACTAGAACAGTGGTCTTCAAACTGTGGGGTTGTCCCCCCCCCCTCACCCCCCCGATCCATACAGGGGAAGAAGGATGGGGCGCAAAGCTTAACATTATGGTGACTGTTTTTAACAGAAAATAGAAGCATTTAATAGAAAATGACATGCATTACTTATTGTAAAAGCATTTCTGATGGTTGTATCTGCTTAGATTCACATGCTGTGCATAGTCCGAAATCCAGTGGTCACTGCGGAGTATTGCATCTTGTCTTTCGAAAGTCAAAAAAGGGACTTCGACATAGGCGTGTCTGTAATACTATAGTGATGTGTAGTGTACCCAAAATCCCTCACGCGTCGAGGTCCCTCTGTTTGTATTTTCTCTGCCATGAGGTAGCCTTATGACTAACGGGAATGAGTACAGAAAAGAGAGAAGTAATAAGGAATCTATGTTCCTTCCATCCGAGCGGGGAGGCAGGGAGGGCGCATGTGAATCTAAGCAGATACAATCATCAGAAATGCTTTTACGGTAAGTAATGCATGTCTTCTGATGCTTGTTAATCTGCTTAGAATCACATGCTGTGCATAGACTAGCGAGCAGTACCCGGAGTTGGAGGTGGGTTGTGAGAAGGAACAGTAGAGAAAAGATGTCTTAATACTGCCTGTCCCACCTGGGAGTCAGATCTAGAGTGTGCTTTGCAGATGGACTCAAGGGGAATATTTGCAATGAATGCTATGGATGCCCCAGTGCCTAGAGTAAAATGTGCTCTAGGCTTGAAGGGCAGTTCTCCCTTAGCAAGAGTGTAACAGAGTGATGCATTGGGCAATCCATCTAGATATAGTGGATTTGGAAACTGCATCTCCTCTTCCTGCTGCCACTGAGACGAAGAACTGATTAAGTCTTTCTCAGTGGTCTAGTTCTTTCCATATAAAACATGACTGCTCTGCGCACATCGTGTGTAGACTTTTTTCTCCCAAGTTTGATGGGTTCTGAAAGAACGTTGGTAGTTCTATAGACTGGTTGACATGGAATTTAGAAATGAAATTCGGTGCAAACCTAGGGTGTGTGCGTAGACCCACCTTGTCTTTGTGAACTGCTACAAAAGGGATCTAGTACAGAGAGTGCTTGCAGTTCACTCACCCTCCTAATGGAGGCGATAGCTATCAAGAAAGTAGTCTTAAGAGTGAGGTGCTTAAGGGTTGCTTTATGCATGGGTTCGAAGGGAGTGTCCATTAGACTGGTTAGTACCACATTCAGGTCCCATACGGGAGCTGGGTTCGATATGGGAGGGTGAATCCTTTTCACTCCCTCCATGAAGGCTTTAATAACTGGAACTTTCCACCATGGCACCTTATGTTGAGATGTAGTGTAGGCGGAGAGTACAGCTAGGTGAACTTTAATAGAATTAAAGACCAAACCGGAGTCCAACAAGTGAGTCAGGTATAGAACAATCTGTGTGGGAGAGCAGTCAACAGGGTTGATGCTCTTTGATTTACACCATATGACAAACCGTTTCCACTTGCTACAATAGCAGTAACGAGTGTTCGGTTTCCTTGCTTCTCTGAGAATGTCCATGCATCTCTGAGGGAACTGCAGATGCCCAAATTCTATGACCTCAGGAGCCAGGCTGCCAAGTTCAGGGTCTGTGGGCATGGGTGCAGCGTTTGGCCCCTGTCCTGTGACAGCATGTTGAACGGGCAGGGTAGTTTCACTGGAGGGGACAGTGACATCTCCATCGGATGAGTGAACCAGGGTTTGCGGGCCCACATGGGGGCCACCAGTATCATGGTAACTGGTTCCTGGTGCATCTTGTTCACTATCTTGTTGAGAAGAGGGTTGTGGGGTCGGGGGGGAAAAGCGTAGGAAAATTTCCTTGACCACGTTATCCAGAGACCGTTCCCCTTGGAGCGGTTCTGGGGGTACCTGGAGGCGTAATCTTGGCATTGGGTGTTCTCCAGAGTTGCAAACAAGTCGATTTCTGGGAAACCCCATTCTGCGAAAACTTTGGCGACAATGTCTTTGTGTAGTCGCCATTCGTACTCTGCGGGCAGAGGGAAGTCCCTGCTGAGTTCGTCTGCCAGAAGATGGAGTTCCCCTGGTACATGTTGAGATAACAGGAACATGTGTTGGAGAGCCCACTTCCAGATGTTCTGGGACAGCTTGGACAGTCCTGGAGAGCGAGTGCCCCCTTGCTTGTTCAGGTAGTAAATGGCCGTGGTGCTGTGTTAGGATCAGCACTGTATTCACTTCTAGGTGTGTCTGGAAAGCCTTCAGTGCTTTGAAGACTGCCAGAAGTTCCAGCAAGTTTATGTGTTTGGACGCCACACTCTGAGTCCAAACTCTGTGTGCAGTCTGATGGGATAGAGGAGCCCCCCTATATTGTGAGGGATGCGTCTGTGGTTAGAGTGGCTTTCACTGCGGGGGTTGCGAAAGGTTTCCCCACCACAAGGTTTTCTTTCGACCACCATCGCAGCGAGAGAACCAAGGCCTGCGAGACCACCATAGATCGTCCCATTGTCCGCTGGCCTGACACCCCTGCTGTTGAGCCACTCTTGCATTGGGCACATGCGCAGGCGCGCGTGAGGTACCAAATAAATACACAACGCCATCATTCCTAGCAATCGCATGGCCTTGCGTACCGTCACCTCCCCGACCAGCTACATATTTAGGGATCTGAAACAGCATGTTTTGGACCCTCTTGTTGGAGGGGTAGACGAGGCCGTCCTTTGTTCGAATTGGAGCCCCTAGGAATTGCTGGACTTGGCTGGGGTCTAGACTGACTTTTTGTTGATGGAGAAGCCCAGGTGGAACAAAAGGTCTACAGTCTTATGGGTATTTGAGAAGCATGTTTCGTAAGAATCCCCGGTTATGAGCTAGTCGTCGAGGTAAGACTGGAATGGACAACCTGCGCAGGTGTGCTGCTGCCAGTACCTTCGTGAATACCCTTGGCGCTGAAGCTATGCCGAAGGGTAGCACCTTGAACTGATAGTGCTTGCCTTCTATCATGAACCTGAGGCATTTCCTGTGCGCTGGCAACATTGAAATATGAAAGTATGCATCTTTCATGTCCAGTGTTGCCATGTAATCCCCCTGTGTGAGCGGGGGGGGGTGGGGGATTACCTCCTGCAAAGTCACCATACGAAATTACTGAGGTATTACCAATTTGTTCGCTGGGCGCAGATCTAGTACAGGGAGCATGGTTAAATCCTATTTGGGTACAAGGAAGTACACTCATTTAATACCCTTGTTTACCTGTGATAAAAGCCACAACCTCTATTGATCCTTTTTCCAGTAGCAGTTAGACTTCCTGAAGAAGGATGGAGAGGTGTTCCGGTGATAGGCATCTTCCCTTTGGGGGTCTGAATGTAGGGGACCGACTGAATTCAATGCAGTAACTTTGGGCTACTGTTGACAGTACCCAGCGGTCTGTGGTAATTCCCTCCCATGCTTGTAGGAATGATGTGTAACGCTCACCTGATTCCCGCAGAGGCGCCGGTCTTGACTGGGTGAATGCTTTATCTTCAAAGGTGATGTGTAACACACGGTTGGCTCTTTGGGCTGGACCTCTGTGCACTGTATGTCTGACTCAAAGAGTAAGATGTCTGCAGATAGAAAATACGGGATTAATGAACTGGGGTTATTGGGTGCCTCTCTCCTCTTCCCTTTCTCTTCTCCTGTAGAACCCCAAAGGTTAACACCCTCACCTTAGGTAAGTGAACTCCGAGCTCTCCATCTGCCTCAGGGCAGGGTGCCGTAACCAGTTTCTTCACTGGATAAGGGTGCAGGCCTCTTGACCTCAGAGGACTGCTGTCCGTCGTTAACTGCACGAACGGTAAGTTCTGGGCACTTCAAATGTCTTAAAAGTCTTTTGTAATGATATCTCTTGTTTTGCAGGGTTCCGGCGATGGCGGATGGCGGGCTGATGAGAGTTGAGGATCGAACCCGCGTGAGGAATAGAAGCGCCTGGAAGCACGTAAGTAAGCGCTTGTAGCCTGCTTCACGATGCGCACTAACTGTCCCTTTTATCTTGCAGGTACAAGTTCGGAGCATTAGAGAAGCTAAAGGGTGCTGGAATACCCACTGGATTCGGCGTGGGAAGGAGTAATGGCACGTGAGTAATAAAGTTGCCCAATGTCTTTAAACGCACCTTCTTTTGTCTTTCAGATGCGGGATGCAGCGCCGAAGGCCTCCGGAGCGTGCGAAGAGCTGGTAAGCTTTTGTCTTTCAGATGCCGGAATGCAGAG
Organism: Ambystoma mexicanum; assembly: GCF_040938575.1. Classification (NCBI taxonomy): domain Eukaryota; kingdom Metazoa; phylum Chordata; class Amphibia; order Caudata; family Ambystomatidae; genus Ambystoma; species Ambystoma mexicanum. The sequence goes on along the minus strand of NC_090938.1, from coordinate 12,169,724 downwards.
CGAGGCGTTGGTGACAGCCGATGGATCAGGTAAGAGATGCGCTGCCACTGAAGACCGTAGTGCTAACCTGTTTTTTCTTTGACTTTACAGGTGCTGCTGAAGACTGGATTCCAGGATGGTAAGCCTTTGTTCCCTTAGGCCCAGGATCAGAAGCAGAAGACACGATGAGCGTTCTGCTGCAGAGAATGCAGAATAACACAAAGCAAGATTCATCCATCGGGTGTGGTTTAAATAGCCTCCTGTAGTGCTTAGGTGTCTCCTTCCACAGCCACGCCTAGGTAAGAAAAGAGTTCCTGCTTTCCAGAAGAGTTCCAGTGTTCTGAACCTAGGGAGTGGCTCCTGCCCCACCCAACAGGAAGAGTAGTCCCAAACAGAAGAGGATCAGGGGTTCAACTGGCAGGTAAGTAAGCAGCATGGTCTGCTGCAGGTAAGTCCACCCAAGCATTATGAGCCCGGCGCTTCCAGCGCTGGGACTGGGCATCTTTATGAGCCTGGTGCCACTGGCGCCAAGACAGGGTCCAAAAGGTCCCAATTGGGACTGGCTGGCACTCGGAACCGGGGTTATGGGTCTGCTTCCAAGGGAGTCGGGCAAGTCCTGATCTTTTGGAAGCAGAGATCATGACATGATGTTAACCGGCCCCTGACCAGAGATGGGACCCGAACTTTCAGGTCATTTGGTGTTGGCAGCCGGGGAGCCACTGGGAGTGGGGCCCGACCTCTTCCCTTGCCACAACGTTGTCATCGCTGAGCAGATTGTCCAATGGTTCCGTCCAATGGTTCCCTGAGGGCAGGACCAGTTGCCTGCTGAGGAGTATTGATGATTTTGTCGTTGGCCACGAAAGTCTTGTGATTTGGTCCAGAGTCTTTAGAGTTTCATGTTCCTTCTTAGCTGTTTCCAGTGCGCCGTCAACCGCCTTACCAAACAAGTTTGAGTCTTCAAGGGGTTTGTTGATGAGGGACTCCTGGGTTTCTGGCTTGAAACCTGTGTTTCTAAGCCAAACATGGCGCTTAAGAAATACACTCTGGACTAGTGACCGTCCAGCTGTTTCCACAGCATCTAAGGTGTTCTTGATGATGCTTTGGTTTACCCGAGTACCCTCTGTCACAATGGGTAACAAGCTGGTTCGCAAGGGCTCAGGGGCTTCGTGTAGGCCTTCGCGCAACAATCCGCATTGGGCATCAGCGTAGCTTGCCAACAAAGTATTGTTGTTGGCAATCTGCATGGAGAAAGCTGCTGAGGATGTAATCCTCCCCCCCCCCCCCCCCCCCCAAGGCATAAAGCTTCTTCCCCTCCTTGTCTGGGGGTGCTTTGCTAGTAGATAGCGGAACACCCACCCTTTTCCTCATGGTGGTTACTACCAGGGAATCAGGTATGGAGTGACCCCGAATATATAAGGGATCCGACGGTGAGGGGCTAAAAAGCTTCACTATTCTTGGGTTGACCCCTTTAACCAATGCAGGTGTGGCTAAAGAGGGAACAAGGTGTCTCTTGATTGAGGCAATAAGGGGTATGGCTTGGCTAGTAGGTGGTTTTTCCTTAATTATTTTCTCCACAAAGTGTACTTCTGGGGTAATTTCCCCCGTGTCAATTTCAAAATGTGCTGCTGCCTTGCGTAGCAGTGCATTGAAAGTGGGTTGGTCATCCACAGGTGATGGGTTTCTGACCAGTGTGGTCTGAGGAGAGGACAGATCTAAAACGTCAGGGTCTGTTGACGCCCCCGGAGACTGCCAGGGCTGTGGGTCACATAAGTAGGGGTCTTCTTCAAAGTCCCCTACAAGGTCTTGTAGATCCTCAGTATTTAGGAATTCTTCATCTTCCTGAAAATGTGGGTTCTCTTCAGTGTGGTCATATGTATCAATTTTCTCTTCAAGTGGGTCAAAGAGTCTTGGATATTTGGCCCTATGGTCTTCATGGAGTACCTCTTGGGTGTAACATGTTCAGAGGTGGACATAAACCCATCTAGTCCACTGGGATAACCCTGAACGGTCTAGTGGCGGAAAGGTCTTGCCCGGCATCGAGATAGCGTGGAGGTTATACCCCCGTCGCCCTCCGAGAACCCTTCTCGTAGGCCCGACACGGGATGTATCTCTAGGTTTTCCCTTCAACGTGGGGGGAGGTTGCGGTGTAACCTCAGTAGATTTAGGCGTCTTTCTGTCTGTTGGAATTGAAATATTATGCCTCCTATCGCAGTATTTTAATGTGTGTTGGCCTACGCCAAGTTGTCTAAAATATCATGTAAATAGACTCCGCTGCAAGGTCTTGACCTTAACGAAAAATTGTGTAAGTCGCCATCTTGGATTTAGCCGCCATTTTAGGTTCTCTTGTAATGTGGAAGTCACCCTGAACATCAAAATGGAGGCCGAATGACATTGTGAGTGAAATTCTGGCCGTTGTGACCTCCGCACACATGAATTAGTAATATGCCTGCAGGCCACTTGTCGGGGTCGCGAACTGAGACCTTGTCCTATCCCTGACCTATGTGTAAATGAACAACTGTATCAGCGGAACTGATCAAAATGCATACATTATGGGATTGACCTGGCAAGGAACCCTAGGCCTGGTCCTAAGAATGGTTAACCCGCGAGGGGGTTGGCCTGGGCTGGATAAAGAGTATAAAAAGCCCAAGTATTCCAATGTACGGCCTCTCTACTAATGCATCGAACCTTCGTTGAAGTTTGTTACGTTACTCTGAGAGCCGAATAGCTATCCGTTTGTCAATTGACTTTTTGGTAACTGTTGTAGCTTTTAAATAAAGCACTTTGTATGTCCTTTGTAACCTGTGTTGGTGTGTTTCCTTTGGGCTTCCCAGCCTCATATCAATTTCTTTGTTTTCACATGACCTTGTGAGGGGATCTCAGCGACTCTTTTGCCGCCCGTTTACGAGTGTCCGTGGAGACTATTCTAGCCAAGCTTTCCACGACTAGTTTGTCCGTCGAGGACTGGTCGTGAATGGTTTTCGGCAGTGCCGGAACCTTATCGTCAACAGACGCTCTTACGAGGTGTTTTTCTGGACGTTTTGGTGGTATCGCCCTTAGTTGTGGACGGCCCAGTCGCTAGGCGCGCATGCATCTGCGGGGAGGGCTGGCGACCCTTACGGTCGGCCGAGGCTGCCGGTAGATTCGGCGTCTGATGGCGCTGGGGCCTTCTTCGACTTACTCGAGAAATGGCCATGGGTTGTGTGTTTCGATCTTACTTTTTCATGTGCGTCGGAGCCGCCGGGGTGTACATCCCCATAAGTAGGGTCTGAGCCAAACTTTTCGGGGCCGGGGACAGACGCGGAGGAGCAGGAGCGCTCCTTAGAGAGGTCAACAACCTCTGATGCAGAGGTAGTGTTATCACTATCCCCCCTCATCACATTCGGCAGCAGCTGCGGATGAAGAATCAGCCTTTGACATGGCGTAGGCTGCCCACCTCTTGACCCTGTGGTCCCTTCAATGTTTTTGGACGAAGGAGTTTACAGGCCGCACAGCCGGCCTCGTTGTGGTCGAAGGATAAGCCGCGGTTACACCACTTCTGCTTATCCTTCCACGTGAATTTGCCGTTCCGAGGGCAAAATCTAAAAGGAGTCCTCTCCATAGCTGAGGATGTAATAAGTGATAACCCCGAAGGAAAGGGGAGGGAAAAGGAAAGGCATTCTAGAAAAAAACAGAAATGTCCACAAACAACCCCCACTCTCCCTACTGTGTAGGCCTGCGAGGCCGGGCCACGTGTTCGGCAGCGCCAATAGGATCGCCTCCGTCGAACCCACCGCCGAAGATCTTGACTCGGCGGGGAAGTTGCTTAGCCGTCGAAAGAGGGCTGAGGCAGTTGGATTTAAACGATAACTGACAATCGACCAAGGGTCAAATAAATGGTAATGGCAATGTCTCTTACGAGCTCCGCATAAGGAGACCAGTATTCTGGGTGGAAAAAAAATAATCTGAGGGACCTCGACGCGTGAGGGATTTTGGGTACACTACACGTCACGATAGGGATAGTATTACAGACACGCCTATGTCAACGTCCCCTTTTTTTCGACTTTCAAAAAACAAGATGCAATACTCTGCAGTGACCACTAGATGTCAGACTATGCACAGCATGTGATTCTAAGCAGATTAAGAAACATATATATTTTTGCATTTATGGCTGGATTGGAGGGTGGGTCAGCCCAGAAATAATATTTGAGTCAAAAGAGGAGCAGGCTTAGCATTAAAAAATAATACAGGCCACCAATCTAGAAACGTGGGCTAGATGAGATTAGGCCAGAAGCAGTACTGAGCTGCACTCGCCTCATCCTTGTTCTTGGCAGTAGAATCGCAGCGGCTGCCCTCCGGCTTCCTGAGAAGGGTCCACTCTCCGCCCCGGTCAAACGTGATCACAGACTGGATAGAGTTATCTGGAGGGAGAGGCGAAAAGTGAAATCACAAGCGCGATCCGTAAACGTGCAACACACAAGGTCCTAAAAGCAGGCAGCAGGCCCCAGTGACCGGACGTGGAACGTGTGGCACAGGGAGGCCATGCGGCCCCGAGCAGGCAGGAGTGCTGCATGGAGGCAGCGGGGGGGCACACCCCCACCCACCCCCTCCAGGCAAGGATCTAGAGATTGAGGGGGGGCTGGTAGCATTGCCACTCACCTTCAGACAGGACGCTGGTCACGAACACTCCCCGGAGAGAGGTCACGTTGGTGAAGTCTGTATCGCCACCTGTGGCCGTGTACAGGTGCCGCTCCAGGGACTTGGAATACAGGACCCCCCTCTCATCCGAGGTGTAGATGGTGCCGTAGCCAGAATCTTAAAACACAAAACGGAGACGTTACAGCTCCTGGGCCTAAAAGCAACATTACACCATGTAGTGCTAGGACAGAACGTCAGCAAGCGTCTGGCTGTGCCCACTGGTCGGCTCTGGGCCAGGCGCTATCGCACTGCAAAGCATCCATACACTGCGACATATCTGACCCCGACACTACATTCCAAGGCAAGGACATGAGTTCCGCACCTCCTCTTCTGCGCCATAGAAGACACCCCCAAACGCCTCTACCCCCCCCAACCCCACACCCCCTGCAGCTCACAGACGTACCCCCCTCCTCGTCCACATGCATGAAGACCATGTCATCGTTGGCTGCCAGGATGGAATAGAACTGCTCGTGCCCCACAGCGGGTAACTGCGCCATGGTCCACGTATTGCCTTGGTCCGGAGACACGTGTATCCGCCGAGTGCTCCCCTGCAGAGAGAAAGCGTTATTCAACGTGGGCTCGAACACACATCTCCAAAGGGGCAAACAGGGCCCCCAAGAAAAAAAAAACCATTAGGAGTGGCTGCCTTTACACGGCCACAACTTCCAGTGTCAAAAGACCCCTTAAGTAAGGACTCCGGTGAGGGCAAAGCGGACACCAGCCCATTCACTGCCATACCCATCACCTGAAGTTATCTCTGGGCAACACTGGCACTAGCGTGGACTTATGGAAGGCGCTTCTGTAAAGGGCACACAGTCAATCACCCGCAAGTCCTCGAGTGCCTTCAAGTCACACATTCAATCTTGGTTGATGCAAGTGGTACAAGGTCAGTGAAGCCTGGTGCCCTGCACAGCTGCACACATCTGGCACGCCCCTGCAGTGTACTTACTCACTCCCATCCCTGGGGCGGGGAAGGGGGGGGGGGGGGAGAAAGAAAAATCCGCTTGAGTGGGAAGACATCGGACGTATATACAGAGACGTATTCCCCCCCCCCCCCCCCCCAAGGGCCACTGACTTTCCCTAGCCTACTGCTAGTATCTGCAGCGAGACAGCACTACAGAGAAGTATTCCACAAGGGCCACTGACTTTGCCAAGCCTACTGCTAGTAACTGGACCCAGACAGGTATAGAGGTACAACCAAAAGGGTCTGGCCCAGGCCCCTCCAAACTGCACATTTTGGGAGAAAAGCGGCCTTCCGCCTATACTGCCATTCATTTTCACATACAGAACTGTCCAGAATAAATTCCAGGGGGACTACTGAAAGAGGAAGAGTGGGCCGGGGGTCCTTGCTTCTTTTAATTATAATAAGCCAGCACAGTACCAACAGTCTTCATATAACTGCACACACGCATTCCCGTTATTCTCTCAAACGATGCATGAACAATAGAAACATAGGTGACAAGCAGACTGCTCATAGCCCACAGCCCCACCACCCCACATGTAGCCCCCACCACCCATGTAGCCTACACCCCCCCACCAGCCCACCTTCTGCCCACAGCACCCCTCCTTGTAGACCACAGCCCCCACCAGCAGCCCATAGCCCCCACCAGCAGCCCATAGCCTCCACCGCCCCCCCCCCCCGCACCTCCCCAATCCCTGTAACTCGCAGTTAGTCGTATCGGGAGCTAAATAATTCAGCCACTACCCTAGCGCCTCATTTTTGGCTTCATCTCAATTGGCCAGCCCAGTATTCCTCCAGAGTCCAGCCAGATCCCTTTCCATTGGTCGCGAACAGCACAGCAGCACAAGAGAAGGTACACGCCATCGTTAACTTTACACCTGGGACACAAGTCATTCTGCTTGCATCCGAATTATACAATGTACCGGGGAAGAACAGTGCACGTGCAGTACCTTACAGTGTAGAACAAGGATGGCAACATCTCTGGGGGCGCATACTGCCTCCTTCCATTCTCCCCCATCCCCTCCTGCAGCCTGCCTTGCCTGCCTCCCTCCCTCCTCAGTTTGGTCAAAGCCTTCGACAGGTTATGGGCAACGCTGCAGGCACCAAGCGAGGCCGGCTAACCCGTGCCCCATGGCAGCCATGCAGGGGAGAGGGGCGAACAGCCCAAGAAATAGGCCAGTGCTCTCCCCTCTCCCCCACCACAAGGTGGCACGCAGTCGCCGACCAAGGAAGCGAAGGAAGGAAGGAAGGGCGGGGTGTTATTCAACACCTTGCCCTTGCTCACAAAGGATGCGAAGCACCAGTGACTGGAATAGCAGGAAGTAGCCAGGGAGGAGCAATAGTGTCAGGCACCATAAGGTGCAATTGCCATCAGTGTCAGCTGAGGGTTAGACGGGTGGTGGGGGGGTTAGGCTGGCCACTCAGCTCCCCCACACAGGCACAACAAGGACCCAGGGGCATATATAAGGAGCTGCCTTGGTAACAGAAAAACAGAACCAGTTTGTGGCCCCTGCACGGGGACCCAAGCAAACCAGTGTGTGGCCCCTGCACGGGGACCCAAGCAAACCAGTGTGTGGCCCCTGCACGGGGACCCAAGCAAACCAGTTCACTGCGCATGCAGAGGCACTCTTTTTCCCAGAACCCTCCCACCCTAGAAAAAGGGAGAGAAGAAAGAGAAAGAAGACAGGTTGTGGGACAAAGAAAGGCAGCACGGGTCAGAGGGGGCAACCTCGGGATCCGATGCCCAAAACTAGAGCATATTATGATTAGGTTTTGTTATGACTTGTCAGATACAGCTTGCCTCTAGTGATGGTAGCCGATAACACTGACCAGTCAGCGCAAGAGCATGGTATATTTTTCAGAAATGTAAGAATCCTTGATTCTATGACGTGGCGAGTTGTGTCCTTTTCATTTCTGCTAGTTGGATCTCGCTGAATAACTGGTCCTAAGCAAGTCGCACTCATTATCCTCTTTGCTGAAACGTCCTCCATGACCATAACTGCGCAATAAAATCCCACAGCCTTTTATTGCCAACACTCACCCAATGTTTTCGTGTCATTACCTGGGGGGAATGGGTATGGTTTGCTCACACCCAGGTTATGTTATCAGTCTGTCGGCATATGGGTCCACTGGTGATTGTCTTATTGACAAACTTGTACATGATGGATCTGGTTTTCTCGGCGAGCCTTGCCCTCCCACATTAGCTCCAATGGGGTCATCTCGGGTAAGTCCCACCACCCACAAAGCTGCTGATGGAGCAAAGATCTACACTGCAAACAATGAAAGCAGCGCACCGCCACCAGAGCACGTTCTTCTTGCAAGCCTCTAAAGGTCTTCTGGCACTCTTTGTAGCACACCACCTAGTTTTCATCCAGCGGGGAGAAAGGGCCAGGCGAGGCGAGGCGAGACGTGACCAGAACCTTTCAGCGTAGCCGCGAATCTGTGACCCATCGCAATTCGGTGCATGTTTTTTGGTGCATGAAACTGCCACGTTCCCGCCTGGGCAATGCCGCCGGGCAGCCCCAGGCAAGGCCAAGTAACCGCTGCCCCATGGCAGCAGGCCGCATGAGCGGGGCAGCATCCCTCCCCAGGGCCCAGCTCCCCTAACACACAGAGAGACGCAGTCTCAGCGCTGCAAAGCACAGGAAAGGTGAGGTGTGATTTAACACCTCACCCTTCCACAACAACAAATGGGCACTAAGCACCTAAGGGAACCAAGGGCAGCCAGGCAGGGGAAATACAAAGAAGCCCCCCCCCAGGGGCACAGACAGTCAGCTCCAGTGCCAGCCTGGGGGCTGGCTTCCAGCCCCCACTAATGACAGACAAGGACCCAGGGGCTACCCCTGGATCCCATATAAGGATCTGCTTTCAGCTCACAGACTCAAACTGTTTGTGGACCCTGCACAGGGAACCAAACAGCAATAGGGAGTTTGCTGTGTACTCAGCGTCTTTCTTTTCCGCAATCCCTCCCACCCTAGAAAAAATAAAAATAAATAAAATTTTAAAAAACCCTGGGAGAACCGCCTCCATCTGGCTAAGAGGGAGGGGCTGTGGGGTACTCCCAGAAAGGTATCTTGCCACGGTTATGGGGGAATCAAAGAGACTAGGAGCAGTTCTCAGATTGGAATCATCACAGGGCTGCCCTTTTTATAATCCGCGCTGCAGGTCAGTGTCTCTGCACCACATCTAGCTGGCATCAGTTTGTCCGAGTGCCATAGAGTCCAGGACATAGACAGACTGGGTTTAGCCGTCTTGCTTTTGGCAGCAATGTGTCAAGGTGGCGACGGCTGGCCGTGCCTTTACACTTTGTACAGCCTCAGATCGCCATAAAATCCTTGCGTTTATAAGCATGCAGGCTTTAAACTTTACCATAGTTTTAAAGCCGCCAGGAGAGCATAGCTCAGCCATACCATGGCTTTCCAGCTGCCAGGAGAGCATAGGTCAGCCCTTCATTGGGGAGCAAGCAGGCTAACTTTACCATAGCTTTACAGCTGCCAGGAGAGCATAGCTCAGCCACACCATCGCTTTACAGCTGCCAGGAGAGCATAGCTCAGCCACACCATCGCTTTACAGCTGCCAGGAGAGCATAGCTCAGCCACACCATCGCTTTACAGCTGCCAGGAGAGCATAGCTCAGCCACACCATCGCTTTACAGCTGCCAGGAGAGCATAGCTCAGCCATACCATCGCTTTACAGCTGCCAGGAGAGCATAGCTCAGCCCTTCATTGGGGAGCAAGCAGGCTTTAACTTTACCATAGCTTTACAGCTGCCAGGAGAGCATAGCTCAGCCACACCATCGCTTTATAGCTGCCAGGAGAGCATAGCTCAGCCAGTCATTAGGGACGGCCAGTTAAAGAGACTGAGGCACCAAATAAATAGCAATGCCAAGCATATTTGCTGAGCTCACCCTTCAAAGAACTTTACAATTATTACCCCCCCATGCCCTTTTTATTACTTGGCATCAGCTGCTGAACAGGGCCCAGACACTACAGGTTAGCGTGGATCAGAACTGGAAGAACACCAGCTCATGCACTCTCTTGCCACCGCCCATCAGGTGTGCGTGTGGCACTTTGAAAACAAGGTGTGGGGAAACTTGAGAAAAGGGCGAGGGGGTGGCGGTTGCGCTGTCCGCAGACTAAGGGGCTGTGGGTAGTGCTTTACCGCTCAGTGTCTGATGGATCTACACAATCGTTTCGTTGTGTACACCCCTTCCTCCAGGCCCCATGCCCCCCCCCAGCACTAGAGATTAGTTGCACCGCTCAACTGCAACAGTAGTTCCATCAACACCACCCAGCATACCTGCTCAGTCATCACAGAGGCAAAGAGGAAGCGACCACCAAGCCCGAAGGAGTACACCTGGGTTCGAATCGACTCAAAGGTTTTGCCAAAGTCTTTGGTTCTTTTGAGCTGGAGGGTCCCAGGGTCTGTTTCTAGGAAAAGAAAAAGCGTAATAAGGGTTAGGAACAGGGCATAGCAGCGCGTCGCTCCTTCATTCTATGGGTTACTGCTGACTTGAGGGCCCCTCCCCCCCATTTGCTCGCCAGCATGCTCCCAACTCCCTCCTGCACTAAGTTCAGATGTCCTGAATCTCTCCTAGTAGCCAATAGCCTGCTGCCGCCTCTGGGCACTAGATGAACCTCCTGCACCAACAGGCAGCAGTGCCATTCATCTGCCCAGATGTAAAGTCCCCCTACACATAGCAGGTGTCTGCCGCAGAGTTGGCACTACATCTGCGGGCCCTAAATGAGCCCAGAGGCCAGGTCATCGCATCCCTGCACACGCATGACCAGAAACACTGGCCCATCCAGCCTAATGCATTGTCCAACTGAAACAGATTGAGTTTGCAGAGCAACCCGTTCTTCCCAATACATTTGCTGGCCCCACCCTCCCAAGAAGAATGCCATCACATCTGCTGCTCCAGAGGACCAACAGGGACGTGGGCAGAGTAAAAGGGAAAGGGGGAAACCTACTGCAAGAGCCATTCGTGGAAGTTGTGAAGAAAATTGTATCATCAAGGCCCCTAAAATAAAAGGAAAACAGAAGTTTTAACATCTAGGTGGGTAATAAACCTGGATTCACAGCATACACCCGCGTCATGCCATTTTACCAAACTCTCACACATTACAGTCGCCAAGACTCAAGAAAAGTACAATATTGTGGCCATGGGATTTCAATGGCCACATTCAGCTTGCAGACACGCAAGAAGCGCTGTGAACAGCGTGTATTTTCCTAGCAACAGTGGCCGCTTTGTGGCTTTTCTTTGTGTTCTCACCATTTTGCCAGACAGACAGACTTGTGGATTTCCTCCCATTGGTCCCCAAAGTTCTTGGAAATCCAGAGGCTGTACTAAAAAAGGCAACGAAGCAGAGATGAAACAAGTAGAAATAAAATGTTGCAGCCTACAAAGCTCACCCTTGGCGCTTCCCAATTGTGATCATGTTATGCAAGCGCATGTTATAACTATAGCAAATTGTGGTTGCCAGGCACCAGTTCTTCTCAAAGTGTGTTGCTGCCACACACGCCAATAGTCAAGATTCATATTCATGAGAAGGTAACTCAAATGCGCCAACCTGAATTGTAAGTAGCTCATAAAAATCTTGTTGGTAATTCAAAAATAGTACATTATAGCCAGGTTGGGGTTAACAAAAAAAATTCTATTTTATTTGTTGCATAAAATAATAGTACTAAATGTAGCAAGGTGTTACATTACACCTTGTAGAATAATGTTATTTACTTCCTTTTCAGTGTTTCGAAAAATATTTATACTTCCTTTTCACGGTTTCCAAATATCATTAAGTTCAGAATTGTTCAATTAGACAATTCTCTCGGGTGTTAGATCACACCTTGTAAAATAATCACTGTTTTGCCAAATATCATTTGGTTAAGTATTCCACTAAATAGACAAATCTCTCAACACATGTTTCCCCATCACCTGTAGCAATGGTTCATCAGGAGAAAAGAATGTTCTAGGAAAAAAGAAAAGAAATGGAAAGAAATAAGGGTGAAGATATACCTGTTAAGGACTGTTTTACATAGTGCACAATTGAGAAAAATAAGTTTAGAATTTTGTATAAGCATAACTCACCCCGATTCATTAGTCAAAAAGATGTTTTTTTCTGTTAATTCCAATTAGTTGTTTAGGATGATGCTTAAAATTCAATTTTTTCCAATTATTTCAATAAAGATCCTGTACTGGGTTTTATCTATAGTAGGTAAGACTGTCCCAGGGAGGGGAGGAGGAGGAGAAGAGAAAAAAAAAAAAGAAAAAAAAAAAAAATATATATATATATATATATATATCCCAAAGTGTACGCCACACATAGCATATATTTTTTTGTTGTAGTTAGCACGATCCTTTACGTGACTATTCCTAAAAGGTACAAAACAATAAGAAATATTTTTGGCGGGTAAAAAAATAAAAATGAGAAATCTGAAATAAAAGTCAGATTTAAAAAAACGTCTTACCTTTGGAGTTCTAGTAGCATGTTCGCCATGATAAGCGGTTTTCTGGTGGATGTACGACTCATGGATGAGGTCGTTTTTATAATCCCGGTAAGGCGCGAGCACATGATGACACCACGCGCACCGCAACGCAGCAGAACGTGAACGCGTTATGATGTCATGCGTTCTGCAACGCGTTGGTGTCATGACATCACCGCGTTCCTCCCGGGCATGATGGATTTGGAAAAAAATGTGTAGCCGCCAAATTTATGACTAAGATTTTAAATTATGTTATTTTTGTAAAGAATTGAGTAGTTTTTAGACACTTAAAATTAGACTTGAAAAAATAAAAATAGAAAGATGTAGCAGAATTATTTTGTCCAAAAACGATATCTATCTATATCCCTATCTCTATATCCATCTCTATATCTATATTCCATGAGATAAATAACATTTTTAGGGAAGTTTTAATAGAGAACATTAGATTGGAAGAGGAATGTGCACACGGTAAAGAGAAAAGCTATGTATACAAGCTGTCTTATAGTCAAACAAGCATTATTAAACAAATGAAATTAACAATTTATAACCAATTAAACATCTCTGTATCACAGTTTAATCCTGATACACAAGTGTCCATTATGCAAATCCATTGCCATTCTCTTTTACGTAGTAGGATTTCTTGGTTTCCTCCTCTGGGGGTTGCAAGACCTTTTCCAAGCCAAATACTTTTAGATTCTTGATGTCAAATATTGGATGGTCTGTTAAGACGAACTGCTATGGGAGATCTCAGGTCTTGATTACGTATCAATCTCAGGTGTTCAAAGATTCTAACCTTTAGTTTTCTAATGGTACTTCCAATGTATGTCTTTCTGCAGATACATTCAATTCCACAATCCATAAATTATTTTTTTTCAATGCAGTTTATAAACTTTGATCAATTTGATTTTTCCATTTGGTAGTTGCATTTCTTTGTTTGCCTTGTTCTAAGAGGGGACAGGTTGCAGTGTCCACATTTATGGGCACCCAAAATTGGTTTCTGAAAGAACATTTTGTGGGAGCTCACATTGGGATTTGGACTGAGGAAACTTGGGCCGATTTGATTTTTGATTTTGGAGCTCTTCTGTAGCAGATCTTCAGTGTCAAACTCCGATGCTTTTGTAGGCTGTAGGCTAGACTCCGCGAGGAGATTGTTTTGTTAAGATTTGCTTCAGTTTTTTTGTTTCCGTACTGAATGTTGTAATGAATTTGGTGGTGGTCTCTGTAGTCAGACATTTAGGCTCATCTGTTAGGAGATAATCTCTAGAGACATACTGCTTTAAATTTTGTTTGTTTTCCGACGGTTTTCTTGATAAGTTGAAAGTGTGCTACAGTTTCTCTTGATCCCAAGGATCTCCCCATACGGGATGTTGTTGAATGTATGACTAGGATGATGTGATGTAGCATAGGAGGCATAATTTGGTGAATAGTTTGGTTTGTATTTGTGAATTTTCCACAAATAACTCCAAGTCCAAGAATTCAATATTTGTTGGGCTTGCTGGTTTAGTAAATGATAATGGTACTCATTTTTGAGTTAAGTTACATGTGTGTCAAGTTGTTGAATATCTCCTTCCCAAATGAGGAGGATGTCATCAATGAAGCAACCCCAAAATGTGATGTTCCTTTGAAAAAGTGGATGATTCCAGGCATGTTTTAATTCAATAAACCCATGAATAGATTAGCATATGAAGGAGCGAATTTGGACCCCATAGCAGTGCCTTTGTGTTGTCTGTATAGGTCATTATCAAAGCTGAAAATGTTTTTAAGACAGAAATGTAACATTTCAAGAATCATGTCATTTTGTTGAGAATAGGAAACGGATCTGGTTTTCAGAAAAAACTTTGAGCTGGCTAGTTCTTTATCATGTTGGATGCTGGTGTAAAGTTAGACTACATCGAGTGTGACAAAAAGATCATTCATTAAATAAGTAATCTGCCTCCAGAAGGAAGAAAGAATTCTCTTAATGAACACGTATTGGAATCCCGAGGTCATTACCAAAGAGGCATACATTGAATCCCTCAACAGTTTAGATGAAGCAAGTGTAAATTATGGGTACAACTACACAATAATAACAGGAGACTAACGCAATCTGCCCAGGGATTGGGATCCAAAGACCCCATCTGAGTAATTCGGCAAAAGTGCTGGAGAGGTAGATGCTTAGAACAAATATAAGCGGCAAGAGACCTCCACAACTTACATTGGCTGAGATCAAAAGGTAACGTGGCAAAGAGGCGATCAAATAGGTACTATAGACCACATGTTTGTATCAAAAGAACTCTTAGGGCTGATGAACAGATTCTCAGTAGAAAAAACAAAAACACAGTGACCATAATATACATGCAAGTTGGACTAGCAGCCAAAAACCTAAACACTGGCATAAGAACGATCTTGAAGTGAATACAAGGGGCAACCGACTCAAGCTCACAGGGAATTCTATTATCGAGCTGCCAAAGAACTACACTGTAATGTGTAATACAAACATCAAGAGAGGGGAAAATGAAGAAAGTATCCTGAAGTATACACCACTCTTACAGAAATGTATGGTAAAGGGGAAGAATCCAATCCCTCAGACTGACCATCAACATGCTTACAACCGGGCTGTAAAAAAAAAACTGAGAAAAATGAAAAGAATGGCAATAACATCTACCTGCCAGAGAACAAGATGAGATGGCATAGAGCATGTAAGGAATATAAATCAAGGATACGGCAAAAAAGCCTACTTATACCAGAAAGACGCGGAAACCATGTTGAAAACGTTATGCAGGTGAACAATCAAAGGAATTTTGGTCCCTTATAAAGGAAGCAAATGCAACTACGAACGCACTGCACAACAATGTAAATGAAACCAATTGGATATCCCACTTTGAGCAACTATACAGCCCAGTAAATGACACCGACTGTAGAAACCAAAGTGAGAAATCCCTAAAAACTGAAGAAAATCCTCCCTGGGACATTTCGCACAGTGAAGAAGACATTATCTCACAAATCAAGAAGATAAGCAACTCAAGGGTTCCGGGATCGGACAGGATAGCGGACTGCCATCTAAAATCAAATCCAGAGCTGTGGTCCGCATTTATCAGTAAGCTATTTAAGAAATGCAATCAAGAAAAAAACATCCTGGATTCTTGGAGAATGGCAGTAGTGGTCCCAATTTTCAAGAGAGGAGACAGAGAATCCAGGACATTACCACCCAATCTCGCTTTTGGATGTCATCAGAAAATGTTTTGGAAACTTTGCATTGGAAGCATTTCAAACCTGGTTGAAAGAAGAAAATAGATCCGACCCCTTTCAAACGGGGTTTTGTTAAGAATGCAGGGACCTCTCTGAATATTCTAATGATGAGCATAATAAAAGCAAAGGTTGCTCAAACAGGCCAACGAGTGCATATGGCTTTTATTGACCTGGTCCAAGCCTTTGACCAGGTCAATAGACCGCTACTATGGAAAAAGCTGGAACATCTAAATTGCCCCGAGCTAACAATAGCCCCAATTAAAGCACTCTACAGAGATACATCGATGAAGGTACGGCTAAATCGAGAGGGACTTCTGTCGGAAGAAATTAAAACATCATCAAGGGGTGTTAAACAGGGCTGTCCCTTTGCGCCTGCACTATACAATGCTTACATGGCGGACTATGCAAATATGCAGGATAATGTGAGATGTTTCTCACCAAAGATGGGAGGGGAAGCAGTACCACGTCTTCTCTATGCAGATGACAATCTTATCAGATCTTACATCGGTGGAACTACAGAGGCAACTGTCCAACTTGGCAGACTACCTGAATGAAAACCACCTGCAAATTAATATATCAAAAACCAAGGCGATGACGTGGGAAACCTCTGGCAGAACTAAACAAATTCAGAATTGGTTTGTAGAAAACCAAAAGCTGGAAAGAGTAAGCACCTTTAAATACCTGGGAGTGATACTAAGTAAGAACCCAAAGGAGAACCCTATGCGGGACATGCTTTGGATCAAAAAATGAAAGCCTTAACACTCCCATGCCACTCAGATGGGAACTATGTCTTTCATCATTAAAAGCGATCAAAGAGAGAAACATGTTGATGTTGTATTGGAAGATCATACAAGACAACAAGCCAAAGGCTCTCGATCTGATTGGGAGAGAAATGGAGAAGGACAATATTAAACTACTGAGTGGAAAAATCAAAACATTACATTACTGAATGAGATTGATGCCATGACAGACCAGCTGGTAAGAAACCCAGACAGTGTTTCCAAAAAACATTTAGAACTGGATTGGATTGCCAACGGTGAGACCGCTAACAGCTATGGATCAACTAAGCATTTTCCTATAACTGCAAAGAGACTAAATGGGACTAGAAGTTGCTTGGAAAAATTTCCGGATAAAACCCATAGCAGGATCTTTTAAAGATTTTGTCTAAAACAGCTTAAAACAAATCAAGTATTGTTCATAAGAAAACAAACTAACGAATAAATGCAGATTTTGTAAAAAGGAAGGCGAAGTGGAAACAAGCAGACGACACCTGCTAAGTTGTGAAGGAACTTGCCAAGCCAGAAATACATCTTTGGGAAAAATAATGTCAGCTTTCACAACTCTAACAGAAGACGATTGGTGGAGAATCCTGTCAAACGGCGACGATACTCACTGTGTGATTGGGGTAACTGTTTTTTTTAAATTATCGACCTGGAGCAAAAAGCCGGATGAAACATGAAGGCCTACAAGGTCAAAAGACTAAAGAAAAATATTGAGAGCTCAGATTCGCATGTCTTTGGGCCTTTGGAAATCGTAAAAATCCAGGGTCCAAAGGGAACTAACAATAAATATTATTTAAGAGATCTCGGAAGGACTAAAGATTGACTCTGATGAACTAAAGAGAAGATGGTCTGTGTTTGACCAATGCAAGGGACAGGCTCTTATCTGGGAGGGAGGGATTTCTTACTTTCTTTTTTTAGAAACTAACATGGACTTATGGATTTAAAGTGCCTTTTCTTTTTGTAAAAATGTTAATTCAATTACAACAAATAAAAAAATAAAAGATCATTCATTTCCCACGGAATTTGATCAATCTGTTGAATAATGTTTTGTATCCTTGATAAATTAGGCTAGTCCTGTTAATGGTTGGAGGTGTGAGTCAATATAGTGTGAAACATTTTCTGTTAGGGAGCCAATACCATTTGTGATGGGACGAAGTGATGGAAAATCTTTGTATGCTTTATGAACCTTGGGCAGGAAGTATATTGTTGACATAATAGAATCTTTACTTTGTAAACCATGTTATTCATTTTCTGTTAGAAGTTCTTGTTCAAACCAATTGTTAATTTTGATGTTCCATTCTTTTTCTAAGTCCAGTATAGGATTGATAGGTAGTTTTTCATATCATTCTATATTGTCAACCTGTTTTTGTCGTTTTATGTAGTCCTTTCTGGTGATAAGGATGATCTTCCCTCCTTTGTCTGCTGCTTTTGTCAATATGGTTTTATCTTCTGCCAATTTTTAAATGGCCAGTCTTTCTTCCTTGGTGAGATTGTTGTTGGATTTTGAATAGTTGTTTGATAGTTGTCTCCGATATTGCAGCTGACTGCTTTTTGAAAAATATCAATATATTTTCAGATGAGAGAACAGGTATAAAGGTTGATTTTGGTCTTAGGTTGGTTTATTTAGATAAAAATGCATCTATACCTTGTTCTTTCAGGAATCATTTGGTGTATTGTGCCTCTTCATCAATATTTAATAGGTCTACTGCATCTTCAACCATTCTTTCTGAAAGTGTGGATGGAATGGAAGTGGGTGGTTTTTTATCTGCGTTTCTTCAAAAAAAGATTTTTTTTTTTAGTTTTCTGCTAAATTTGTTTTGATCCAGTTGCGTCTGCAAATAGTCTCCACTGTATGTAGGGCTGAAGGAGAGACCTTTGCTGAGAGCTGATGTCAGTGCTGGGGTGACTTGGAAGTCAGATAAATGTTTTGTTAGGTCTATCTCCTCCCTAGCTTTGTCTATTTAGTGGAATACTTAACCAAATGAGATTTGGCAAACAGTGATTATTTTATAAGGTGCGATGTAACACCCGAGAGATTTGTCTAATTGAACAATTCTGAACTTAATGATATTTGGAAACTGGGAAAAGGAGTATAAATATTATTTTTGGAAACTGTGAAAAGGAAGTAAATAACATTCTACAAGTTTTAATTTAACGCCCTGCTACATTTAGCACTATTATTTTTTGCAACAAATAAAACTGAAAATGTTTTGTGAACCCCAACCTAGCTATAATGTACTATTTTTGACTCACCAACAAGAGTTTCAGGTTACCAACAATTCAGGTTGGCGCATTTGAGTTACCTTCACATGAATATGAATCCAGAGACCGACTCGGATTCTGTCGGTTTAGCCTGAACACTCACTTGCTCGCTCCACACACATCACGAAGGAGGCCATTACACATTCTTGGGCACTCGGATCTCACCACCTGCTTCCTTCGACACCATGCACAGCATTCCAGAAAGCTAAGAATCAGGAGAGTCTTACAGTGGTGCTGAGGACCAGCAGGTAATCGGAGTTGGAGTGGTGGTACAGGATCTGGGTCAGAGGGTAAAATGGCAGATTGGTGGAGATGAAGTCTCTGGCGAAGGTTTTGGATCTGAAGATGCGCCCATTGAGCCGCGCTCCAGAGATGTCTGCGGTCAGGATCACCTGCGACAAGCGAGAGAAGAGCAAGTCAGACAAGAAGGGAAAAGGAGCACAGCAAACAGGCGGAACACTGTGTTGCATTCTAGACTCCAGAATAGAGTCTGGGAAGAGCAGTGAATCCTCTTCCGAGCCTTGGGAGCGTAAAGAGGAGCCACAATGCTCCTTACAAGAAGAAGGGATAGCAAGACCGCCAACAAAGAAAAGAGCAGAGAAGCCCAGAGTTCCTCAGCAGGAGAGCAGCCACCCATCGGTCAAAAGTAGCAAGTACAGAGCGCCCAGTCATCGGCCCAGCCCATGTGCTCTCATGAAAGGGGGGAGCTTTGTAAGCACCCCATTTTGTCCATAGGGCGTTTAGGTCACCATACATCAAGGTTGTGGGGTAGGCTTGGTGCTGCTGTAATTAAGTTTTAGCATCACCAGGGATGCATGTTCCCGCATTAGTAGCCCAATGTACCAGGATGGTAACCATTGGGTACCAATGTACTTTCCTACATAGCCATTTTGTTTCTGGGACTCTCGATTGGCTTGGGAAACCAAAAAGGCTGCCCTTAAATGGCTGTACTGGTATGGGCTCAGTCTGAGCACACACTGGAAACCTGAGGAGAGGTTTTGACTGGCTCCTACAAGCATGTAAACCCACAAGCCGTATGGGACATCAGTATTGCCCCAAACACCTATGTGGCTGGGTTCCAAATCCTTTAAGTTCCCCTTTGTGTGACAGTAAGGCTGCATCTTGGCGGCCTATGGGGGGGGGGAACAGGTATTTCCCTAAAGGAGAGCCTTCCATTCCTAGACTGCTTAATTCCACTTTTGGGGCAGTGGGAGTTTTTGGGCAGGCTCGCTTGGTTCTGATGCAGAGGAATAGAGTGTCTGCGCGGGCAGTGGGAATTTGGGGTTGGTTCCGCTGCAGGAGCATGGAGGGGCTCTGGGGTAGGTTCACTTTGTTCCGATCCAGGGGCATAGGGGGTCTCTTGGGGCACTGGGAGTTTTGGGGCAGGTTTGCTTGGTTCCGATGCAGGGGCCTAGAGGGGCAGGTTCGCTTGGTTCCGGTGCAGGGGCATTGAGGGGCTCTTGGGGCAGGTTCGCTTGGTTCCGATGCAGGGGCATAGAGGGGCTCTTGGGGCAGTGGGAGTTTTGGGGCTCAGCTAGGTGGAGGTTCTGTGCTCCAAGATTGCTCCTTGTACCCTGAAGCTGGACGACTCGGGGCCCTCGAGCCCAGCTATCGCTGCCACAGGGTCACCACAGATAGAAGCATGCCACAAAAAAAAATATATATATATGAGAGTAGGCGGGCGGGCCTACGACTAAATATCAAATCTGCAGCATGTTCACCGCAATACAGGCAAACCGGCAGAACGTCGGCGCCCTAGTCGTGTTTCAGAATGACCTTTTTTGCCCTTTTTAAAAATAGGGTGCTTCACCGCCACACTAAAACCCTGACCCCTGCCCCCTTTATAGTCCCCCCCCTTTATAGTGCCCCCACCCCCATGGTGACCTAAACATGCTGTATTCTTGGTTGGCGACTTCACATGCGCTCCCCACCTTTTAGCCTACACATTTAATTTCTACTCTTCTTCCCAGTGGTTTCACCCGCAGACCTACACTCTACCGGGAGCGTCCATGTGCATTTTGGCAAACTCCCCCCACCTCCCACTCGTATGTCCTACAAGCCAGCACAGTGCCCTCTCCTGCTTTCCCCTCTAGCACTCCCTAAATCATCATTCCCTCGGTTTTGCCCCTACCCCAGCCAGCAATTCATCGCCCTGCTTGTTCCTCACCACTGGCCATCCCCGATCCCAAGATATAAAAGCGGCTCAGGTATGTAGACAGTCAAGACTCTGGAATCCTCCAGGGACGACATCCAAGGGTTCTTACTGTGGCCAGCCCCTCCTGCAGTCAGGGAAGGGGCACCGGGTGGGCACCCCTTCATCGGTTCCTCATGTAAAGGTCGATCCCTGCTAATGTCCTCTTGCACAGCGTTTCTGTTCAAAGCACAGAAGGCGATCTGGGTATGAGCGAGGGAGAGCGACGGAGGAGGCGCTCTCAATGAGAGCTCGCCTCCGTTTCAGGGTGCTACTCCCAGCAACGGATGGGGCGCCGCTCTCAACGAGAGCTCGCCTCAGTTTCAGGGTGCTGCTCCCAGCACTGGAGGGGACGCTCTCTTAACGAGAGCTCGCCTCAGTTTCAGGGTGCTCGGAGCAGCACAGCAGTAATGATGGGGGCATGTTGCATAGGTGACATGCAGTGCTTGGGAAGATGGCCGCGGTCTCTAAAGCATAACTGAATTACTTGGTTGGGCATCACTCATCTGGCTGTGGCGGTCACATAGCACTCACCAATCCAGTGGGCAGAAGAGCTCCAGCATGTCCCCCCTTCATCAGACGGAATGTGCTGTGCATAAAGCAAGGTGTCTGTCACAGTCGGAATAGAGAGTTAGTGAAAGCAGGCGTGGTGGAGGCACGATGCGTCGATGTATGCAGAGCAGAGAGCAAACAGCGGGGCCCTGTCGGCACCCAAACATCCAGAAGGGCATTTTATGTGCAGAAACTGCTCAGTCGGGGGCGTGGTATGGCGCCGCACCTCATCATTAACTCGACATTCCTTTCATCATTTTCCTACCTTTGTGTGCCGAGTGCCTGCCCTGGAGTATTGACTGCGTTTTCTTGAAAATTCTACTCCTTGCTGCTGTCCCGCGGTCCGAGACGTCCTAACACAAGATTCGAGCAGCTGCACGGGGTAACAATCGGCGCCCCACATACCTGAGTGCACCGGCTGGGCCTGGTGAAGCTCCTCCTAAAACATTATTACGCCACCAATGGGGGACACCGCATTACTCCAAACTACTAGGCTAAGTGTTTCCCTTTTTCGCCTGACTTCCGTCGGCTCCCTTTTCAACATGTGGCAGAAATAAATATTGCAGCCGTCGCACATTGCAACTAAGATGGCTTCACAGTACTGCTTTAGCAGAGCATAAATCAGTGGAATTATTGGTGAACAATCCTATTTCACTCAACGCTCCATTCTTAATGAACAGCCATTTAAAATTAAGAGATAAGGAGTAAAAGTTCAACAGGATAATTACAGAAGTGGGCAAATAGAACATGTGTACAGCAAATTTCACACATGGTTGTGCCCATTCAAATTAATGATATTTGAACATCCCAGGAACAATAGGGTTCAACTTTAACCAACCGTTTTAATCTGCCATCAGAATAATTGCAGCACCTGCATATGCCATCCTTTTCTGCTGCTTTTTAAGCTAGCGAGCAGCCCTCACTACCACCCCTCATATCATTTCAAACAGTACTCTCCACAAAAGCTTCTGCTTTGCTGCCCAACCTTCAAACTACCTACTTGGTGGTTTCCAACCTTGGCACCTCTGGCCACAATGGCTACCAGCAAATGCAACCAAAAAGCCACGCCTGTCAACAAAGATCCTACCCTTTCCTCAACTAGCCTTAAAAAGGCTCTAAAGTGATTCAACACCTCTGCTTTGTCTAAGGAATCCAGCGATTGAGGCCATTCTTCAAGAAATCGGAGCACTTGAGCCCTTCGTCGAAACTACTAATCAACTTCAACAACTGGATGACCGGTGGAAAGGGTTTGAAAACAGAATGGAGGAAGTTGAGAGGAGGTTAGGTATTTCGGAAGATGTAGCCCCCTAGGGTGGCGTACCTTGAGAAAGTTGTCAAAGACCTCCAGAAACACAACAAAGACTTGGGAAATCGCAGCAGGTGCAATCATCTACGCATCTCCGGCGTGCCTGAAGGTTGCGAAGGCTCGAGCCCCATTGAAATCATACAGAAATTGCTGCCAGCTATTCTTCATCTTCCTATGGAAACATCTTTCAACATGCAGCATGTTCATCGAATTGGCCCACTAAGAAACTCTGCATATCCTCGCTCCACTCCCAGAACTCACATTTTCTACTTGCTCGAATACACCCAACTTCAGTGGATTATATCAACAATTAAAGAAAAGAACTCCCTCACTTGGCATGCAACCAATATGCACATCTCTCGGGATGTAGCAAGAAGCATTGCTCTTCGCAGCAAAGAATTCTCATCTTTCCGCCCTGCATTGAAGCAGCCCAAAATTCGATATGGATTACATCATCCATGCTCCTTCAAAGTTATCCATGATGAAAGCACTGCCATGTTTGATGATCCTGCAGACCTGAAAGCTTTTATTCACTCCATCAAGACTGAAGGCATGGACACATCGCCAGCAAATCCCACTCCCTCTACTGGAACTTCAAGCGTTATTTTTCTGTACTCTCTTGACCTTATCCGATGTCGTCACTAACTCCATTCCATAATCTTGGCAAGACGGGCGCGGTCCTGGCGCCCCTCTCCTGTTGCGAGTCGTCTTTTTCCTTTTGGCGGCTCAGCTGGTGTCACCAACCCCAATGGCTTTTCCCAAGCCTTTTTCTTCCTTTTTTTCCTCCCACTTCCTGGTCTGATCTTATAACCATATATGCGGTGGCTTTTATTTTTTCTACTTCTGAGGTTTTTTCCTCATTTGCGCTCTCGGTGTGCACAGACCTTGATCAGACTTCCGCTTCCTAGCCCTTCATCCTTGTGCGTCTCCCTCTCCTAGATCATCCCTGTTATTGGAGGTTACAACTGTTTCAATACTCGATTAAACTACTTTATTCATTCTGGTTTTATTGTATTTTCTGTTCATCACAGGCTAATATCCAGAACTTACATTCACCGAATTGTTTCAATGGTATTCAAGTGTATAACATAGAATGTCAAAGGCTGTAATAACCCCATGAAGAGGAGCAAAATAATTACCCATCTCAATAGACTCAAGCCATAACTTGCTTGTATACAAGAAATTCACTTGTCTAATGCTGAAGCTATCAAGCTCAAGACCCTTTGAATCAAAGATGTTATTTCATGTCTGGCGGTAGGCAAGAAAAATGCAGTCGCTATACTCCTCAGCAAGAAATTACCATCTAAAATGTGGGATCAACGAGATGATGGGTCAAACTTTGGATAGGTTCAGTTCATGTTTCCATTCTCTATGGTCCTACTCTACCCGACCCCGGCTTTTGGTCCTCCTTGGGACAAATGATTCTTAAAAACGACTTCACCAATCTCGTATGTGGCGGTGTCAATCAGGTCCTTGACCCATTCCTAGATCTCAAATCTAAAGGTTTGTTCAAAACTTCTAAAACCCACAAAGCCTTCATGAAATTTCTTGCAGAGACCGGTCTGGTTGACTCATGGAGGCTCTCCCATCCCACACATTTAGAATATACATTTCACTCATCTCCACATGACACTTTCTCGCCTAAATTACATCTTCTCTTCCAAATCGCTTATAGGTACTATCATTGACTCCACCATCTCCATTATTATCTCTGATCATGCCCCGGTTTGCACAGCCTTCAATTTCGAAGAGATTAAAAAGCCATCATCTAGAGGGAAATTCAATAACTATCTATGCACGACCAGCAGTTCATTCAATCTACACAACCATTCCTACAGCAATTCTTTGCCAACAATCTAGATTGTGACACCTCTGTTAATTGGGATGCGTTCAAAGCTGCGCTCAGAGGGCACATTAAGGTAAAACAAATGTTTTAAAAAACAAAGCTACGCAGGATACACCTGGATGAGCTTTATATCAAACTTGCCACTGCTGAGAAATAATATTATCGTGATTCCAGTGCTTCGAATCTTCCGTCAGGTCATGGCCTTACGGTTCCAAATATATAATGAGCTCACTGAATTAGCAGCTGGCACTTCAATTAAATACGAAACTAAAATTTAACAGACATCCAACAAAGCAGGGAAGTCATTGGCCTCTTACCTCAAAACCAAGAAGGAAAGGGCATACATATCACATATTAAAGACAAACATGGTACAACCTTTACTCACCCTAAAGACATTCTACACTGTTGTAAACAATTTTACTCTGACCTAGACACTCCTGAAACCACTGTTCCCCCAGAAAATATTAACTCCTTTCTTCGTAAGATCAACACTCTTATCCCCAAATTGACCCATCACATTTAGACGGTGACATTGTACTTCCCGAAATCACATGCACCATTAAAGGTTTGGGCAGAGGAAAAGCCCCTGGACCCGATCGTCTTTCTACTGAAATTCTATGACCAGTTGGCTCAATCCCCAACTCCCAAACGTAAACTATTGTTTCACTACTTTATCTCTCAGAATGCCTCATCAGGATCCTTCTCTGAAGCCATACTCATCTTGTTCCCCAAAACTGATAAAGATCCCACATTACCCAGTAACTATTGACCAAACGCCATCAATGTAGAATGCAACATTTTTTCTAAAATCCTTGCCACCAGGATTGAATCGTCCCTTCCTGCTATGATCAAATCAGATCAGGTTGGGTACGTGAAGGGGTGGAACATCTCTGCGAATGCAAGATTATTTGATGCCTTTCATGTAATTTCCAAAGACAAAGATAAAATTGGCTTTGCTGCAGTTGCTTTAACCGTACCAATTGGGACTTTATGTTCCAATCTCTTCAGTGACATGGATGTGGCACGCAGTTTATCCTCCCTGGTCATGCTTCTCTACTCGTGTCCTAAATCATCCATCATCATTAACAGCCAATCCTCATCCTTCTTTCCCTTATGTAGAGGTACCAGACAAGGTTGCCCCCCATCCCCAATCCTTTATATTTTCTCTAGAACCTTTACTAGAACTCATCAGATCCGACAAACTAATTCCCGGAATCCCCTGGGGAAATTCCATTATTAAAATCTCTGCCTATGCAGATGATATTCTTATTCTAATCAAAAATCCAAAACTCCACCTTCCTCACCTGCTCGACAGACTTCAATTTTCCCAAGTGTCAGGATATAAATGTAATAAAAAAAAAAAATCTGAGATCTTACCCTCTCAATTCTTTTTGTATCAAGCATGACCTGGATGTCATCGGTTCCAAATTGTGTAACAAATCGAATATTTAGGCATTCACTTTGCCTCTTCAACAAATGACACCATCAAAATTAATAGGCAAATACTGTTAGACTTGGTGAACTCACCTCTACGTGGTCTCCCCTCTACCTCTCCTGGTGGGGCCGACTCGACACCATTAAAATTATGCTATCCCCCCATGGCCCTATATCACTTGCAAATCCTTCCAGTCCCATTGTCTTCCTCATTTTTCAAATCCATTTGCTCGATTTTTCCCACTTTCTTATGGGGCCGTGGTAAATGTAAAAGGATCGCTATTGCCAAACTAAAAGCCCCATACGAAATGGACGGGGTCAGATTCCCGGATTTCAAATCATATCATTCAGCATTTTTACTTAAACAATCCCCCGCTGCTGGTTTGCTTCCCCCAATTCCCACATGGTGCGTTTTCTAAAACACCTAGCTCACCCCTATGATGTAGCAGATCTCATTTATACTTTGTCATCTTTCTTCAGTCCAGTCTGATCCTGTAAAGGCCACTATATCTGCTCTCAGATTATACACACTTACACACACACCCCCCACACCCCCCCACACACACACACACACACACACACCCCCCCCCTACCCCCCCACCCCTGCCAAGAATCTTTCCCCATTGCTATGGCACAACAAAAATATCACCATCAATAACAAATCCTGGTTAGAAACCGGCATCGAATTCATTCAGCAAATTGTTAATGGCTCCTCCATTGTCCCTTTCCAACAACTCTAATCTCTTTTCCATCCCTGTTTCGGATTTGAATTCATAATAATTTGGTTAATGCATGCCTGGACGCTCTCCATCTTTTTTCAAACACCATTCTTTCACCCGATGCCTCTAGACTTGTGTCATTATCCATGGTTTCCGATATAAAGGCTTCAAAGTTTTACAACGTTTTGTCCCCCAAGTGTGTTGTTTGGCCTGTACGCTCAATATGGGAGAAGGACCCGGGTTGTGCTTTAAATGACCAAACTGGTCCCTTCTGTACTGTAGGGTCAGGAGTAGATCTTCTTCAGCCAACAGAACATCTGTTCTTCATCCATCGAGCATTTATCAGTCCTGTGAAATTATCCAAACCCAAGAAAGATACAGATAATGGTGGTCTTGCGGCTGTGCTCCTGCCTCCTTTAAAACACATGTATTTATGTTGTGTCAAGAGGTATGGAAAGTCCTTAAACTCTTTTGTGTGGATGTCCCACTATCCTTTTAAGATATTGTTCTAGGAAGCCCTGAGGTCACTAATACTAATATGCATTCCTTTGGCAACTGTATGACTTGTACCTTGCCATGAATTTTATCACCTCCAATTGGAAAGGTTCCCATAATCTTTCAGTCAGAGGTTGGTGGAACAACATCTGTCACGTGCATAAAATGGAGTCATGCATGCCCTCTTGTCAGGATAACATTCCCAAATATAACACCAAATGGGCTTTTTTTTATTAATTATCTGGACTGTTTTAAAGCATCATCGCATGGAACTTGAGTACTGGCTCTTGATTCCCCCCCCCTTCTGCTGGAAATCGCCCGTTAGTGCCTGTTCACATGTTGTGGCATAATGCGCCATTTCATAAACATACTATCATATTATAATGCCAGTGATACCTCCCCCTGCCCCGCCCCATTTCCCTTCTGTTATCGTGTTAGTATTGCGTCTGTTCCCCTGTTTGTCTTGGGCTTATAAACTGCAATAAGATGCCAGATCTATACTGTTGCACCTCTCTCATTAATGATCATTCCCCTGTTCTGCTTAGATCACCGCTAAATTTAAGATCATTCTTTTCATACTTCTTATGTTAAACTTGTTTTTAATGCTCTTTCATGAATTTCTGCAAAGGTATTATGTTCTGCGCCTATGTGTTAAAACTCAAAGATTATTAAAATAAAAAATAAAAAACTGCTCAGCACCGGCGGGTTCACTGCTGCTGCTTCAGGTCGCCTTTCTTAGAAAAACTCAACTAGTGAACCTAGGTTGGATTAGGTTCCCATGGAATACGCTTGCCAGCTATGCGTACTACGCACCCACTGGCAAAACAAGAGCACTCTTCCGGTGCCCTCGATTTACAGCTTGCTCTGGTGAGGGAGTTATGAAGGTGCATCCAGTCCCCCCAACCCCTTAAGGATCAATGGCAGCGTGCCCAAGCAGCCCTGCTCAGACTCGGGAAGAGGGGGCAGCACTACTCACGCAGATTGCCAGTGTACTTCTAGCAAGGGAGGCACGTGTGCACGAGTACATTTCCTGAAGCCATGCCGGGTTACCTAGTTCCGCCTTCACTGGCATCTACATCTGCGGGAGCAAACATTAGACTTCCTTTCTGGGCCCCGATATGAGCAGTGAACGCCAGGCAGTCACAGCGTGCAATGGCTTATTGAAAGTCCAGGGCATGGCACCTTCTCAGCAGACGTTCTGTGCATCTCTTGCCAGGATCCAGCGTGCCCTGGTTTGCTGCCAACTACCTGCTAGTCTCTCCACTGGTTGTTGGACCCATAAGACAGGCTGCTGTGTCTCTGTCTGCCTTATGTTTTAACTAAAATACACGCCCGGATGCCCTTGGGCCTGGTGTACTCTATAAATAAAAATGGTCAGGCAAAGGAATTTTGATGGATGAATATTTGACTGTGTGCAGATAGGACCATAGTGGCTTGAAGTGGTGCCCCAACGGAGCATCAAGAAAGGGTAGCAAGGAATGGGAAAAAACTGCCCTGCCACAACACCTACCTTCCCAGAATTCTCAGGGCCAACAGCCATCCCAAACTCTGTGCGGATGAAGGTGTTACTGATCAGAGAGGTGATGTCCGTAAAGGTTTTCCCAAAATCCTCACTTGGAAAGAAGGGGGGGGGGAGGGGAAAGAAAAAAACACAAAGGTCATTCTGGCTTTAAAGTTGGACCACTGGGGCTCGGCACATGTATGAACATCGCAGCCAGTTTTCTACCCAAGAACCCATAGTAATCCTCATTCACTCTCCTTTTACAAGCATTATACGTCCCCAGCACGGAATATTACTTGGAATGCCACCATGAGGTCCCCTCCACCAGAACCTATACCCAAGACTCTGCTCACCTTCAATACAGTCTACCCACTAGCATGCCATGTCCCCAGCACGGAATGTTACTTGGAATGCCATCATGAGGTCCCCTCCACCAGAACCTATACCCAAGACTCTGCTCACCTTCAATACAGTGTACCCACTAGCATGCCATGTCCCCAGCACGGAATGTTACTTGGAATGCCATCATGAGGTCCCCTCCACCAGAACCTATACCCAAGACTCTGCTCACCTTCAATACAGTGTACCCACTAGCATGCCATGTCCCCAGCACGGAATGTTACTTGGAATGCCATCATGAGGTCCCCTCCACCAGAACCTATACCCAAGACTCTGCTCACCTTCGATACAGTCTTGATTGTCCAAAGCTCATTATCAAGAAAGGCACCTGGAATGTAGTCAGCACAAGGATCACCTGCGTGGGTAAAGAGGGAGTCAGGACGGCGTGGTTCAGGTATAGTAGTATAAGAGGTGGTTGGGGGGGGGGGGTCAGAACAGTCCAAGGCCTAACGGCACTACTAGGACCCCACACCTTAGCCAACAATGCACCTGTATCTGGGTAAAGGGGTGAGACGGGGCCAGGCATCACTCTAGATTAACCTAAAAGCCCACAAATCTACAGGGTTCCGGGTGGCGGGGTAAATGCTCTCCATGGAAAGGCCAATATCTGTTGCCGTCATCGTACAACATTCATCGCCCCACACAAGTGACATCACTCTGCACCACCACATACTCACCCCGGTTCCATCTCCAACCCACGAAAGGGAGACCGACCCACTCAAGTCCTCAAATGTGCGCTGAAAAATACAAAAACAGGACAAAATTGAACTAAATACAGAGCTACAGTAACCGAGTAGTAGGGGGCACTCAGTGCCCGGAATGCGCTGAATGCATGAAGCTGCCTGGCTGCCAAGGCAGGAAGAGCAAGGGGTTCTTTGGTTCATGCCAGAGGTTCACTTGTAGACCTAGATGGGAGAGGTGGGAAAGAAGTAGAGAAGACAGACATAGCAGGTGCAGGGCAGGTCAAGATTGAGGAGCGCAGAGACTCATAGGTCACTTTGGGTCTAATGGCAACACCATACTGCAGCGGGCACACCATTGATGCACCAAGGCTCAGTTCCGCGATCCCCTCCGAAATATTGGGTTCAACCCAGTGAGCATCGTGGCCTGCTGCAGCTGCCAGAGGCACATTCTCCCCTCAAAGCAGTTACTTCGCAAATCTTCAGGGCACAGAGCGTCCACAGAATGTCAGAAAAAAGGTGTCTGCATGCGCGATACAAACTGAAGGACAATACCATCAACACACCTGATTCAAGACCGGCCTTCTTCATTCTTTTTGACATTTGTAGAGCGCCATTGAATTACGGTCCCAACGCACTGTTGGTCGCAAGGTTTTGGAGAATTGGGAGGTACTATTATGCGTGTGTGCATTTCAGTCATTAAAGCTATGCGAGGCTGGCAAGGCCCCACTAGTCAGCAACGTCTAAATGGAGCGTGTATGAGCACAGCAGAGGTGTACTATGAACTAAAGGAGGAGGATTGTGGTTAAACGTTCTGTGGGAAGCTACAGTTCATATTTGTTGTTAAAAGTAGCTTCATACGAGATGATGTGCAATAGTGTTTGTGTTATATGTGAGTGCAGGGTGTGTGGAGTGACTGTGCCTTACATCAAGGTGCAGTGTGCGAGAGGAGAAATGGGTTAGCTGTACAAACAACTACTTCCTGGGATCCAGCCATGTACACGGATCAGTGATCCCTTTCACAGACCAGCCAAATGCTAGACGAATGCTTACGACACACTAAGAAGATCTGAAGCGTGAAAAACTGCCATACAAGTTGCTTTTAGTGCGAAACAAGGTTCCCATTTCATGATCAGATGCGGCAGCCTGGCCCACCCTCCTGTACTTTAGAGTTACATGCAATGGCAACCTCGAGTGAGGGATCCGAGGAGCCTAGTGGTCACCATCCCGGATGATCAGCAGGACTTTCCCAAGCAAGGCTCATTTCAAGTGCGATGCACTGCCCACCCTCCAAGCCCATAAGGGTGCAATACACGGGCCACCGTCAGGACAAAACAGGTCAACATTTTTCTAGCACCCCTCCCACCAAAAGCGGCTACGTACCAAATATTAGCAGCACGCTGCATGTGAAGTCAACCCACAGGTAGAGGGAACAAATAAAAGCAGACACTGAGGTCTTGCAGGCACACGCACTAGACATGCGCGTCGCGAGACCGGCACCTCATGGGCTGCTGGAGCAGGCAGCACTGCAACGTTCGGTTACGATGGTAGCTTGACCCGTGCACAGTATAAGGAACTAGACCATTTTGAGGCACAGCAAAAGCAGAGGCAGCTGGAGAAAGTCATGTGGGGATATTGAGAGATTCAAAGCTGGGACATTAACAATATGAGGTCCTCATCCTCCCTCGCAATAACCTCAACAGCTGGCTTGTAACAGACAGACCATGGTCTTGTAGAGGGGCTTGGAAAGTAAACCGTGTACCACCGTCCCTATGCCGGTTAAGATCAGGCCCATTTCCTTCCAGGACTTGGACCTGAACGCAACCTCTAATTGGATTAAGGCGCTTGTAGTGTTGCCTTCCAGGTGCATCAACTGGTAGGCCCAGCCGGGCCGGGCCAACCCAACCCACACATGGGAGAGCGCATCAATAACGGACGGGGGACAACATCACCACTACTTAGCAGCAATCTATACTAACTAGCATGGGACCATAGGTCATTGCAAAAAGGCAGGCCGAGGGATGACAAGCATGGTACGAGTGGGCAACCATGGCCGTGTACCAGGATGACTGGAAATCGAGCAACAGTACAACGCAGTTCCTGTGGCCTCAGGAAATGTGAGCATCTGACACCAAGATCTGGGTTCCGGTTTGACACTGTACATCCCCCCCCACTGCCCCTTCCCACAACCACCCCGAGCTAATTTTCACACCAAGCATAAGATTTTGTGAAAGCCAAGAATTCATGATGCCAGAAGGGCTGTCCTTTTGGAGAAAGCAATGAATTGAACTCAACAGGGCCCTGGAATGGTCTCAGAGCCCGTGTGCACGGGCCAAGTGTAGGTTTTTATTGACACATTAGGACCACTACGTATACTAAGGCAACAGCTCCATCTAGCGGTGACTGCATCAGACAAACATACATCTGGCCTTTTATTATATGGTTAGATATAGTTTGAAACTTCTCCCAGCTACAGCTCCCTTTGGCGAGATCAATGTTAAGGCCATCAAGCATCTGAAACCTCTACCAGCCACAGCTCCCTTTGGCGAATACAATGTTCAGGGCTGGACACTTACAGAAACTTTGCGAGAAACTTTGCGAGAAGCACTGCTTACGGAAAATAAAAAGCACACTGCATGCAAGTCACCACAAGGCAGCCATTTTCACAGAAAGACGGAGCATCGTGAAGCAGTCGCTGCCCGTCAATGGCCACTTGCAGTTTAATATGACCAGGAACAGCCT
This sequence comes from Ambystoma mexicanum, assembly GCF_040938575.1. Classification (NCBI taxonomy): domain Eukaryota; kingdom Metazoa; phylum Chordata; class Amphibia; order Caudata; family Ambystomatidae; genus Ambystoma; species Ambystoma mexicanum. The sequence goes on along the minus strand of NC_090938.1, from coordinate 12,137,492 downwards.
GTACATTTTATATGGCAAATCTATAGCCAGTTTGTGCCAATTAAAGCCATATATGGACAGGCTCGCTGTAGGGTGATGCCACATACAGCTGCTGCTAAATGGGGCAAGGGGTCACAAGACCATAGGGTTAAATGTGTCCAGTTATATAAAGGCTCACAGGACAAATGAGCCAAAAGCACTGGAGTACCATCATATCCCAGAAAAAAACACATTTGCCAGATAAAACCCGGCCTTTTACTACATATTAGCAAAAAGCTTACAGAGCAACAACTTTAAAGTGGCAGCTTGTCCAGACGGGTGATGGGGCAGATTCCCTACCAGTGACCCAGTAGATGCCTGGAACGTTTTAGGACCTCACTTCGCTGCAGGTCATGCCTTTACCTGGAGCTTATGTTGGCTTAGGCTTTGGGCCCAACAGTCTGTCTAAGCTTCGGTCGAGAGAGGTGCATTTACTAAAACGCTCTTGGGAGTGATAGCCACCTGTCCCATACACTTTACTTCGCTCCACGATAAAATGACTTTTCCAAGCGGGACCAGGATGATTTAGTCCACTCTTTCCAATGTTCTTGTGTTTGAAAGATTTCCCCCCAAAAGGCAGCATTGGCTTCCGTGTTCTCTTCAGTAGCAAGGACTCAACAGGCTGAATAATCTCACGTTGCTTTCTCTGAACTACTTTGACTCATTAAGAATCTTAGAATCAAGACTTACTTTCCAAAACGTGGCATCACACTTCAATTTTCATAATAAGGCTATCACCATTTGCACTATACACTGGGCTTGACAAATAGACTAGGCCTATGGAACGATTCCTCATGCCTCAGCTCGAAATGCAAACAAATCTTTTACTCTTTTTGTTGTGAACCATCTTTCTCAGCATGCATCGGCTTTCTTCCCGAGATTCGGTTCCATTCTTGGCCAGAGGAATCTTGCTTCTCGCCAGATTCACGGCATGGTTGATGTTTCAATGGCTTTGATCTTCCTTCTCGCCAGGTCACTAGACTTGGCGCAATCAAAACTGCTCTGGGTGTCCAACCGCAGCAGAGAAGATGTCAGGCAGCGCAAATGCTTGAGACTGCTGCCAACACTCATCTAGTCGTACAGATAAGGGGTGTAGGAGCCTCTTTTATTCTCTAAAGTTAGGCAAATAATGCCCCCCCACCCCACGCAAAACAAAAAAAAAACAAAAAAAAAAATATAGGAGTAAAAATACTCCCAACTAAAAATAGGAAACAGACAAATATGGCCATCAGCGGCTGCTTTCACCCACACAGCTCCGTGGATATGTTTAGACCAGACCAAAGGAAGAAACTACTGTTATTACTGCCCGAGTGGAAGTAGTAAACATGTATTTTTTGTTTAATGTGTATGAATAACTAGGTACAACAGAGTAATTATACAAACAGTTCCATTTCCCAGTTAAACCATTTTTACTTGCCTGTAAAATACTCCCATTGGGAATTGTTCTTACATTTTTACTCCCTAAAAAAATCAGTTTACTCACAGTAAAAAAAAAAAAAAAAAAAAAATAGGGAGTAAAATACTCCCACTTTAATCTTATCTGGAGCACTGGACAGTTACATACTTACCTTGTTAGCCATCATTCTGATAAACTCCCAAATCCTGTCTCCCCATATAGTTCCAACTAGCAGACTGCTCACCGCAGCAGAAATGCTATACAAAAAATAAAAGTTCAGCAATAAACGTGGATGCCTCAAAAGAGTGAGGTTTGAGCTGTAAAATGGACTTCACATAGTACAACAGCTCAGCGTTGAGTCTGGAGAAATTTATAGTGAGGTCCAACGCAAAGAGGGCGTCAATGGCAAGTCTTTCAAACACCACAGACTGAGCACTGTGCCCAAAATATAGCCAGTCTAGTTCGGCAGTGCAGAAAGGGCGGGGTTTGGAGGTCCGCATGGCAGACAGGACGGCATTACACCAGGAGCACTACCACCCGCTGGAAGCCTGTGTGAGGGATCTGCATGGTCCTGGGGCTCAGAAGGGGCAGCCATGACAGGAGGGCAGCAGGCGTCTGGGTGACGGCTCCTGGGTTAAAGGAGCTGGCAGCAGCAATGAAGTGAGGTTTTAAGAACCAATAATACTCCTCAGAGCTCAGTCAAGTCTTCATTGCCCACTTGGCTCAGCTCCTTGGGCTCCCAAGAGGCGGAATCCAGACTGATGCTCAGCAAAAGGACAAGTTGACCATTGGGGAGAGTGACCTGTGTGAGGGGTCAGAAATGCGAGACGGGACTAAAAAGGTATAGTTTTCTCAATGTTCGCTATTTATTAAATGAAAAGGGGTTAGATAAACGCCTATCTTTCCCTATCCTAACGAGGATGTCCCTACCTAGCAAACTAAAACTAAAGAAAGATGGCCCAATGTCCAAAAGTCTGACACTCATTAATATGTACAACCAAGGTATACCAGGAATATGTGGCCGTCTTTCATTCAACAAAACAACGTAAAAGTTCAAACTTCTAGGATTTTGACAGTACTCCTGGTGACCAAGGTTGGGTTCCCTTCCGCGTGACCAATTCAAGAATATCCTTGGAAAAGTTCTGATTCAGTTGAACACAACACATTGGAGGAGATCCTAGGCTGCTATTAAGAGTGCATATACTACTTTCACCATAAATAGACACCTGGTACCAGATTGGCATGGTTCACGTGCCCTCCCCACTACCTCATTACCAACCCCCAGCATTCTTTCAGTAACTCATCACCAGTGAGAACAGTCCAGCAGATCAGAACCACACGTCACTAGAAGCTCAGGTTACAGTACCTGCATGAGTAGTGAGCTTAAGACCTCTATCAGCGCCTCGCATCAAGCGAGAAAGGCAGGCACCTTTTCCACAAGCAGCACTCTTGCCCTTTACCACGAGTACAAACAATAATGAACATTAAAGAAGAACCCCCTAACAGCCCCACAGCTGAACTTTACAAAAGCAGCAGCAATTGAATGAGCAGTTTGATGAACCATTAAGTTCCCTCCGAGCAGAGCTGTATGTAAATCAAGGAACCCGGGTCCCCTCCCAGAACATCCATGGGATATCCCCCTGCCATGGCTTACAACAGCCTACAAACTACTTCTACAAAGCTATAGGCCTGCCCACAATATATAGGTGTCTGCCCTCCACAAAAACACAGGAATCCCAGCACTTGCACCTATAGTCCTGTGCAAACTAGGCATCCCTTGCCCGAACCCCCAAGAGTTCCCACCTGGACTAGTACTAGCCAACCAATGCCGAGCAGAGCCGTGCCCCCAAGAGTTCCCGCCTGGACTAGTACTAGCCAACCAATGCCGAGCAGAGCTGTACCCCCAAAGAGTTCCCACCTGGACTAGCATTAGCCAACCAATGCCGAGCTGAGCTGTGCCCCCAAGAGTTCCCGCCTGGACTAGCACTAGCCAACCAATGCCGAGCTGTGCCCCCAAAGAGTTCCCGCCTGGACTAGCACTAGCCAACCAATGCCGAGCTGTGCCCCCAAAGAGTTCCCGCCTGGACTAGCACTAGCCAACCAATGCCGAGCAGAGCTGTGCCCCCAAGCGTTCCCACATGGACTAGTACTAGCTAACCAATGCCGAGCAAAGCTGTGCCCCCCCCACCCCCCAATAGTTCCCGCCTCGACTAATACTACCCAACCAATGCCGAGCAGAGCTGTCCCCCGAAGAGTTCACCTGGAGTACTACTACCCAACAAATGCCGAACAGAGCTGTGCCCCCCAAGAGTTCCCGCCTGCCCTAGTACTAGCTAACCAATGCCGAGCAAAGCTGTTCCCGCCTGGACTAGTACTACCCAACCAATGCTAAGCAGAGCTGCCTCTGCGCATTGAGCCCTTCACTTTATTTGTAGCAATGATCTGACTGTTCAGTGGTATTTATAGGAGCACGTGCACAGATCATGGGCACGGACTGTCCCTGCGGTAGGTCAGCAATTTCTACCATGCCACTGGCAACATAATAGTTGCAATTCACTCGCCAAGGACTGTATTCTCCTCCCTGCCACTCTCAACGCCTGCCCATTGCACACGAGGATGCTCAGCCCACTGGGTGAAGTAGTAGTCCAAGCTGCAATGTACACAAGTTTACAGCAGCCCAAGAGCTACAATGTTGATTGAAAATTTATTTCGCAAACAATTTGCCATACAAAAAAACATTCCTAATATAATCAAATATCATGATTAGGAATACAAAAGGGCACAGGATAAGATTTCCAGCCCGGCAGAGAAAAACCTGTGGGCAACAATAACCATAAGCAAAAAAGCCACCCAAAGTTCATCTCTATATGCACAATGTGCAATAAAAGCAATGCCTTAGTTGCTGCATCCACAAGCCCCCTCCCCCCCAAGCATAAAAGGAACAAACTCCAAATCTGTTCTACTCAATACCCCCTTCAGCCAAAGATGATACATTCTATGCATACTAAAAGGCCAAGTGTCGCGCGCGCACACACACACACACACACACACACACAAAAAAAGATCACTGGCGCGCACACAGGGGCGAGCCGCAATCCATCTCATCAAACTAACAGCCTCAGCGGAGATTACATTGGTGCAAGTCTATCGTCCCCACCAAAAGACTAAGAGCTACAATACAATCACCCTTCTTCTGTCTTAATGCTAAACCACCACTCATAAAAAGACACGATGCTTCACGGGACAACGAAGAAACTAGTGAAACAGCACTGAAAGTGCACAAGCCAACATTCAAGAGATCCAGAAAAGCCGCTGGCCCAAGTCCAACAATCCTCTGTCTGCATCGATTCGGTACATGAGCCCAGAATCAAGTCAACAGACGATAGACCAAGCCACAAATAACCCAATCAGAGGGGTAGCCACAGGCATAGAATGCACAGCCACTCCAAGCAAAACCAGGCATCAACGGGACGAGTACACAAGCACACTGCTCACATGGGAAAGGCCACTGCACCAAAGAAAGAAACCGCCCGCCCGATTGTAGGGACTACAGCTGGCCTCAAAATGTGCAATTAGCAATGGCAAGGGACCATGGAGTATTGAGATTTTAACATTGTGAAGAATTGAGGGTGTGGTGTTATGCCCTGCATTAGATTGCAACTTCTGTACCCCACCCAAGCCCCCAAACTATAGGCTGAGAATACAACTACCTAGAACAATTTGAGCAGCAGCATGGAAAACTGGGATAAGGATACCTTATGATGTGGATGTAACCACCGACTGTCCATGGCAGGCCTACCGACAAACATGAGAACTGGCAATCGTGTTAACTAGAGCCTCGATGTGTCCAAAACGGTCCCCTGCCACCCTCCCCAAGGGCCAAAAAAGAAGAAGAGATAACTGACCCATAGTAAGCCCTTCATGTCCAAGAGGAGTCAAGACCACTACACTTGCCCACCCTAGAGCCGAACAAAACTAAGAGCCCGATTCATGGAAGGGTTTTATAATGGCGCACTCCCATAGGAAAACGTTCCATGAATCAGGCCCCAAAATCTACTGCAACAAGCAGCACAGCTACAAAACGTTCACGGCAGGGTCTGTGACGAATCACATGATTGTGTCAGTTCTCCCCAGGGGGCGGAGCCTTTCCCTGCCAGGCTAGAAAGGGGGGGAAGCACAGCAAGCAATATGCTCCCTAGGGGTAGGGGGCAAGCGGGTACCCACCACGAAAGACTCCCCCTCTGGGGGCACAAGGACTCCTGTTCTAATGAAGAACTCCCTAAACAGCACATCTCCAACCCATCTTCTGAAACATCTAATGGAAGAACCCATGAAGAACAGACTAGAATAGGTTATTGCCAGCCAAGCCCTCCGATTTTACCTATAGAGAAACATTTATATGGTACCGAGACAGAAGACTCGAGGAGGAACACAGTCTTATTGAAACACAAAAGAAGAACTTTGACGCTATACCTTTGACACTATACTGGTGAAGTCCCACGGCAGCATCAAATATGAGGTAGAGACCCAAGAGGAGAGAGAGCCTGGGAAGTTTCAATCAGCTGGAAGGAGCAAGCTGAGAGAAACGTCACCATCCGAAAGGAGAGAGAAGTCAGACTGCAGCCTCCGACCTGTGGTGCTGGAGGGGAGCATGACATGAAAAACTGCAGGAGGTCCTGACAAGACACAAACAACTGGTGGCGTGATCACATCGCAGTGGACCCGGGAGGTCCATGAACAACGCTGGTAACATTCCCCCCCCACCCACGGTATTGGAGTGAGCAGACCTTCACAGAGACGAAGAACCAAGTAACCATCCTGACAATGAAAGAAAGGTCCCAGCATATCGGAGAGCCCGGTGACGTTATCCCAGAGTAATCCAGGTAACGGGGAGAATAGGAGACCCGAGAGGGAGACTGAAGATAACGGATACTTTTACTCGTCTGAGAAAAGACAAACTGTCAAAAGTATACAGAGTAAAGATCATTCCTGGAACACTTGTACTGGTCCCAGTAAAGTTAAAGCATCAAGGGTATATAAAGAGAGCGAGAATCACTGGAACGCTCACACTTGTCCCAGTGTCAAGGGTACATGAGGAGACTAAAAATGATTGCCGCAGAGCTCATTACTTTCAATCAAGATACATCATGGACAGTGAATGAAAGTCAAAAGAATCAACGTGGAGTCCTCAAACTCGTCCCAATCAAGGAAAGAAGTGGACATTGAATAAAAAGGATCTTTTGTTTAAATAAAGGAAAAGATATCTTGTAGAAGGAAAGACAGTTCAGACCTTGAAGAACCCAATATCTGTATTGTATGATTTGATAGCTACAGTTGCCAAGAACCACCCAAGCATATGCTATTGAGCTGATCTGGGTGGGAAAGCCATCAGACAGGAGAAGTGAGTCATTCTCCTGTGCCTTAGTTGTTGAAATAGTGGTGGGGTCAGCATAGCTTTGGACAGTGGACTCTAGTTGGACTATCACAAACGACACCTAGTTAGTTTTGTTAGGCAGGTAATACCCTAGTTTAGGGAAAGATAGGAGCCTTCACCTTTCCTTTAATAAACCAAAATAGGGAGATGGAAAACCCAGAGTCTTGTATTCTTCTTCTGACAGGTTACACAGAGCAAAATAAATACGAGCCACAAATCCTCCTTCCAGGGAGGTGGATGGTCTGACAACTGCAGGTAAACAAAGGCCCCATGAAAAACACAGGAAACTGAGGAGCCACCAGCGACCCACAGAAACTGCCAAGGATTTCCGGATCCAAGCCCACGGGCTTGGATCCAAAATGGTTTGGCAGCCCAGGACTGGTAAGGCAGAAATCTCTAAAAATGCAAATGAGAATGTTGCTGCTGGACGATTCTGGAAGCTTAGGATACCAACATGGGGCGCAGGGGAGTAGACACCTGCGTAAAAGGTGGGGTGGGGGGGGGGGTGGTCGCCCTAGGAATATTGGATCTTTTTGCAGCCAGTTTGTATCTGCGTGGCCCGCTTTATGCAGCAGGGAGTGTGTAGCCAGTGTGCACAGCCGCTTCCTAGGCGAGTAGGAGTTTAAGAGGGACACTGCCATAAGGCAAATAGTTCCTGGTGCCTCAGCAGAGTGGCTCCGCCTCTATTCCAGAACCGGAACCACTTTTGCAAAGGTCAGTCATGGTTAGCAACTATTATTTATATTAATTTGCTCACATTTATGTACTCCAGTCTCACTTTGTCTGCTATTCACCCCAGCCCTTTCCTCTTTAGCCTCAATTTTATTCAGACATATTTCACAAAGTTCACACGCACACCAGCTGAAAATCGCAATTTTTAGGAAATTCAAAATATATATATCATATATATATAAATAATAGTATTTCTGATGCTTGTATCTGCTTAGATTCACATGCTGTGCATAGGCCGACATCTAGTGGAAGCTACGTAGTATTACAGTTTGTTTTTCGAAACTCGAAAAAGGGCGTCAACACAGGGCGTGCCAGTAATACTATCCCTAGTGTGACGTCCACTGTACCCATGATCTCTCACGCGTGTAGGACCCTCAGATTGTATTTTTTCTGACATGAGGTAGCATGAGAAGTAGTGCGAGTACAGATTATCCAAGCAGATAGAAAGATAAGACTACAAGCATCCATGTGCCTTCTCTCAGAGGGGAGGAAGGGCGGGCGCATGTGAATCTAAGCAGATACAAGCATCAGAAATACGATTACGGTGAGTAATGTATCCCTTCTGAGGCTTGTGGAATCTGCTTAGATCACATGCTGTGCATAGATTAGCGAGCAGTGTTAGAAGCAGAAGGTGGGATGTCAGAAGGGTCATGAGCAAATAAATGTCTTAGAACCGCTTGTCCCACTTGAGTATCTGTCTTGGAATGAGTGTCAATGCAGTAGTGCTGAGTAAAAGTGTGAATAGAGCTCTATGTAGCTGCTTTGCAAATGGTGTCAAGGGGTACATTTGCAATGAAAGCCAGAGTGGCCCCAGTGCCTCTTGTAGAGTGGGCTCTTGGCATGAAGGGCAGAGTTTTTTTCAGAAAGGGAGTAACATAGCTGGATACAATTGACTATCCACTTCGAGATGGCAAGAGACGCGATCTCCCTCTCTGCCTGTAGCTACGGAGACAAACAGTTGGTCTGTTTTTCTTAGCGGTCTGGTCTTGTCTACATAGTAGAGGACCGCTCTTCGCACATCTAGGGTGTGTAGTTTCACCTCAGCAGAGCTTTTGGGTTCCTGGAAGAAGGCCTGATGCTCAATGGACTGGTGAACGTGGAATTTTGAAATGAACTTAGGTGAGAATCTAGGGTGTGTTCGTAGAACCAGTTTATCCTTATGAACAGTAAAGAAAGGATCCTGCACTGACAGCCTGAATTTCATCGACCCTTCTTATGGATGTAATGGCTACTAAGAAGGCAGTTTTATAGGTCAGGTGTTTGAGACTGGCTTTCTGCATGGGTTCAAAGGATGGTACCATGAGCTTAGCAAGCACCACATTAAGGTCCCATCCTGGTGGTGGGTTTGAAATTGGAGGGTGGAGTCTCTTTACCCCTTCCATAAAGGCCTTAACCACTGGTACTTTCCACTACGAAACCTTGTTATGGGAGGTGGTGTAGGCTGACAGCGCAGCCAGGTGTACCTTGAATGAATTAAATACCAACCCTGCATCCAGCAGGTGGAGCATGTAAGTGACAATATTGGAAGGAGCGCAATCAACCGGGTTGATTTGCTTATTCGGGCACCAGATAACAAAATCTTTCCCATTTATCAAAATAACAGTGCCTCGTGTTTGGTTTCCTAGGTTCCTTTAGGATGTTCATGTACCTCTGTGGTAAGTTGAGTAAGTTGAGATGTCCAAACTCTGACTTCAGGAGCCATGCTGCCAAGTTCATTGAGCTGGGTTGAGGATACATTGTTTGACCTTGGTGCTGGGATAGTAGGTTGTGCCAGCAGGGCAGTCTGATGGGTTCGCACACTGCTAGTCTGCGTAGCTGTGGGAACCACGGTTGCCTCGCCCACATGGGAGCAACTAGGACGAGCGTCATCAATTCCCTGTGCATCTTGTTGACCACTTTCCTCATGAGAGGGGTTGGTGGAAAAGCGTAGGCAACCATCCCTGACCAGTTCATCCACAGGGCGTTCCCCTTGGAGTCTGGCTGGGGGAACCTGGATGCGAATCCTGGGCATTGCCTGTTTTCGCTTGTGGCGAATAGGTCTATAGTGGGGAAACCCCACTGTGAGAAGATGTCTTCTACGACTTCTGTGTAGACACCATTTGTGTTCTTCTGGGAGGGGAATCTCTGCTTAAAGCGTCTGCTAGTGAATTGAGCTCCCCTGGAACATGCCGAGATGACAGGTAAATGTTCCGTCTGAATGCCCATGTCCAAATTCTCTGGGCAAGCCTGCAGATTGGTGAACGAGTCCCTCCCCGTTTGTTTATGTAAAACATCGCCGTCGTACTGTGTCAAGATCTGTACTGACAGGTTCAACAGGTGGGGTGTGAACACTAAGCGCTCTGAAGACTGCCAGAAGTTCCAGCAGATTGATGTGATTCTGAGCCACTGTGTGAGACCAGAGACCCTGAGCTGTGTGGTGAAGGAGGTGAGGTCCCCACCTCGACAGGGATGTGTCTGTAGTGACTACAGCTTGAATTTCCAGATCGTAAAAGGGTTTCCCCTTTGACAGGTTCTCTTGTCCACCAATGAAGACTTTGTACAAGTGTTGGCGAAACGACCACTAGATCGTCACACTGACCACTTGCCTGAGACCACTGTCTCGCCAACCATTCTAAGCTTGTATTTCTGACAGACGTCGGGCTGAAGTAATGGCCACCAGGAAAGCCAATTTCCAAGACAAAAATGTTAATGATGTCGACGACATTGGTTCAAAAGGGGTTTTCATCAGGGCTGCCAGAACCAGGTTTAGACTCCAGATCGGAGGAAACTTCTTCGTGGGAGGAAAGGTTTGAAACAACCCTTTAAGGAAGTGTTTAACTAGGCAGTCACTGAACAATGGAGTTGAATGTCTCTTCCGAGTAAATCTCGAGATGGCAGCCAGATGCACCTTTATGGATGAAACAGACAAACCGTTTTTAGCCAGGAGCAACAAGTATGTAGGAGCTGTTCCGGTGTGATTGTCAGCGGGACCAAACCTGGTTGACCTGCGCACCATATGCAGAACCTTTTCCATTTGTATGAATATGAAGCGTTCGTGGAAGGTGCCCTTGCAGCTTGCAAAATGCGACGACAATCCGCTGGAATCGCTAACGCGCCAAACTCTGAGAAATCAGGAGCCAGGCCGTCAGACTGAGGCTGTCCGGGTCGTGATGCCAAACGACCCCTTTCTCCTGAGACAGAAGGTTGGGGGATCTTCTGGAACCTCATTGGTTCTGCCGCTGAAAGGTGAAGTAGATCGGAGAACCACACTTGTCTGGCCCAATACGGGGCCACCAGGATCACCCGACATGGATATCTGTGGATCCATTGCAGAGTCCGACGACTGAGAGGAAATGGGGGGGGGGGGGGGGCATTGTGAGCATTTTTTGTTCTCTCGTCGCAAAAGAGATCGAGGGCCGGATGACCCCATTTCGCGAAGACACGGTGCAGTTGTTGGTCGTTCAGTTCCCATTCGTGTAGACGATTCATCTCCCTGCTGAGAGCCTCTGCTTGCACATTTTTTACTCCTGGTAAGTGGAACGCGAACAGATGTATGTCGTGTTGGAGGGCCCAATGCCAGATCTCCTGGGCTTCCGTCGACAGGATCCTGGAACGAGTTCCTCCCTGATTTCGTAGATAAAACATTGTTGTGTTGTCTGTCATGATTCTCACCACTGAGCCCTTTATCTGTGGTAGAAAGGATTTCAGGGCCCAACGCACCGCCCTCAACTCTAGCAGATTGATGTGAAGGGCGGATTCTTCCGATGACCAACGACCCTGAACCTGTAGGCACTCCAGATGAGCTGCCCACCCAGTTAGAGAAGCATCCGTCACTACTGTCCTCTGGAACGCAGGTTCCAGCAGGGGCATTCCCTTCGTCAGATGTATGGAAATTCTCCACCATTGAAGAGTTTGCACGAGCTGGCAATTGATGGTCAACTTGTCCGACCAGCGCCCTTGACTCTGCTCATCGATCCGCCAAGAATTCCTGAAGAGGCGACAATTGTCGATCAAGGGTATGCAGGACGACATGGTTCCCAGCAGGGACATGTACCTTCGTACTGACACTCTGGTGTCGACCTTCCATTCCGATGCCTTTTGTTGCAGTTTGTGAATCCTTTCGAGGGATGGCCTCGCCCAGCCCCGACTGTGTGTGGAACTCTGCCCCCAAAAAGACCAAGGTCCTTGATGGCTTTAATGAGGACTTGTCGAAGTTCACTGCGAAGCCCAAACATTGTAGGAGGGACGTGGTGGCATCTAGGCTTTCTTGTGCCCTTTCCGGAGACAATCCCCTCACTAGCCAGTCGTCCAAATAAAGGTACACATGGTGACCTTACTTTCTTAACCAGGCTGCTATTGGAGCCAGACATTTGGTGAACGTCCTGGAGGACGATTTTAGTCCGAACGGGAGGACCTTGAACTGATAGTGGGTTCGTCCGACGACGGACCGCAGAAATCTTTTGCGTCGTCAACGCATCGGGATATGGAAGTATGCGTCCTGAAGGTCTAACGACGACAAATAATCTCCGGGTTGCATCGATCAGATCACCTCCTGGAGCGTAAGCATTTTGAATTTTAAATTCTTGAGCAGTTTGTCGAGTGCTCGTAGATCCAGAATGGGACGCCATTTTCCATTTGGTTTCTTGACGACAAAGTAACAGGAGTACACTCCCTGTCCTTTTTCTGCCACCGGGACCAGTTCTATAGCTCCTTTATGCAGCATAAGCGCCACCTCCTGCAGTAGTATTTGAAGGTGGGGCTGAGCCGAGAATACCGGTGGAATGTGTGGTGACTTGTCCTTGAACTGTAGAGAGTGGCCCAGATGAATCGTGTCCAAAACCCATTGGTCTGTTATGCGCTCCCACTCGTCGACGTGACGCTCGGCTCCCCAGGACGTCCTGAAACATGTCATTGTTGGTTCTTGGCTTGTTTATCTTTCATCGACGAAGGGTAGGCACCCTGCCGTCTGGAGGTTTGGTAATCTCTGCCTCTACAAGAAGACTGGGCCGCACGTCTGTAGCCTTGGGACGAGTAGGAGGGTCTGTTGAAACCTTGGTCTCTAGATGACCCAAACCAGGAGTTACCAGAAGCTCCTCTGAAAGGAACAAAAATTCCTACCACTCTGGAGGGCTCCGAATGACCGCGCCGTATCCGTATCCGTATCCTCTTTCATGCCCTTCAAGGCCTCATCAACTTTTTCACCGAACAGTTGTTCCCCTTCACACGGCATATCCAAGACTTTATATTGCACCTCCGGTCTGAACGTAGTGCACTTGAGCCAGGCTTGTCTTCGTAGTACTACGCCATTAAGGATTTGCTTAAATCCAGACTCGGCTAGGTCGACAGCAATGTTTATAGCATAGTTGGGGGCCTCTTCTCCTTCCCGTACTAGCAACACGGCGGACTTTCTATGTTCTTCGGGCAAATGTTCCAAGATAGGAGCCAGCCGGTGCCACATTTCCCTGTCATACCTAGACATAATCGCCAAGGCGTTGGCTGCTTTAACTGTAGTCGCGCCGACCGACAGCACCTTCTTGCCAAAAGCGTCTTGCCTCCTGGCTTCATTGTCCGGCGGGGTCATGCATTTATGTTGAGACCTGGCCTTTCTAGCTGCCGCCGCAGATACCACCAATTCCGGCGAAGGTCGAGACGTCAAGCACTTGGGAGTCGATTCCGGGGCCTTGAATTTCTTCTCCAAACGACCTTTTACTGCCGGTTCCGAGAAAGGATGACGCATGGTCTTCAGGCACTCTTGCCAGACATGGTCTAAAATAGGGATGGCGAATATGGATTTCCTTCTCTTGCCCATATGATCAAAAAGAAAACAATCCTTTTTCTCTTCTTCAGGGACTAGGCCAAACTCAGCACACGCCTTACTCATCATGGCATGGAACGCCCCCACGTCATCAGGTGGTGATGGCTGCGCCAGACTTCTCGCAGCTTCCAATTCCGCTTCAGAGTCCCATGTTGGGTCCCTTGAGGGGGATAGTGAGATGTCTGAACACGACCCTTCGCGGTCTGAATCAGAGTCCGGTAGTTCTCCCTCTTCTTGTGGGCGAGGGCGATCTTTCGCAACTTGGGAAGCGGCAGTAATCCAGGTCGTCGAGCGAGGAGCCAGGCCCGGCTCGTCGACGAGTGGCGTAGACTGTAGCAGTGGCGGGGCACTGGGCTGAGGTATCCGTGTGTCCAAACGCTCTAACAGCTTCTGTAGCGTATTTAGCACCTCCAAGGACAGAACTGCCTGGGGGTTCAGTAACGACGAGGTCGTAAGGATAGTACCCCCACTCAAGAGCGTCACCGCACTGGTTGGTTGCAACCCCAGATCGGTTGGGTGCGCGACCGGGCCACGTTCCTCGTCAGCCGACGGGATGGAAAGAGCCGCCTCTGGTTGCAGCAGTGCCTCAGGCGGAACGGGGTCGAAAACCTCCGGTTGCCATGCCATAGACGGAACCACTGTCGACGACGATATGTTTCCTACAGCCGCAGTCTGAACCGTGGGAGGAGCCGCCGATGACGCAGGCGTCGACGAGCGGGCCGTCGACGAAGCAAGTGGCGCAGGGCCTTGGTGTTCCCGCCGCTTTCAGGGCCGACTTGCTGGCCGAGGCCTCTCGACTCAAGGTAGACTTATAACGGTCTCCTGAGGAGGATTTTCTCTCCTTTTTAGACGAGGAGGAAGAAGATGACGCCTTGTGTGAAGAGGGGGCCTTCGAATGTTTCTCTGAATGCTTCTCAGAGGGGTGTTTTTCAGCAGAACGCGCCTTCTTCGTCGGGGGTTCGAACTTACTTCTCGAGGCCGTGGAGCCCACCTCCGATGCCAGGTACGCACCCGCCCCATCATTGAGCCAATCGACAAGGCGTCTTTTTCGGTCTTTGAGGGTCTTCTGGGAGAAGCCCTGACAGATTTCACATGTGTCCGCTGTGTGGTGAGGATGAAGACAGTAAATGCAGTCCATATGACCATCCCCTTCGTACACCTTAAGACCGCATGTAGCACACGGACGAAACAACGCCTTTCCAGACATTTTTTCCGAGAAGAAAAAACAGTTGCAGAAGTAGAAAGTACAACCTAACCAAATAGCAGATACGCGAGGTAATCCCACTACTTTGGAAGACGGTCGAAATCTGAGGGAGCCGCGGGGGCGGGGCTATATATACACACCTCTACGTCCTAGTGGCGCCGGCACGCGCGGCCCAAAACGATGTAGATAGGACACAAAAGTGTTGGAATTTTTCCTATGGAAAATGTCTATTTAACTTACCAAGGATTCCCAGCCTGACGACGGGGAATATGCTAAGCATGTGTATCCATGAAAGATCCAATGCTGGAGAACTGCCCTGCCGGACAATCCTCCGAGGTCGGGGACTAGCGCTTGGGCGTCTTTCGACACCTCTGTGCCCTCGCTGTCTGAAAGTACAGTGCCGCTGCCATCACTGAAGGCACCCACCACTTCCATGGCCTCGAGTTGCCTGGCGTGGTGGGCCCAACGTTTAGTGGAGCGGTCCTTTAGCGTACTTGCGGTTGCACTTGGGACAAAATTTAAATGAAGTACTCTCCATATGGCAGCGGGCTAGTGTAAGTAGGAAATAATAATAAGTGTGATGTTTCCACCCCCCACTCTCCCTACTTGCAGGGCCGAGGCCAGAGGCCTTCCGAGGCCCAAAGTCCGTCGTGCAGTCTCGACGGTTGTTTGTTCTTCGGACCGGCATCGATCTTCGGATCTCGACGTGGGAGTAAAAACTGGGAAATGATTTGCTTTTTTTGCGAAATGGCGGAAAGCCAGGGAACTCCGCAACAATGCTTCTGACAAGTATGGCGGGAAAAAAAAACAATCTGAGGGTCCCACACGCGTGAGGGATCATGGTTACAGTGGACTTCACACTAGGGATAGTATTACTGGCACACCCTGTGTCGACGCCCATTTTCGAAAAACAAACTAATACTCTGCAGCTTCCACTAGATGTTGGCCTATGCACAGCATGTAAGCAGATTCCACAAGCCTAAGGAAAAGAATATATATATATATATATATATATATATATATATATATATATATATATATATATATATATATATATATATATATATATATATATATACATACACACACATACACACACACACACACACACACACACAGTACAGATTGTACATTCCATTCACTTAATAGCAGCAGTCCTCCCATTATCTCGTTATAGGTCCAAGGCAGTTCTACTATGCTCACCTTCGTACCATTACTGCAAAACAATACAAATCAGAGCAAGTAAGAAGAAATGGCCAGTGTGATCTTTCAGGGCCTTTACCCGACCGGGTGCAGCACTCATACACGGATATAAGTCCATGTAACTCGGGCAGTGATGCCAAGAACAAAGGCTGGCATGCATTAACAAAAATAGCTTCCCTCAGGAATTGTAGAAGTCTTATTTTCGCTATATAGTTTTAGGGTCTAAAATCTTTGCCGCTCAAGATATTTATTATCTGCAAAGAGCTAAGACGAAAAACAGCCCAGAGGCATAGGAGCGCTAACAAGGCAAACACACAAGACAAAAAACCTAAAAAGTCAAGCATACACACAAAGCAGCATCAGGTGCTGGGAAAACCGATCAATAAAATAAAAGCAGCCTGATCCGTGCTTGGAGCAATCTAGGGGGCGGGGGGGGGGAGGGGGAGAACAACCCCGAGGTCTGGAGTAGGGCATTCCAGAGCCTAGGTGCTGCATAGTGAAATGTTCACTGGCTGCCCATAGTCTACTTCCATCTAGGCACTTACACGAGATGAGTGTTGATCTCAGTGACCTTCTGAAAAGCAGCCAGGACAGCCCGAGAGGTTAACTGGACTCAAGCCATAGAGATGTGTGTGAAGGAGAGCAGGAGAAAGGTGGTCCTAGTGTCCGCTGGCAGCCAACGCTCTCCTGGCCTCAGAAATGTGATCACTTACCGAAGCCTCCTACGGCAGATTTCAATATTCTGAAGCTTGGTTATTGCTCCTCTGCCAATAGCCTGAAGCAAGCTAGCACAGTAATCCAATTTGCCCCCGATGACGGCTCTGGCAATAGCAGCGCAGTAGTCATGCGCCAGGAAGGGTCTTAGCAGAGCGAGCAGCTTAATGTAATAGGAAGAAGAGAAGACCAGCCTGTCATATTAAGTTCTTGATCAAAAACGATGCCCAACGTTTTAACTTTGGGCAGAGTAGCAATGGAGCAGCCTGCTATCAGAAACTGTACTTAAGGTCAAGCTTCCTTAGCCATGCCCATTTCAGCTCTGGTTTAGAGTAGTTAATGAACAGGCCGTAGTCAGCCATCCATAGCTGTATCAAGGAACAGATAGCATTAATGGTTTCTGTATCTGGAGCATGGTTACCGAAGAGTGGCAAAACACAGTATCATCAGCGTGGTTGGCATATGTAAAGTCTTTTTTGGCATCACGTCGAACAGAGGCTTTGTACAAATATTAAATAGGGGGTGGAATCGACATGATCCCTGAGGAACCCCACACGTCACCTCAAATTCATCAGCAAGGCCATTACCACAGAAAACTCTAGCAGAGCGGCTCCATTAAAAGGACTTGACCCAATTAGCAGCTGCTAGTGAAAAAGAGGAAGTAATAACCCAGCAAGGAGTAAGCTGCATCTACAAGGTCGAAAGATCCAAGAGCAGAAGTAATGCAGTACCCGTTTTGCCATGATTTCTAAGCTATTGGACTCCATGTCAAGCAGTGCTCTTTCAGTGCTGTGAGCACTCCGAAACCCAGATTGTCATGGGCCCAAGAAGTTATTTTGAGTAAGAAAGTCCTGAACTTGAGTGTATGGTGCCCGATCAGGAAAGGAACATTCAGATCCATCGATGGTTTCTTTAGAAGAGGAGAGGTGCAAGCCTGCTTAATGCAGGACAGAACCAGACTTGCCCCTAAAGAATAAGTGAAGTCGCACACGCGAACCACTGTCACAATAAGTAGGTTTTAAGTGGCCAATGAATTAATTACTTCTGGACTTCGACAGCCATCAGCCCTGGCTAGAACAATCAATGGTAATGGATCTTGGGAGGTGCTCCAAAATATGTTAAGTGTTGCAGGTTGCAGATTTCATAGTTACCTGGGCACGTAAAATCTAGCCCACTCCCAATTTATGAAGGGAGTGTATCATTTTCACGGTACTCGTTGGTGCTGGCAAGTATGGGGATGTTTTATTTGATGTTTGCAGTAAATGGAGAACAAATGTGTAACAGTACATGGCTGGGCTTTGGGTAGCAGCATTGCACCAAATATGAAGTATGCCTACGGGGACATGCACCATTTTACAGAAAGCACTGGTAAATGTGTCACGCGTCATGAGGCGAGTGCATTTCGCTTTGGATAGAGTACGTAAAGTAAGGAACTGCAGGTCTAATGAAATTTGAAAGATTTTGCAAAGCCTGGTTATACTAGACAATAAAATGCACTTGTTGTCACTCGCCTATAGAGCTAAAGGGGCAAAGGGCATCTAGAATGTCTCCCCTTAAGCAACACTTACCATTAGCTGGATGCACCGATACAATGTGTGTGTGCCCTGTTCCCCCCACCCCCGCTCATGCCCGTGTGCGCCGTTCCCCCACCCCCGCTCATGCCCCGTGTGCACCCCGTTCCCCCCACCCCCACTCATGCCCCGTGTCTCCCTCGTGTACCCCCTCGCCCCCCCGCTCATGCCCCGTGTCTCCTGTTGCCCCCACTCATGCCCCGTGTGTCTCCTGTTGCCCCGCCCCAGCCCCGTGTCTCCCTCGTGTTCCCCCATCCCCCACTCATGCCCCGTGTCTCCCTCGTGTCCCCCCACACCCCACACTCAGGCCCTGTCTCCATCGTGTACCCCCTCACCCCCCGCTCAAGCCCCGTGCCTCCTGTGGCCCCCACCCCCCGCTCATGCCCCGTGTTCCCCCCACGCTCATGCCCATTGTCGCTCTCCTTTGCCCCCGACCCCCGCTCTAACCCGTGTGTGCCCTGTACCCCCCACTCATGCCCCGTGTCTCCCTCATGTTCCTCCCCACCCGCTGCTCATGCCCCGTGTCTCTCTCGTGTTCCCCCACCACCGCTCATGCCCCGTGTTTCCTTCCTTTACCCCCCTCCACCCCCTGCTCATGCCCAGTTTGTACCCTGTTCCCTCTCACCCCCCGCTCATCCCCATGTGTCTCCCCTGTCCCTCCCCACCCCCCGCTCATGCCCTGTTGTGTTCTTTATACACCCCGCCTTCCCTTTCCATGGTGGTAGGAAGAAAAATCTTTGTTTTTTTAACCACACGGCATTCCCACTTTGAGGACATAAGATGTTAGTGGTCTTCATCTATTGAAAAGGATGTTATGGTGATGTTGCACACTAATAAAAACCTTTAAAATTTAGTAAAAAAAAAAATGTTACAGGGACGTTATGATTAAGTTGCGCTACTAAAAACCTATGAAATTCAATGAAAAAACGTTGTCAAGGGACGTTATGGTTCCAAGTAAAACCGAAAAACCCTTGAAATTCGCCAGTTATGGTAAGCTAAGCAACCAAAACTCGCGCCACCACCGTGCACTGCTAAGACTAACTGTCACAACCATTGGCGCTTGGAGGGTCCACCTTCGCCAAACCCTCCAAGCGCCAATGGTCGTGACAGTATGCCCCCTTCGAAGGCCCCTTCCTCCAGGCTTACCCGGGTGGAGACGGTGGAATCGTAGAAGCAATCGGGGGGCAAAAACCTGTGCAGCTGGTTCCCAAGTATCCTCGGAAGAGGGGTAGCCTTTCCAATGTATGAGGTACTCCAGGCGTCCTTGATGGTACCGAGAGTCTCGAATTTGGGAGACCTCATATTCCTCCGAGGTAGAAGTAGGTTGAATCACTAACTTGGGAGCAGCTTGTTTCCTGGCATCAGGGACAAAGGGTCGAAGGAGGGAGGAATGGAACACCGGATGTATCCGTCGGAGAGTCTTTGGCAACTTTAAACGGTAGGCAACAGGGTTGATCATTGACTCTATCTTGAAAGGTCCAATGAAACGAGGGGACAACTTAGAAGGGCGGACCCAACGGGGTAGGAACTTGGTGGACAACATGACCTCTGTACCCTTGTCCCAAGAAGGCACTTGTCGTCGATGTCTATCGGATAGTTCCTTATACCGTCGGCTAGTCTCACTTAAACTTCGTTCCGCGGTGTCATGAGCTTCATTCAGACGATTGAGAGTGGTCTCTAAAGACGGGATGTTGGTCTCATTCCAGGCTGTTGGTATGATGGATTTAGGATGGAACCCATAAGTACAAAAAAAAGGGCTGATGCCCGTAGCGGAATGCACAGCATTATTATATGCAAACTCAGCTGTGGGAAGTAGAGTGACCCAGTTGTCTTGTTGTTGATTTGTGAAACACCTTAAATACTGTTCCAGTGAACCATTGAGTCTTTCAGTCTGGCCATTAGTTTGAGGGTGATAACCAGAAGAGAGAGCCCTCTCCATGCCCAAGAGCTTACACAAGGCCGTCCAGAACTTGGAGGTGTATTGGGTACCACGATCAGATACGATCTTCTGGGGTAAGCCGTGTAATCTAAAGATATCCCTGAGGAATACTTCAGCCATGAATGAGGCTGCAGGCAGCTTGGATAAGGGAGAGAAATGAGCGAGTTTGGAGTAGGTGTCGACAGTAACCATGATGCAAGTACAACCCTGGGAACTAGGTAGTTCTACGATGAAGTCGGTAGAGATGGATTTCCAAGGACTCGAAGGAACAGGTTCTTGTTGTAACAATCCCAGTGGTTTTTGGGTAGAATACTTGTTCTGTTGACACACTAAACAAGACCGTACATAGGTCTTGGTATCTGTCCTCATGTTGGGCCAATGAAAAGAACGTTTTAACAGTTCCAAAGTTCCTCTAATTCCTCGATGTCCGGCGGTCTTTGCGTCGTGACACCACTGAAGAGCCTGTTGGCGATGTTTCTGCGCGGGCAAGAACAGTTTTCCCTGGATGAAGTATAGACCATCTTTCCTACAGACAGGCAGCTTATTGACGTCTAGAGCAGGGACATCTGAAGAGGTTTCCCTTACCTCCTGCATAAAAGAGGACACCGTTGAGATAATTTGGGTATGTGGGAACATTAACTCCTTTCTGTAGTAGGGTTCAAGTCGTCTCTGCGGGACAAAGCATCAGCAATCTGAATTTGAGTACCCGGGATGTAGGAAATGGTAAAATGAAATTGAGCAAAGAAATGAGCCCACCTGGCCTGTCTGGTGGTGTAACATTCTTGTTGTCTGAGGACCTGTAAGTTTTTATGATCGGTGCGTATCTGGAAAGGATGAAAGCTTCCTTGGAGTAGATGTCTCCACTCGAGGCAAGCCAGCTTCATGGCCAAAAACTCCCGCTCGATGACTGAATAGTTCCGTTGGCTCGCAGTCAGTGTCTTTGAGAAGTAGGCCACAGGGTGTTCCTGGCCCTGGTCCGATTGCAGAAGAACAGCTCCTACGGCTGCCGCTGAAGCGTCGGTCTCCAGAATGAAAGGACTCAGCTGATCGGGCTGTCTAAGTATAGGTGCTGAACAGAAACTTCGTTTCAGGCGGAGAAAACTATCCTCAGCGGCTGTTGACCAGATAAAAGGTTCAGAAGACTTCTTTAACAGCGAGGTTATGGGTAGAGTGAGCTGTGAGAAGTTGGGTATAAACTTTCTGTAAAAGTTTGCTAGTCCCAAAAACCGTTGTCTCTTTGACGGAGGTGGGGGGACGGCCAACCAAGAATGGATTCGACCTTTTTGGGGTCCATCGTAATCCCTTGCTCGGATAGAATGAATCCTAAGTAGGATAAGGAAGACTGGGCAAAGGTACATTTCTCCGGCTTTACTAGAAGGTGATGTTGTTTAAGCCTACTTAGGACCTCTCCGACTTGAAGAATGTGGTCTTTTAAATTGCGAGAGTACACCAGAATGTCATCCAAGTAGACCACGGTATTTTGACCCAGAAGATCTGAAAATAAACGGTCCATGAACCTCTGAAATATAGAGGGTGCATTTACTAGGCCAAACGGCATTACTTGATATTCGTAAAGGCCGTAGGGAGTGCGAAAAGCCGTCTTCCATTCATCACCCGCTCTTATCCGAAGTAGATGGTAGGCGTTTCGTAGGTCGAGCTTGGTGAATACTACAGAGCCCTGAACGGCTTCCAGGATCTCATGGATGATAGGCATCGGGTAACGGTCTTTGATGGTCACTTTGTTGAGACCCCTGTAGTCTATACACGGTCTCAACTCTTTGCTCTCGCGTTTAGGAATGAAAAACAAAGGCGCCTGCGGGGGATTTAGAAGAACGAATCAGTCCATTGGCGAGATTGTCGTCAAGGTAGCGCCTGAGGACTGCCTTTTCTGACAATGAGAGGGGATACATCCTGCCGAAAGGAACCAACGCCTGAGGAACCAGATCAATACCACAGTCTTCGGGTCTATGCGGTGGCAGTTCAATGGGTACCTGCTCTTGAAACACTTCGGTAAATTTGGAATAGCAACTGGGTATACAATTTACGGTATTCTGTTCCGTAGCACATACCGTCCTTACCAATTCATGTTGGAGTTCAGGTAAACACTCCTTCTGACAATACTTGGAATGAAAGCTTAACAGGTTGTTTGTCCAATCCACAGTTGGGTTGTGCTTCCGGAGCCAACCGATACCCAAGATGACAGGGAAGTGAGCAGCTCGGATTATGTCAAATGATATCTGCTCCTTGTGTTGCTGTATAGATACTTGTATAGCTTCAGTGGTATGAGTTATGAGTCCGGAACATAGGGGTGTTCCGTCCACTCCTTCCACCTTTTGATCCTCCTTTTTTGCAATTCTAAGTAGACCCACCTTATCCGCCCACAAGGTGTCCAAAAAGTTTCCAGCGGCTCCGCAATCCAACAACGCTTGCGTGTCAATTTCCTTGTCTCTGAAGCGGAGCGTGATGCCTATCACCATCAGGCGGAGGTCCTCTGGCGTTCTGGCAGAGGTAACGGAAAGTGTGGTGTAAGAACAGGGAAGCACCCCTCGGTAGTCCGTCCTACCAACTACCGAGGGCGCTCGTTTCCCGACCTTCGGGGGGGCACATCTGGGCAGTCCCTCAACAGATGGGCAGCAGAACCGCAATACAGACAAAGATTCTCGTCACGTCTCTTCCTCTTCTCTTCGGCGGTCAAGGGAGGTCTAGTGGTTCCGACTTGCATGGGTTCGTCTCGGATCTTTCGAGTAGCAGGTGAGGAGGCGGGGGTGTGAGAGTCCGAAAACAGGTTAGAGCCACGGCTCTTCTTTCTTTCGTTTTTCCGTTCGGTTAAGCGGAAGTCTATTCTTAGTACTGCTGCTAATAGATCCGAGAAGGAGTCAGGACGAGGAATCCTGGCAAGTTCGTCCTTTAGTTCTTCCCGTAAACCTCTGCGGAAAATCGTGTACTGAGCCTGTTCTTGCCACCCAGCTTCCGCAGCCAATGTCTTGAATGTTGCCATGTAGGACAGTAAATCTGAGTTCCCTTGCCGCACATCCAGTAAATCCTCACTAGCTATGTGGGCACATTCCGTCCGCAAAAAGGTCTGTTTAAGGAGATCCTTAAAGGCAGTATAATCCTGTAACACAGGATCTGACTGGGAGACCAATGGGGTTGCCCATGCCAAGGCGTTCCCAGTTAAGTGTGTGATCATGAAACCCACCTTTGCATGATCCGTGGAAAATGCATAGGGTCTAAAGGTGAAATGAATATTGCAGGCTTCAAGGAATTCCTTCACCCTTCTCTTAGTGCCATCAAACTTTCCTGACAGTAAAGGCAAAGGGGGTAGATCAGTAGCCTGTTGTTCTCTAGCAGCTACTCTCTGTTGGAGTGCTGCGTTGTCGGTCTTGAGTGTTTGGACCTCAACGTTAAGGTTCTGAACTGCGGCCACCAGCTCCTGTAACTGCTGTGGCGTGGCCATGTCTTCTTCTTTTTGGCGTTGCAAGCTATCATGGATTGGTGACTGGCCTGCAGAATTGCCCACTAGGTCTGTAATGTCCTCCTCCTCACTTGATAAGAATGGTTCCCCCAAAATGCCGTCCTCCTCCTCACCTGATGTTGAAGAGTAGTGGGTTCTCCTTCGACGTGGTTTCTCCCTTTGAGACTTCTTCTTGGAGAGCAGATACGGTCTGCCTCGAAAAGAAGCCACCGTGAATCTCAACAGAGAAAACTCACGATGACCCCCTCCCGTGACAGCCAGTTGTTATTGGGGGAAAAAGCCTCCGAGGCCCAAAAAACCCCCACAAGTTGACAGAAGACTCCTGAAGCAGGTCTGTTGAAGCGTGGAGTACTAGAAGCAGTATCTCGGCGGGTTGGCGCGTTGCAACTTGCTTTCCCGTTCGTTGCGTGCGCTCAGTAGCGTTATCTCCTCTTAGCGAACTTCCACCCCCCAATTCCTGCTACTCTCTCTCCCGCTTGCTCTCTCCCCTTTTCCTCGCTTCCTGCTCTATCGGAGTTTCTCCCCGCTGGCCGTTTTCTCCTGTCAGTTTCCCAGGAGCTCTCTCCTCTGTGGCGCCCATTCACGCTGCTTCGTTTCCTTCTTGTGATTCCACCGCTTCTGCCTGGAGCCGATTTCTCTGGATACTACTGCTTCTAGTACTCCACGCTTCAAACCACGTCGAAGGAGAACCCACTACTCTTCAACATCAGGTGAGGAGGAGGACGGCATTTTGGGGGAACCATTCTTATCAAGTGAGGAGGAGGACATTACAGACCTAGTGGGCAATTCTGCAGGCCAGTCACCAATCCATGAAACTAACACCCAGGACGTCGTGCCTGATATGCCAACATTGGGAGCCCATTAAAGCAATTCAGTTTTCAACTTTTGTTATGCACTCTCAAGAGTCACTAAACTCGAGTTAATGATAATTATTGGTTATGTAAAATAGTGCTTCACCAAGCCACTATGATTCAGGATGAGCAAAATAAACATCTCACATTCCTTTTACTCAACCCATTTCCATAATGTATATACACATTGGGATCCCATAAAAGCAATTCAGTTTGCAACTTTTCTGATTGGCCACCCCATTATCCTAAACTATGATCATTAGGTGTTTGCGCTCGCCTCCCCGACATCCCAGCCAAAAGCTTGGACAGCCACTGCAAAGCACACTTAAGCATTTCTGCTGCGCATTTGTTTATTTTGAGGGACAAACTGGGAGCTGTCACGACTGCCAACAAGTGGTCTGTGGACCAAGTGAAGAGACACTTCTGTTTTTACCCCTCGAGGGGCCACAATGATTCTGACTGGCTCCCACTCTTACCATTCCATCGCAGCCTCCGGCACGATATTCATTGCTGTGGGTTTTAAGTAAATGATGTAGTGCCATGCAGCGCCAACTTGTTACTATTCTCCCTCAATCAAGCTGGTTAACGGATTGCGTGTGGAAATCCTGAAGAACAGTTTCAAAACAGCAGCTAGACTTTTTCCCCAACGCAAAAGCAAGAGCCCCACTGTAAAAAGTTTTAAGACAGAAGCTGTTCCATGCTATTTAAATACCAGGGGGGATGGTGTGGGGGATGGATTTCCTTACCATCCCTTTACAGGTATGTGTCGCAGGCGGGATCCGAACATGGCCCACAGGCCTTCCATGACCTAATGTATGCACTTAACCACTACACCAATGCGGTTCTTTTAACACAGCGAATGCTGCGGCATAATGTGTCCTTTGTGTTACTTCCTCACTGACATTTTAATTAAGGGAATGGATGCCACTGGCTGGAGTCACAGCAGAAAGGCCTTGTGGCCTGTATCTCAGAGAGAGACTGGTAATGAAAGGGGCAGGGCACAGGGGCCCGCTTGTCCTTTGTCCACCTGGCGACAGCTAAATCTGCCTCTGGTTTCAGGGCTGCTAGATTAGAATCGTACCAAGTGTTACGCTTGGTGGCAGATTTCAGGCGGATCCTCATGACAGTGGCAAGAATATTGAGAGCGTTAGCGATAAGATGTAGATTGTTGAGAGCAGGGTAAATAGTTGTGTTGTTATGGGAGGAGGGGGGTGCAGGTGGAAGCCAAGGCAGAAAGTGACACTTGTTTCATCAGACAGATGTCTGCAAACGAGGCTGGCAATCTGGGGGAGGTTCAGTCAGATGGCAGAGAGGTCCCAGGTGGTTAGGAGAGGAGGGAGTGGTCTGACCAGGAGAGTGGGGGTAGAGAGCAAAAGATCAGTATGGATGAGGGCATCAAGAGTGTCCAGCCGAGTGGTAGGACCAGGGGGAGGGGGGAAATAGAGAGGGTTGCCGAGGTCACGGAAGAGAGTGGAGGCTGTGATTGAAGAATCCAGGTGGATGTTGAAGTCACCCAGAAGGAGGAGTTTACAGGTGGAAGGAGAGAAGAGGAGAAATCAGCCCATTCTGAAAGGAAAGAGGAGATAGGGTTCGGGGGTCTGTAGATGGTGGCAATGGTCAAAGAGTAAGTAGGAGAAATGCCAAGTTTGCAGACTGGGCTTTCAGATGAGGAGTAGGGCTGGTGGGCATGAGGGAAGAAGGGATCCACTCTGAAGAGCAAGGCTACTCCACTGCCAGCACGGTTGGGATGAGGCTTCGAGATGCTCTTGTAGTAATCAGGGAGAAGGGAGTCAAATGCAGTGACTGAGCTGGCATCGAACCATGTCTCAGTGAGAGCGAGGATGTCGAGGTCAACGTCTTCAAGGAGGAGGCAGACGTCAGAAGAATGTTTGATAGTGGAGCGAGCATTCTGTGGCCAAGTGAAGCCAGTCGCCAGGTTTTCCGAGAAGGGATACAGTGGGGGTGTGGGGGGGGGGGGGGTAGTGGGAAATTTACCATTAACTTGGAAAGGAATGTGCCGAAACAAGCACTAAAATAGTACAAAATGGAGAATCCAACAATAAAAAGCTCACCTAGATTTGACTTTGCCAGAGAGATGCTGTGCCAAGTAAACGGGGTTAGGCAGCAGAAGCAGGTTAAGAGGAATGAGATGTACAGTAAGAACCATGACAAGTGGGAGGAGGCAACAGTTAGCAGTGAGGTTGGGAGGCATGGGAGGCAAGAGCCAGTATGCAACCAGAGAGACAGTTTTGGCCCAAGACAGGTGATCCGGTGTGCGTACCAGCGCTCGGGTGGAGGCACATAGTTCATGCATCTAAATGCAGGGATGCAGTTAGTTTATTTTGTGTGCAGTGCTGGATGGAAAGATTGCAGGAGCGGCGGCATGGAGGGGTTCCTTCCAGCGCCAGATAGTGGCCTTTGTGTGGGCCTTTGTGTTGGGGAGCCGGCATTTGCATGCTGGTTCGTGATTGGTCCTCCATTCCATCTTGAGGGCCAATCAGAAGGCAGGCAGGGCAGACATCCGAGCACTCACGGTGCTCAGGGTACAGGGGAGGCAGGCAGCCATGAGGGAAGGAGCGTGGGACGTTTAGCAACAAGAAGATTAAAGCAAGCCTTCAAACTTGGAGGATGTAGGGAAGTGCAACTACCTTAAAGCAAAGCCCAACAGTCCAAGTAAAACAAAAAGCAGCTTTCTTCGCCACGCTCGATGTAAGATGTGGACAAACAAGGCGCAAGTCCTTTGCGGCTTACTTCCGAGTCCGCTGCCTCGTGCAGGCAGCTGCAAGGTTCCTCTGGTCGTGATGAGGGAAATGAGGACAGAAGATTCAGGCGAGTCAGTCACAGTCATCAGCGCAAACCATGGAGGAAGTTTAGGGGGAAGGGGGGCAGCCACATGACCTCACAGAACTGAATACATTAGAAAGTAACGTTATCTGGGCGCCACACTGAAAGGAGTCCAGAGGCCCAGTTTGCTAGATCGGTCCATGGCTCATTGTGCGAGGTTATGGTCGCTCAAGGTGAGGTGGTACTATACCAGAGGCAGTTATATCTATAGACCAAATATAGCACTCTTAATATAGGGGAGCTTTGCCACAACGCCCCAGTACAGGTCAGTAAGTCCCCCTCAAAAGCCAAACTCTATAGGGGCCAGTCTGGGGGGGAAAAAAAATAAAATAAAAAAAATAAAAAAACTCTGGTCTTTGTCCACTCAGAGTAAAAAAAAATTACAATTTATGAAGAGCTACTTCCTAGAGCTTGTACCAACATCAATCTACTGATGCACGAGCAGAGGTTTGCCCTTTATAGGCTTCAACGAGACAAAAAACTGCATTCCACTGAAGTCACAAAAGGGATGCATATTGTTTGGTTCTTCCAATTATCTTTGGACGAGGTGGTTGTAATTGGTCTTGGTTTGTTACTTTACTTCCTCCTCGATTGCGCTTCAGCACGGGTGGCTCATGTGTGACCATTCACAGAGAAGACCAAGGCTACTTGCCTTAGGAATTAAGTGTTTGCCTAGATGGAGCCTCGCAAGGGCGAAGATGTGCACGTGCCCCAGCCAGCAGGTCCAGGAAGTAGCCACGAGCTGCCGCCTCTCCTTGCATTATAATCACTGCATGGCATGTATATGGTGCACGCCTCTTCATTGGAATCATTCTTACTGAGCGCACCTACACTGCAGGCTTCTCTTTGCATTATAATCACTGCATGGCATGTATATGGTGCACGCCTCTTCATTGGAATCATTCTTACTGAGCGCACCTACACTGCGGGCTTCTCTTTGCATTACTCTGTTACAGCCTCCACGGAACAGGTGCGGCCAGTAGGTTGTTTGCTTTTTCGAGATTCTTGTTATAGGTTGGCGCTGGCTTCCCAACACACTTTGGGTGCAGCAAAATAACATAGGAATTGCACAATCTGGCGGCCTCTGAAAAGTCATGTTGCTAAAATGCTTAAAGTGGAAGTCTGGAGGGACACGGGCCCTGCAACATCAGGAGGTAAACCATCCATGGGTTGGGCGTCTGCCTCGGGGGAAGGCCAAGGATTCCACTGTCCGATCCTGCGCCAAGCCAGGTCCCATTTTAAAAGATCACTCAGGTGTGGACTGGGAAGCAAAAGAGGCCTTGGAAATAACCTTCAAAGTGGTCCTATATTTTAAGCAAGCCCAACCCTTTTCTTGTGAGAACATGTGGAAATAAAATGGGTTACCACACAAAAGAGGCTCAGGGTGCAGAGACCTACCGGAAAATCTCCAGAGTTCCCTGAAGGCCAGTCCACCCCTGATGAGACTCGAGCCGTCTCAGGGTGCAAAGGCCTAGCGGGAAATCTCCAGAGTTCCCTGAAGGCCAGTCCACCCCAGGGCATATTTGTATCGAGACTTGTAGCTCTTTTTGACTTGGGGCCCTGAGCAACAAGCGCCCAAATCTTCACGATCTCAGGGGGGCGCCATATTGCACTAAATCCTCAGGCGACTTCAGGGCCCTCCCACTCCATACGAGCCAAGCAGCTTTCATATAGCTTGCCTTTTTGGCTCAAAAGGACTCCCTTCGAGCACTGGGGATTGTGCACCGAGGCGGGCGCAGTGGTGGGGAGCAGGGCCAGGCCAGCAGGGAACATAGTGCCACTACTTCTTTTCGTACACTTCGAGCACTGGGGATTGTGCACTGAGGCGGGCGTGGTGGTGGGGTTGGTGGGGAGCGGGGCAGGCAGGCCAGCAGGGTACATAGTGCCACTACTTTTCGTACACTTCGAGCACTGGGGATTGTGCACTGAGGTGGGCGTGGTGGTGGGGAGCGGGGTAGGCCAGCAGGGTACATGGTTCCACTACTTCTTTTCTGACACTTCGAGCACTGGGGATTGTGCGCTGAGGTGGGTGTGGTGATGGGGTTGGTGGGGGTGGGTACAGGCCTGCAGGGTACATAGTGCCACTATTTCTTTTCGTACTCTTCGACCCCTGATGAAGGGCCTTTATGTAATGAAAGGGAGTCATGTATTCGCGATGGCAGATGTGCCCGATGCACTACTGGGGGTGCAACAGCCAGCGGCAGGCGTGTGCCCGATGCACTGCTGGCGGTGCAACAGCCAGCGGCAGGCGTGTGCCCGATGCACTGCTGGCGGTGCAACAGCCAGCGGCAGGCGTGTGCCCGATGCACTGCTGGCGGTGCAACAGCCAGCGGCAGGCGTGTGCCCGATGCACTACTGGGGGTGCAACAGCCAGCGGCAGGCGTGTGCCCGATGCACTACTGGCGGCGTGTGGCCGATGCACTGGAGAAGCAAAGGCAGAACCAAACAGATCTGTGGTGACAAGACTTACCGCACAAACCAAGTAAAGCACGAGAGAACGGTTTCTATTTGTGCAAGCATCGCTACACACCAGCGGCCTGAACCACACAGACTTCAGAACCACGAATAAGAGTCAAGAGGACCAGGCGAAAACTTTAAGTCGGATAGCTGAGGGTAGAGACAACCAAGAGAACTTGGGCACTCGAGTGCCAAAAACACAGCGCCAGGCGGCCAGCGCACTGGCCCACTGCATACACAAGGGTACAACCAAACTGCAAGAGCAGGCTCAAAAGATTCCAACCAATGACTGTCCCTCTGAGAAGCAAGAGAGGAGGGCAGAATTAAGAAGCCAACATCCGGAAGTCTACCCATCGCTAGGACAAGACAACGGACCACAATAGGCCGACCTCTCCAAGCCCAGGCCTAACCGTGCAGGGGGTGGTGTTGCCCTTATCTTCCCTGAGTGGATTCCTACCACTGTCACTCCTACGCAGACCTACTCCTCTTTTGAATGTCTTGTCTGCCGACTCTCTTTCTCTCCTAGCCATTCCCTTACCGTGGCTACTATCTATCGGCCACCTGGTCAAATTTCCTCCTTCCTCTTTGAGTGGGCTGACCTCTCCTCCTCACTCCTGTCCTTAACCACTCAACTCCTCTTTCTTGGCGACTTCAACATCCACCTTGATGCCTCCAGTCCCCCCACTGCTCTCTTTCGTGACCTCTGCGACTCTCTCACTCTCTATTCTCCCGTCTGGGCCTACTCACTCTGCTGGGCACACTCTTGATGCTCTGATCTCTTCTGACCTTCCCCTCTCCGTCCCTCTCTCCACTCCTCTCTCCTGGCGTGATCACTTTCTCCTATCCTCCCACCTCACCCTCCCTACCCCACAGGCAAAGCCACCCTCTTCACTGCCACCCACCTTCTCGGTCATCCGACCCATGAAGCGTGTGTCAGTTGAGGCTTTCGCTGCTACCTTCTCGCCCCCCCCGCCCCTTCGGCTGACTCCCACCCTGACACAGCCCTCTCCATGCTCCACTCTGCTATATCTGTTACTCTTGATATCCTTGCCACCGTCATGAGAATCCCCCTGAAGCCCAAAGCCAAATGTAACTCCTGGTATGACTCGGATCTCGCCACCCTAAAACGCAAGTGCAGGGTTGCAGAGAGGAAATGGCATGCTTCATGTTCATCCTCAGACAAACTGGCCTGCCGCCTGCTCCAAAGGCAGTATCGGCTCTCCGTTCTCACCAAGAAGAGAGCCCTTATCCAAGCCCGCATCTCTGCGGCATCTAACAACTCCGCCGAACTCTTTAAAATCTGCAAGAAGCTGGCCAACCCTGCTGCAGTCTCTACCTCTCCTGTCCCCTCCCAGGCCCTCTGCACTGCATTGGCCTCTCACTTCATCTCTAAAACTCAGGACATCCTGTCCTCGCTCTCCTCCTTTCACCTCCCTCCCTCCCTTCCCGGCTCTTCCTCTGGCCCTTCTGCAGTCACCCCTCCTCCCTCTTTCTCTGCCTTTCCACTTTTCTCTGCTGACGAGGTTTCCAGACAAGTCCGATCTATGAAAGTCTCGTCTAAACAGGTTCACCCCTGTTCCTCCAAAACTATCAAGGACCACATCGACTCCCTGGCTCCTGCCCTGGCTGACTTTTGCAACCACTCCTTCGCCTCTGGAGTCTTCCCTTCCCCCCTCAAGCACTCCCTTGTGCACCCTCTTCTCAAGAAACCCTCTTCCGACCCCTCCTGCCCGGCTAACTATCGCCCTATCTCCATCACTCCCTTCCTGGGCAAGCTCCTGGAGAAACTGGCCATCTCCCAGCTTAACCTCCATGCTGAATCTGTTGGTAGTCTTCATGACCATCAATCTGGTTTCAGAGCTGCCAGAAGCACAGAAACTGCTCTCCTGAACATCCGTGAAGACCTGCTCTTGAACCTCGATTCCAACACTCCGTGTGTTCTCATTCTGCTCGATCTCTCCTCTGCCTTTGACACTGTCAACCATGCCATCCTGCTCAACCGTCTCCGTGAAAACCTGGGTATCACTGGTCAGGCTCTGGCGTGGCTGACCTCTTTCCTTT
This sequence comes from Ambystoma mexicanum, assembly GCF_040938575.1. NCBI lineage: Eukaryota > Metazoa > Chordata > Amphibia > Caudata > Ambystomatidae > Ambystoma > Ambystoma mexicanum. The sequence continues at coordinate 12,105,799 of NC_090938.1, read as the reverse complement.
CAAATCGACCCTCCCAGGTCCAACTGGGGTCCTTCCTCTCCGACATCTTTTTCTCTACCTGCGGTGTCCCCCAGGGATCTAATCTCTCTCCCTGGCTGTTCAACCAGTATCTGACACTCCTTGCCCACCGCATCGCCGCTCTCTGCCCTAATTTCCAGGGCTATGCGGACGATACCCAGCTCATTTTCAGGCTACCCTCAGCCTCCCCCTCTCCTTCCCTCATCCCTGACTGTCTGTCTGCTATCCAGGAATGGTGTGCCGCCAATGACCTCTGCCTTAATGCCAGTAAGACTGAGATTCTACTCATCGGTACACCCACTCCCTCCTTCCCTGCAGCTCTCTGGCCTGCCTCCCTTGGCCCCCTCCCTGCTCCTACTTGCAATGCAAAAAACCTTGGGGTCATCTTCGACTCCACACTCTCCTTCTCTCCTCATATTTCTGACGTCGCTATGAAGTCACACTACCAGCTGCACCTCCTCAGAGGTATTGTTCCCTTCCTCTCCTTCCCCCAGAAGCTCACTGTCTCCCGAGCCCTGGTTCTCTCGAAGCTGGATTACTGTAACAGCCTCTATCTTAATCTGCCTGCCTCCACTCTCCGCCCTCTGCAACTCATCCAGAACAGAACTGCGAGACTTGTCCTTGGCCTCAAGCCCAGGGACCGTATCTCTCCAGGACTGAAATCTCTACACTGGCTCCCAGTGGCTGCGAGGATAAAGTTCAAAACCCTCTGCATTGTCCACAAGGCCTTCTGGGGCCTTGTTCCTAAATACATTCAACTCTCTCTTCCCAAATATCTTCCTTCCCGAGCCCTTCGCTCATCCGCCTCCAACTCCCTCAGGGTCAGCCGCTTCTCGAAGCAACGAGCTGGGGGTAGATCTCTCTCCACGGCAGGGGCCTCCCTCTGGAACAGCCTTCCTGCCTCCCCGAAACTTGAGGAGAACCATCTCCGGTTCCGGAAGCACCTCAAAACCTTCCTCTTTGCTTCTGCTTTCTCTCTCCCTCTCCCCTGCTGAACAGCTAATATTCTTCACTGAAACTGCACTGATTCTGCAACTGGACCACTCTTAACGGCCTCAGTCCTGGGCCCAGCCACTCTCCACTTGCACTGATGCCCTGGAATCCCCTGTGCACTGCGGGACTGTCTCTGTATCCCTACAGCCCCCCCCCCCTTTCCAGCACTTGTTCTGCACTTACCTTGCACTTGCCACCAGCTGGCCCTATTTATTTATTACTTTACGCCACTTACCTTGTACTGCACTTCCCCCCCCCCCTCCCCCACCCCTGCACTTGCGATCTGAATGACACCTGGCCTAGTAGGATCGTTGTCTGTCTCCCCTTGTTCCTCCCCTCCCTGCCTCGTCGCGCCTTGAAACACCTGTGTATAGGCGCGTTATAAATGCCATATCATATCATAAGGAAGCCAGACAAGGAGAACCAAAGAGCCAAAGTGCCAAGGGACAAAGCAAGGGTACCCCTGATCAATAATCGGTCAAACGAAGTCAACAGAACCCCTACCACAAACCTATCACTGCAGCAGCACTAACAAGACAACGCAAGTGTAGACGTCACTGCACCAGAGATCACATTTTGGGTGAAGTGATCGTGTCTGGCCACAGATAAGTGCAACGAGATGCTCTAGTTGCAACAATGAAAACTTCGATTTTAATCAGAATTTCCTGACCTTTTGAAACATGCAGAGAAACGCATCAGCAGCGTGGTCCTCACTCGACAGCTCGTTGGTAAACAGCCATCGTGCAATCTGCTTCGATTGGGGTGGGGGCGGGGGGAGGGGGGTGGCGAAATAATTTGCGGTTCGTGGGTGTGAAAGGAAAGAGTAAAGCTCCCTCTATGTGCTTTTAGACACAAGTACTCTCGGATCCTCTGCGTCTGCGCACGCTTTGAGAGCAAGGAACATTTAGAACGTGCTTTGGTGGAGTGCTTCATCCAGTAAACATGTCCAGGGTTAGATGCCTTCAGTGGCACCTCACCACACTTCCGGTCACTTCCGCCTCAGCCACAATCTACTCGTCTCTTGCAACTACGCACACCTTTGCTGCCTCCCTCCGCCACACCTCCATGCCAGAACTCCGCCAGCACCACCCCTACCCACCTAAAACTCTCACACCGACCTGGACTGGAATCACAGCTACTGCAGAACTCTCAACCCCTGGATGAGGAACATTCATGACACCTGTGAAGATCGCACCGTTTCAGCATGGACCCCCGGCAATGCAGCCGGTGCCTTGCAGCGAGAGCAACGGGCACTCGGTCTGAAAGGGGGTGTTCTCTGCACGGTTTTGGTCACTCTTGGACATCAATTTCCATGAGCCCTCAGGACGCAGGAACCAAGGACTTCAATGACAAGTAGGAGTTCAACAAACAGAAGCAAATACTTTCATCAGGAAACATTTGGATCAAGCAGAACAGGCTCACCAGGCGTGGCAGTTCAGCAGAAAAGCTGGGGCCCCATCGAATAAAGCGTGTTCAGGTCTACGGCAGCACCAATTCCCTGGCTGGCCATGCTCACTCCCAAAACATATCTCCTTATGGGAATATTTCACAAGAGCGGAATTGCTTTTTAGCACTGGGCTTTCCCCAAAAAATAATATGCAGACATCAGCAAGCACTGTATTGCTATATGATGTCCACTAAGTCCTGGCATCAATATCACTGTGCCAATGAGCTTGATGCACACCAACATTGCCCCCAGAACATCACGAATCCCCCAAACTTCCAAAAATAGAGTAGCACCATCTAAAAAGCAGGTTTAAGGTATCTCAGGTCACATCAGGGCTAACGTCTGCCATCCCGCATCCCGCATGCTGGAAAAACATAGGTCAGGTAGACCGATGCAGTGTGCCAATTAAACAGTTATAGTGTATGGGTGCTGAGTCGGCCCCCTCACTCAGCACTATAAGTGGGCGTGTGCTGCACCAAAACTGCACTGGCAAGTAATTGTCATCGCACCCAGCTTCTGCCTCATAAGGATGGCCACCTCGAGGTTTATTAGCGGGAACCTCTGTAGCACCTTCAAATAAATGCCCCGTGCAGCGGAAGGGAGCTTGGCCCGATAAACAGAGGCTCTGGTGCTCTTCCATAATTGGTGCAACATCTTTGTGAGCTCTTTGCAACGCTCACCGCCACAATGAGGTAGGCCTGGAGGGGAGGGGAGGGGGTGATTGACCTTCCACGATTACTATATACAATATTTGAAATACAGCCGCCGCCATCTAGCAGGGGTATCGCCTCCCCTGCATGCTTCTGCAGCCCACCATCCAGGGAACTGCTTGGGTATACTTTCATCTAATAGACCAATCGATGGAGCCAGCCCCTTCCAAGGCCCACTCCAAGGCCCCCAACTAACCCTGTATGGAGCTGGCAGGAGCACCCCTCTATGCTGTTTTTTCACTGCGCCGGTAAGCACCTCGGACCACCCTGCTCCTCCATGTGACTAATTTACTCAAGTTTTGTGACCAATTGACCATTTCCCTCCCTTGGTTGCTCTTACCAGCCCGCTCCATAGTAATTGCCACATGGATGTCTGCCTCTCCTTTAACACTCAAACATGTCATCTTCTGCCTCCTTTCCCCCTCTAACTGCCGTTTAGGTTGCCTCGGTCTCACAAAGCCTCTCTAATGTAATTTCTGCATAACTTAAAGTGTCCTTCCTGCTGCGCTTCAAACCTATACTTTGACGGTTTCTGCTACATTTTAGTGCGTTGCTTGAAAGTCGAAATTAGGTGTGCTTGTAAATCTGCTCATTGACCATCTTCCACTGCACACCCTCATCTCTGGCGACATCCCCATCACACATTCAGTCCCCCCCCCCACCTCTGCTTCTGACTCCCTCTCCAACACTGTTCTTGCTAACCTGCACCCCTCCATCTCGAACACCCTCGACATCCTTTCCCCAGCCAGGAGCATTTGCCTAAAAACTGCCTCTAAGACCAAGGGCTGGTGGGACTCCTATCAACCAACTATGAAACTTAAGTGCAGAATTGGCTTTACCCTCTGACAAACTGTCCTGCCGCCTGCTCCAAAGGCAATATAGTTTCTCTATCCGCTCCAAGTAGAGGTGTTGGGCAGAATCCTGTGCAGTTCCCTTGGGGAACACTGCAAAGAGATTAAGACTACAGGAGTAAGCAGTAAACCCAATTGGTAGCAGTCTGTACCACCCATATTTACCTGGTAGCTGTGGCTGAGCAGTCAGACTTCTCAAGATGAACAGGGCAGTATACAGAGGATACACAATAGGGCCAAAAACACAGTGGAGCAAACAAACACTGACCAGAGCTTGGTATCAAAAGTATATAATTACTCATTTAAAAACACACTTTAGGAAATACCCAAAGCACTCTAAATCCAAGCAAGTTCAAACACAGTCAGCAAAATTATACACACCTCCCTTAATTATTAGACAAGTCTAGGTTAAAACACCACTAGTTGTAAAAACAGATGTGAGCGCTTAACTTAGATGGTACTCCAATAATTAAGTTAGAGGGAGAGAAAGACAGGTCACGAAAATAAATAGTTCCCAACACTTTTCTAAGACCACAGCAAGTTAGTGAAGGCAGAGTCTACTGTAGAGCCAAAGTTCATAGGCCAGGGCCACTTTAAATGGAACAAGGCGAAACGTGCCCAAGATCACACAGTTTAAAAACGCACTCACGTCTTTGCAAACAATGTTCAAAAGAGGTTGGTTTGATGCGAAAGATAAAGTCAGCAGGTCTGGGGGCCAACACGGTTGGAAAGCCAAGGATTTAAGGGTCACCTTTAGCGATCCGAAGAAAGGGAGGCCAGGCGATCACAGTACCTTTAAAAGTGAGGAAGCTCCAGCGGTGGCAGTTGTTCCTGGCAGCAGGTGCAGTTCGTGGTTTCGACCAGGGGAAGAGAAGATCTCGTCGAGGAGGAGTTGTTGCACTGCCCGGGATGAAACCAGCCGCAGTGTTCGTTTGGTTAAAAGGTGCGCTCCTTTTATTCGTGGTCCCAGTGGACTGAAGCTTGGCTATCCAGCCGCCAGGGTGCTTGGCACTGACGATTCGACCAAGGGGCATTCTGGAAGGCGAATGTCAAACTGGTTGTCCCCACCAGCTCAGAGGGAGAAGACTCTTGCAGCACAAGATCTTCTCTTGACGACTGGGAAGTGGTGAGGTCGTTGCAGCAGGGCTCCACCGGTGGTGTCCTCGTTGCAGATGGCTCAGCTTCTCCCCTCTTCCGATTTCTTAGATCCTGTGGTGACTTCTGAAGTTCCAGTCCCAAAAGCCCTGCTTTTATGCAGAAAAACCCCCATTCAATAGCCTAGCTGTCACTCATACATGCTAAGTGGTGAGCCGGGGAGCTCACCAATGGGCCAATCAAGACAGAGTGCGACTTGGGTTGCTAAGGCAATGCAGTCCAGGGTGCCAATTCCCCCACCCACACATCCTGTGAATCCCAGACAGAGTGGCACCAGTTGGAAGGCTTCTATGGAGAAGCCCGCCAAAAAGTGGAACAAAGGGCCCGACTTTGGTTGGAGTTACAGAGACAGACACGTACGCCATTTTGCAAAAGAGTTCTGGCAAAAAGACCCAACTGGTGATTTTATATTAATTAAATAAACCGCCGGTATCTTCACAATGCGCCAAAAAAGGGGTGCGTTTATGGGAAAATCCCATAGGAAATATTCCGGTGAAATATTTCACATGGTAACCACTGCCACCAGCCAGAAACTCGACAAGGGGGGGCGGGGGGGGGGGACGACACTGGACAGTGCCCCCTTGGAAACAGACCCAGGGGTAATCCAATAAACCCCTTCCATTACTTCCAGAATGATGGTTTGTACTGGTTCTGTTCACAATTTTGGACTAATAAAGCCAATGGTGACTTTACATGCCCTGGGAGACAGTAGTCAGTCCCAGGGTATGGAGTCTATGTTTGGGGGTCACTATGACACCCCTGTGTTACTGCACTGAGGGTGCTGTGTAACGTATACCAAAACAGATGATACCCTATGGAGTAAAAGACCCCATAAGCACATACTAAGTCAAAGACATACCTCAAATCATGCCTAAGAGTGGGAGGGAAAGAGTCTCACCCTTAGCAGGAGAAAAAAAAAAAAAACCCAAAAATCCAGCAAGGCTGCTGGGGGACTCACTAGGTTTGGGAAATTAGCCTTATAAGAATTCTCCCTAACAAGAGGGCCCACATTCAAGCCTGCATCTCTAGAGCCACCAACATGGCTGAATCTATAAGGAACTCACCAGTCCAACTGCAGTCACCAACCCTCATTCCTTCCTTCCCAGGCTCTCAGTTCCGCATTGGCCTCCCATTTCTCATGTAAAACCCAGGACATCCTGTCCTCCCTCTCCTCCACCCAAAGGTCTGCCCCACTGCCTTTGTTGGCTCCCCTCCCTCCCCCACACTCTACTCCCCTCTGCCGATAAGCGGGTTATAAATAACCTATCATAATACCGAGAGGTTTCTAAGAGTGGACCCGGGGAATCAAACCTGTGGTGCTCTGTGTCGTCTTGCTACCAAGGCGAGCACGTTGCCCCTGAGCCATCCTCCCGAGTTTGCACCGGATGAGGTCTTGGTAGTTGTCCGCTCAATGATGTCTCCTCCAAACAGGTGCTCCCCTTCTCTTCTAGGACTATTCAGGACAACATCTCTCTCCCAGGGCTCTTGCCGACTACTGAAACTACTCATTTGCCACTGGCTCTTTCCCTCTATCCCTCAAGCACTCCCTTATGCACCACCTCCTAAAAAAAGCAGCCTGCTGACCCCTACTGCCCAGCTAACTGTTACGCATCTCCACTACCCCCTTCCTGTGTAAACTCTTAGAGAAGCTGGTCCTCCTGCAATTTATTCATCACACTGAACTTATCTGGATTCCGGGGCATCCAGAAGCACAAAAACTGCTCTCCTGAAAACCTGTGAAGACATCTTGACTAACTCCCCAGGCACTGCAATGGCGGATCTCTTTCCGCACCAATTGCCCTTCTCAGTTGCAACTGGGCCCTTTGTCCTCCACCACCACACGCTCAACCTGCAGCTTACCCCATGTCTCTATCCGATCACTGTGCCTCTTCAATATCCATCTCACCCCTCTTGCTCACCTGATGATCTCATGCCCAGTGCTATGCCGATGACACAGCTTGCCTTCAAACTTCCCCCTACAAATGCCTTCCTCCTCTCATCCCGGACTGTCCGACTGCCATGCAGGCCTGGTGTGCAGCTAATGAGCTTTGTCTTAATGCCAGCAAGACAGATTGATCTCATTGGGACACCTGCACCCAGGCTTCCTTCTACCCTCTGGCTGCCATCCTTTGGCCCCTCTACCCTCACCATCCTGTGAAGCCAAATACCTCAGGGTCATCTTCAACACCACTCTCTCCTTCACCACTTGTTAAGATGGAATTTTAAACTCTGACCTGTTGGGCAGAAGTTTAGGAGGCCACCCTAGTTTAGTGGAACAGGAGAACCATCTGGACAAACCAGACCAATCTACGGTACCTTGGCAAGCAGTCAAGGCCAAGTCTCAGGAGCGGCGAGTGATCGGAAGCCACAATGAGCGCACACAGTAAAACTCCACAGATTACAGACAGATGTATATCAAAAATACATTATAGGCCTTTATAACAAAACACGATAAAACCACAGTTATCAAGAAAACAGTTACCAAACTCTCTTATGCACTATGTAATGTATATAAAATGCAACAGAAAGGGGTATGTTTAACACAGATATCGCATTAAGCGATTCTTCATAGTCAATCCCTAGTTTATGTAATACAGGCCTAAGAAGGCAGGGGCCTTTTGCTCAAAGTACAACAGTGCATTAATGCGCTGTCATGCGTAATGCTAAAAGCGGGCTCTTTTCAGGGGGCTGTAGCTGCTCAGGAAGAGGCTTGAGGCAATGAAGAATAAAGTCCTATTCCTAGAGGAGGGTCTACCCTTGAAGATAGAGCGACTTTCAGAGTTTGGAAATAGCTGGGGAGCGCAGGTTAGCCCAACAAAGGCGAGTATCTTCCAAGGGATTCTCATGTGTAAAAACAGATGGATGGGCCATGGGGCCACCGGTAAGTGATGATCTCCATGGCATAACAGTAGCCTTTTCTCAGGTCTTGAAAAAAGGATAGTTCCGGTGCAGCACGTTTTAGGACATGGTGGGGCAGGTCTGCAGGCACTTACAGCTACAGTGACTGCAGCGGGGCAACAAATGGACTGCAATTGCTTGCGGAGCGGCGCACCAGCATGACAGGAAAAGCTGGACAGTTCACTAGATGTCTCAGGAACACTTCCAAAGGGGCTCTTTGCGAGGGTAAGCAGGAGATGCCAAGAGTAGTTGTTCCCACCACTCCAAAGGGTCAAAGCGCCCTTGCAGGCCTTCTTGGTACAATGCAAAAGCAGGGGACCGATGGGACAACAGCAGAGTCAGGGTCCCAAACCTTCCAAGCAGGTCATTGGCGGTTCCTCTAGTCTGCTCTTTCGTGAAGGATACTTTGCTCCTTCTCCAGTTCAGTGTGAACTTCAGTTGATTGATTTGGAATGGATGCAGAGCCCCTTCTCTTACACAAGACTCATTTTGCGCCCAAACCTCAGATAGCCAATGGCAGATGTGCTCTATTGCATGCGCGCAAGGCGTGGGCCAATCATGGCCCACAGTTGTTCCAGTGCCTCTGGTAGGCCTGAATGACTGGAAGTGTGGAATGGGACCAGACAGTCCCAACCCTCTTCCTGGGCACTGGCACACTTGACATGCAGGAGCCCGCAAAAGATGCAGTTTATGCGGGAGGCTGCATGCCCAAATAAGGAATACCTGGGTCTCTCAACCTGGGGGAAGGCAAAGGGACAAAATGGCCAAAGGACAGAACAAAAGAATTTGTGGCACGGCCATTTTTGGCACTGGCCAGTCTTGGACCAAACGAGGTAAACACAGTATGGTCCATAAAAACAAAGTAAAAATACTAATAAGTAAACTGCTGCCACCAGATCATAGGTACACTTGTACAAACACCTAAAAAATCCGTAGAGGGTGGCAAGGACCATAAAACCAAAAGGACCCCTATGCACAGTACTGGAAACTGTTTCCCAGGACTCACTGTCTGAAGGACGCGTTTGTTTCCCCATAAAAAAATGAGCGAAAGCCCAGAGGAGTGCAGCCGCAGACTGTACTACACTAGAAAAAGTCTGCTTAGGTAAGCCAAAGTTTTGGGGGGGGGGGGGAAAGAGTGTCACACATTAAGGGAACATTACACCCAAGGGAAATCTTTAGTAAAACCACTCACATCTTGGACCTTGCCCACTTCCAGCATCACCTCCTCAGAGGCATTCTCCTTTCCTCACCTTCACCCAGAAGCTCAATGTCTCCAGAGCTCTGGACCTCTGTAGGCTGGACTACTGCAACAGCCTCTTCCTGAATCTCCCCCTCTCCTCCCCTCCCTACACTCAATCCACAGGGATGCAAGACTTATCCTTGGTCTCAAGCCCAAGGACTGTATCTTTACAGCCCTAAAATCTCTCCACTGGCTCCCTGTGGCCACGGGGATCAAATTGAAGTCCATCTGCAACATCCACGAGACTTTCTGGGGCCTGGGACCATGCCATCTCCAACTTTCCTTCCCTAAATAGTTTGAGGGTCTCTTGTCTTTGACTGGTGCCTCCCTTTAGAACAGTCCCCCTGCCCTTCTCAGACTTGAGCCAGACCTCCTGAAACCCCTCAAAACGGCTCTCACAGGATACCGGATCCTCTACCCAGTTGACACCAGCACCGTCCCCTCCCCCACTGCATGGCCGCCTGCCGGCCCCTGCTTGGCAGCTGTGCATCCCCACCCTTGGATTCGCCCGCCCTAGCACTTACGATGAGGCCACCTCCTTGGCACTTCCCGCCCGGGCTCCCTCGAGCACTTGTCCATTCCTTCCCCACTGCACCCCCTGTACTTCTCTTCACTGCACTTGTACGTCCGAATGCCGCAAGGCCAAGTATGACCGCCACTGTACGTTTACTGCTTTGCCAAGGTTATTCATTCCCCCTTAGCCCTGTGATGCCTGGAAAACAATTGTGCAATTCTGTTGTATAGGAGCCCAATTAATAAAACGAAACAACGCTAAGTTGCCTTTTTAAAAAAGGCCCATCATTTCCTTGCTGCAGATCTAAAAATAGAAGGAAAAAAAAAAGCACCCATCTTGCCAACCGCAAAAACAGGTGGTTACTGGCCACCGGCCAAACAAACACACCCTGCTCCAAGCACAGGTAAAAAGAACTAGATTAACCCTGGCGAGCTTCGCCAGAGTGCTCGTTGGTGCCCGGACATCCGGCACTTGTCTCAGTAGGGTTCCTGATGGGCAGTGCCGTTTTAAACGCCATCACACAAGAGGGTAAGAACCTACCTTTTGGGGGAAAGCACTTTGAAAAGTATAACACGAAACAAGAGAATGAAGCCTTGGAATAAAGGGAAACGCCATGAGTGTGGGTGAAATCGCTAGATGATCGCCAGAACCAGGGGCGTTGCTGGGGGTAGGGGGGGGGGCTAAGGAGGCTACAGCCCCTGATCTTTTGGTTGTAGCCCTGGATAGAATCTCAGGAGCTACAGCCAAAAGGCTAGCTAGCCCCCAGTCCCGACAGTTCTGACATCAGCGTAGCCCCGGGTCTTTTCCAGACCTAGAAACTCCCCTGGCCAGAACCATCCAGAAAACCACACTTGGCTGCAAGTATGACCTGGCATATCCAATCAGATTCGAGTGCAGCGCTTAGAATCAGAGTGCGGGCGCTCATATGGCGGTGGACCGCACAGCGGGCAGATGAGGCCCAGGTCTCGAGTTTATTCACTGCCACGTGACCAAGACCAGCAGCAAGTTCTCATTGGCTGTGACTGCTGGAGCACAGCATGACTGACTGAGCAGATCTGCACCAAGCACAGGCCACAGACCAACGTCAGGTTAACACACATTCTTAGTGCGTTACAATTATACGCAGCCACGACCTCCTCCCCCACGTTACAACTTGACACTGGGTCATTTGCTCTGCAGCACCTGCCACTCCCTCTGAATGTGCCAGTCAGCACCCGCGCCTGCATGATTCACTGGCATTCGATATCCTGGGACCGAGGTGTTGGCAGCCAGCATGGAGAGATGCCTGCACACTGCAGTGGAGGGGATTGCTTGGGCAATCACTCCTGAGCCACAAGCAGAAAAAGACAGCAACAGTGGCACAGTCTTGACCAAGTGCGCAACGCAACCCAACTTAAGGGGAGGGGGGATGGGTGCTAACTGGTGATGGGAGGGGCCACTTAACTGGGCAGGGCTAACTTGGAAGCTCCACCCATTCTCTTCCACCCCAAAGGATCATCTGGTGTGAGGACCAAGTATCAAATGGCACATTTTAAAGTGCAACCTACCAGTGAGAATGAAGACGTCCTTGGCTTTAAAGGCAACATACACATTAAGTTGTTTTGATCATTTGTATATGCCATGACAGCAACTTTTGAAAAATATTCGAGGGGAAAACAAGTAGCTGGTACACCATAACACGTGTACATGTAAGGTCATGCCACAGTGTACATGACTGACTGAACATAAATGCCAGTGCAGCACTGTAATAACAGATGCCAGGCCTACATACAAGGTCATGCCACAGTATACATGAGTGTAGCCATGTCATCACAACAGGTGCCATGCCTCCTTCATTAAGTAAAAACACATACAAGGTTATGCCACAGTTGCCAAATCATATTCTAGCCACATAACACATATGCCAAAGGAAAAGCAGTGCGCATACGAGCCCCCCCCCCGCATGTGTACGTACACATAATGTGGGCATATGTTGGCTCGCGTCTGTAGGGAGGGGCTGATGTGAGCATCTGATGTTGCTTCTGCTGGGGCAGAGGGCGATGGAAGTCTTGAAAGGAGCCAAGCTGAGCTGCCGTTGTGCAAGTACATTTTTCTGCATCTGCACAAGCACAGTCACGTTGACGCCGCCAGTTTCAGGCAAGGCATCCCTCCTCACCTCTCTGCCAATAGCAAGGGTGCACCTAGGCTACAATTTCAAATGTTGGGAGAGGCACCAACTTCAGAAAATGTGGGGGAGGGGCAAACTTAGCTGCGTGGCGGCACCCAGCTTCTTCACACATTCCAACGAGACCATTCATGTTACAAGCAGTTAACTCTGCCCTTTACTTCAGAAAGCACCCACCGAAGGTCTGCTGTGAGAATGAACAGCCTCCTGCCCCACCCCCCACCCAAGTGCTAGCTTGACATTTAAAATGCCTAAAAATGTATGCATATGAAAGCAGCAGCCAGCAGGTGCCAAGAGGCAAATGCTTCAGGCTAGTAATTGCAGGGGCTTCGTTTAACATCTGTGCCCTGTGCCGTCAAGCACTCTGTGGGTCCGCCAAGGGGGGTGGGGGGGGGGTAGGGGGGGCTAGAGCCCGATCCGCTCAATGGTGCTGCCGCGCCACTGGTCTTGACGCGTGGCCAACAGTACACCGAGGAACTTGGGAGTGCAGGAATGGCACTCCTCTGCCATGTTGGCGCTCTGTGCACGGCCCTGCATTGCTAGAGGCTTTGAGTGAGTGCAGGAGGAAGCACTCCAGTCCTGGCTGGGCTCCTATGCGGTTTGGCGTGGACGCTTGAGTATTCATTTTATCCAGCAGGGATGGAGCCACTAAACCACGGCAGGGGGACACCAGTTTAGCCACTGGCCTGTGGGAGGGAGGCAATAAAGCGCTACAGGTGTGAGCTTTGCCATAGCTCCATCAGGAGTACGCAAAGTTGGGAAAGGGAGGGAGGAAGGTGTGGAGGGGCACTGTGCTTTAAGCGGGACAGGGCCTCAGAAGTCTTCTAAAAGTGGGGTTGAGCTGGGACCCTGCGTTGTCAAAGCTTTATAAAAGATGGATTGAATTGTGTACTTTTCAAGCCATCTTTTATAAACATAGAAATACGTTACATATGTTTATAAAAGATGGCTTGCACAGTACAGAAACCATAGTAAGGTAGACATACAAATATACATTATTGCATGCATTTATATATTTGTTTGCGTACCTTACTATGGTTTGTGTACTTTTTAGGTCACGTCCATTCCACACGCTATGCCCCCAAAACGAGGCAGAGTATAGGGAGAGCAGAAGACTGGCTGGAGGGAGAGCAGTCAGATCAGGGGGTGCAGTGTGCGCCTGTGAGGGGCGTAGTATACAGAGAGATGTGCCATGGAGGTGGGAGCCCCCTTGGAGGTGGAAGAGAGACAGGGGTCTTGCCGGGTCCAAGAACCCCAAATGGTTTTCAATTGGGAAAATACCGGGTTCATTTTTATAATAAACAGCTACAAACGTGCTCTTCTGCGATCGATTTTTGGGGCTGTCTCAGTAAATGAAAAAAAATACTTTTCTAAAAAAGCGCATAGTATGAAGCCTGGGCAGGAGGAGCAAGCGTTTCATAACCAAGAGGAGGTGGGATTATAAAGGATGGCCAAAAGGGAAATCTGCAAACTACTCCATTTCAAGAAGTTGCCTTCGAAACAGACAATTCAGCCAATCCATTGCAGCCAAATCAAGTACGGCCGTTTAAAGTGAAAGCCAGCGTAGAGGCACGACCAGTCTCATGGACAGTACACACAGTGGGCACGGTGGCAGGTTTGAGTGAGTAGGTGGGCTTGGCGAGCCTGGCTCATATGAGCCCCGGCCCCCACATCCAATCGCCTCAGTGTAGAATGTATTGCGCCTTCCACGCATCCTGTGAGCTCGTCTCCAGAGGCTGAGATCACCCTGGCTGGGCACAGTCCCCACTGCAGCTCATGTTAACCCCACCTGCCCCCCCACGACGTTCCCTCCCAGCAGATGGGCGTTCTGCCTCTCCCACATGTCGACTCCCGAGTGTAAATCACCCCTGAAACCTCAATGTACACCCCACAGCACACCCACCCACGGTGAGCTTTATGCGGCCTTGGCGTGAGATCTTACATGCTTTTTAAATATAA